>NW_022990295.1:5968868-6469612 GCF_902827175.1 Gymnodraco acuticeps | reverse complement strand
CTGTCTGTCTGCATAAGCCCTGAGTGATGCGCTTTAACTGCACTTAGGACCATGAGAAACACACAGTTAAGAGCAGTTAAATAACAATACTCACTCAAGGAGGGAAGAGCTGCACCGTTTTCAGCAGATGGATGCAGACTAATGGCTCTTTTATATATTTATGAAGAATGGAAAGTAGCCAAATTAAGTTGGGGGTGTAACATTTTAGGCATGTCTCCAAACGTTTTATTTAGCTAATTTCGTGTTTGAAGTAGAGGGAAACAAGAAGCAGCTATTACATCATGTCAGACTATATCCCATTATACATCTGTGCCTTTTTGAGCTGCAAACACACAAACACACACACACACACACACACACACACACACACACACACACACACACACACACACACACACACACACACCACACACACACACACACACACACACACACACACACACACACACACACACACACACACGTAAAGTGGGTCTGGGGATGCAGAAGCATGCCTGGTCTATGCTCAGGGTTTGATTGTGGGACTGAGGGGTCAAAGGGTAACTAATTGCGCGACTGGTGGAGGTCAGCGTTGGTGTGGCCTTCTGCCAGAGCATTGGAACACCACCTGAAGGTCTGTCAAGAAAGACAAATGAACTCCGACCTCGCTGCTGATGACATTGACCCCAGTCAACAAGCACACGCCAAATCTTAATCTGGGTCACGGAGAAAAGAGCAGACCACTGCTGCCACTCTGAACGCTACGTGCTATTGCCAATGTTTACCTGCCTGGTTTCATATCCAGTTACTCATCAAATACACACAAAAATCATTCTAAAGGAGGTCAATCTTGGCCTGTGAAACTGTGTTAGCAATCCATTGCTACTTCTGCATGGTAAATAAAAGATGTGGTCACTCAGGCCTCAATACAACTGGCTGGGGAAACAAAAAAGCCTGCTTGGTCCAATCTGGTTCATCTAACAATAGCATTCTTGTGCAAGCAGCTCTTTCTTTTTTAGAGAGAAAGGGATAAAGTTAGCTCTGCCTTTAAACTCTTGGAATTCCACACAAGAGCAACTCTCAGTTTTACACAGAGACTCCCTAGGCAGAGCAGGAGATGGTTATCATTTTTCAACAGTCAATAATTAGCCGACTCCGTAATCAGCTGTTTGTGTAGCGTGCCTGTCCGTGCCTTCTCATTTAGCCATGTCAGACGCCAGGGCTTTTACCTGCCATGCCGTCAGCATTAAGCCCCCGCCTGAACCACACTGATAGCAGACTCTACTGCCTGGAATGTACTCGCACATACGCCCCATAAAGGAGAATTTACCAGGTCTGCTGTGTGTGTGCCATCCTGTTGTAAAGAAGTAACACATATGTGTGATGGATGGATACAATCACATGACAACTCCAGCCTGACGGAAAAGGTATTGTGATGGAGGTCCAGGGATCATCCAAAGAAAAGGAGTGTCTCGCTTTCATGATTAACAAAATGTCAAAAAGGATTTCCCTTCCTAAACAGAGGCCACAATTGTAGTGTAAGGCTCCCAGCCAAAGGGTTACAGCCAGATGGGACGTCTCCCTTTCTTTTTTCGCCTGCTGCTCATTGGCTGTTTTGGAGACAAAAATGAACCAGACCCGTGTCAACAGCTGGGAAAAGCATCCCTAGCTTTGCTTTGTGAAAGTGATAAAAATAACAGCATGAAGTGTCCCGCTGCGGGTTACGCCCTGGACGGGTCTGTTTTTCCTGACCAGAAGGGTCACTGTTGGGCAGATCTGGACCTCCAGCCAATACACATCAAGGCAGCACTTTCCTAGCTTCCATTTTCGCCCCAGTCTTTTCCTGTTTTGACAGGAAACAGGAGATGATAACATAGTCGCACAAACAATCAGAGATTGCCTCCGACCTGCTGCCTGGCCGTCCTCGTGTGGCTGTGAACGTCTGTTTTCTTTAAAAGGCCTCGTGTCCAAACATTCGAAAAACAACACATTCACTGTCCTGTACAAACATGGACATCAAGCCACCGTGAGCCCGCAGGCGTGCACGTGGCCACACACACATCCCTGACACACCTGTCTTCATGCCAAGCTTGAATAACCTCTCCAGAAGCTGGCACAGACCAGCGCTTCCTCTCAGAGTCCCAGCAGCGTGCCATCACAGCTTCACACAAAGGAACGCAATAAAACAGACCACCAAAGTCACGGACACAAGACTAAAAGCTCCTATGGTCGCCACGGGGAACCAAGCATACACTGCAGAGGTGAGCGGAGGAGCAAAGTCAATATCTAGCAGAGAGAGGGAGGGGAGGGGTGGGGAGCGCAGTGACCAAAGGCGTTGTGGATCGTCTCTTTTCCGAGGCTTTTTTTGGAATGTGAGCCTTTTATGTTGTCAGGAAGCACACCATGGTGAGACACAACAAGTGTAGTGACGGGGCCATTAGAGGGGCTTTGTTGATGGCGAGAGAAGCTCAAAGGAACGGGACCCTTTGATTGCCCTCTCTGATCCCCCAGCAGCCTTTGTTTATGAGCTAATTAAGCATTGTTCCAGCCTTGAGCCCTCCATTCCCATAGCACCACCATGACTTTGAATGGCTACTGTAGGGCTTTTACAGCACCCTCTATAAATTAACAACACGAGCAGGAATCACTTTCTGAACTGCCTTTTAGTATGGGAACCAGGCTCTGTTGAAAATGTACTATAGATGTGTGTGTAAGGGCATGAAAGAAGCGCATAAAAGAGATAGTAGCGCACAGATCAGGTATAGTCTGACAGGTCAAATTCAGTTCAAATGTAGTCTGCAGCGACTGCTTCTGTGGGAGTTCAAGTGTGCCCTGGGTTCACCCCTCCATTAGATGCTGCAGCCAAAACAGCGTCCCACTCACAAAGCGATGAAGACATAAATGCCCAGCGTGGGACGAGGGGAAGCAGAGGGGTCAGTGGATGGACAGGGTAGGGGGGAGGAGGAGGAGATTAACATCTCGCTAGATGGATGTGGTAATGACCGTGTGACAGTGGAGAACACATTTTTTGAAGGAATGCTCACATGGAAGTTTTGTAAAAACCTGTGTTTAAGGTCAGGCACAGATAGGAGCAGCACAGGAAAAGGAAATAAAGGTGAAACAGAAAATCATGATGTTTGCATTCACAACTAAAAACTTGAAGTCAGGCCAAAGGTCAGCATTGCTTTGTATGAGTAACGCCTCCCCTGTAAACTAACATATTTCTCAAACGTCAACCTCAACCTGACCCAACCTGTAAAATGCTGTGTGTAAACAAAACCACACGTTTATTTTTAACCACATAATAGTTTTACAGCCTGCTGGTTGTCTGGACTTGCACAAGACAATGACAAGTGTTGGCTCCCGATGAGCTGTTGAGTTGCTACTCTTGAAGGACAGAAGGGGGGAGGTGAGTTGGACACAGCAGAGGGTCAGAGGACTGAACACAGCAGAATGCATCCACTCCCGGTCTGAAAACTAAGGCCCCGGCCACACGAGGACGAAAACGGTCGTTTGCGTTACTGTTTAGTGTCATATAGACCGTTCGGCCACACGAGGACGACCGAATACGGCACTAAACGACTGCGGAAACGATAACGGGTCCCAAGGTGGATAGAACGGCATACGCAACGCTCTGGGGGGTCCAACGGCTCCGTGTGTACGCCCTATACGATCATTTTCTGATAATGATGAGGCAATAGCCTCTCCCCACCTCTGCTGCTCACCCCCGCGTCAAAGTAAACTGCAAACTGAATTCAGATTATCTATCTTTCTCTCGATATGGACCTAAACGCGAGTGAAGTCTAATCTGACAGGACGGAGACACCTCTCAAACTACCTAAACTAGTTATAAATATGTTTATTTTTACTGTCGGCCGGGTCACTCATTACTGGATCAGCTGCTGCATGAAACAGACAAAATTGAGGCTCCATGTATTTTATTATTATATTATATAGATTCGTTATTCATTTGTTTTAAAGCTCAATAAATAACAAAGAAGACCTTTGACCGGCACTTTTATAATTTTGTCCGGAAGATTTAAACTTTAATACACGTTGACTGGCAAAAAACTCTGCCCGGTTCCCTCGGCCCCCACCGCGGAGAATAAACAGAAGGGCAACCATGACAACCATGCTTCTTCGCTGCTTTTGTGGAGGAAGTTACAGCGCCACGTACAGGCTCCTGCATATGTACTGCAGCTTCTCCAGCGGTTGGAGCTAAACGGAGCGGTCTCGTGTGGACAGACACTATCCGATGAATATTGCGTGTGGACGGAAGCTTTTTTGCGATTGCGTTTGCGTTAATCCTATGCGTTTAGCCGTTTTCGTCCTCGTGTGGCCGGAGCCTAAAACTGTGCAGGAATCCACCAAAGCCAAAGACACTCCCTGTGAGGGAGCTTCCCTCCTTCTCACAGAGGGAGGGAAGCGCTTCCGTATTGCACAGACACGTTCAAAGGCATTCCAACAATGTTTTTGTTTGATGCATACATTTAGAGCAGTAAACAACAGCTTCTACTTTTCGTCTTGATTTAAACGCTTCTGACAGAAGCACCCAAAGCATACCACATTAATGATGACACTTTCAGGGAATAAAACGCCTGCAGCAAGTAGGAACAAAATACTAACTGAAAGCAGCTTCAAACATAAGTGAAATGGCACAGCAATTTAACCACTTTCAGTTAGACCAAAGAGAAAATCCTATGAATAAACATGTACACAAAGTTGTACACACACTCTGTCGCAGACTTGTTCTCACACTCAGCATGGGAATCAGGCAGCACTTAGCTGGGGGTCCGCACAGTGAGGCCCAACAGCATTGTTCCCAGAACAGCGAGGATGGCACGGCTTTTATGGGCAAGCACAACTGATACTGAGCAGCAAACACAGAGGATGGAGAGGCAGTTTGGGACTCGTAAACAGAGGTTTAAGTTTAAGTGCCAGACGCACACGAAGGAGATAAACCAGCCCAGAGCTCTTCAGCGGGGAGAGTGACATCATAAAATAGAGCGACAGTAACAAGAGGGGAAGCATACAGGACGGATCTATTAATGGGAGTCGGATCATGGGAGAGAGGCAGGGGAAGGTTTACTCCACAACAAGAATCTTCTGAGAGAGATGACAGACTCAACATTGTTTCTCAAGACAGTATATCTCTGCTGTGCTGATCTGAATATAAATAAAACAAATGCTATGACCTCCAAAGTTTATGATTGCACCAAAAAGGTTTGTAACCTGCCAATTATGAAGAACTGGCACTTCCTTACTGTGCTACTTTTACGAGTTTTTACATGTATTGTACAGTAGGAGTACCTATTTCTCTCTTAACAGCTTATCTTGTCTAATCATAGGATGAGACAGGCATTTCAAAGAAAGCTGTCAAGTAGCAGTACTTAAGGCTATACTAACTAAAGTGTAGCAAATTAAGTTATGTCTAGCTGTACAAAAGTGTCAAAAACCTCAATGTAACTCAGCCCTTCATCGGGCTTTCAAAACAAACGTATCCCGAAAGCGCAATAATGGCAGAAAAATACTTTACCTGTCAATCACAGACCAACAACACTGCTACTGTATCTGGATTGACTTCTTTCCGGTGAGAAGCCATTATGAAAATCCATACAGCCGAGTTTGACCTTTTCTTTCTTGCACCAATTGAGATACTCAGCGACACAGTTTTATAGCAGATTAAATGCAACTTTGCTGCGATTTCGTAAAAGGCATTCCTATGCTATTTTCTTTCAAATGTCAGCAGGCAAATTGCTAAGTCAAGTCATTCAATAATGAAAGAAAAATGAAGACTGAAACATTCACTTTACAGCTTTTTTCTTCTTTTTGCTTCTATTAGTTATTTCTTCTGACTGGAGAAAGGCTACATCTGTTGGTGCCTATTGGAGGCTTCAGGTCTTTATTGCATATAACGGACCAATATTTAAGCTATTAACTGATTTCTCTGTAGTAGGCATGTTAGTTCCTGATATAAAGGACCAAAACAGGATAAAGTAAACGTAAAAAGAGCTAAAGAGAGGTTATATTCTCATCATATTCCCCCTAAAGTCCACCTAGTTCCTGAGTAATAGCACTGGCCAGTCACCTTCTCCATCACCTTCTCCATTAACCAGACCACCACCAGGCCTGTGTGTTGGAATGAGGATAAAAAACGGACTGTAATAATGCAATCATAAATTGGTAGTAGTTAAGTTCAGAAAGATGGATGACTTCTGCGGCAAAGTGGAAAGGATGGAAGGACTCTGAATGTGCTTCATCTTTCTTTTTCCTCTGGTACTTACACGCACGTTCACACATCATCAATACACACACTCATCCAAGCTCACAATGCTGGACACTCAAGCATGAAATGAACATGAGCAGCGTGAACTTTGACTGGCATTTTCACACTGTGCCACGATTTATGGAGCACTATATGCGTATCAGAATGAGCTCCTGACGATAAAAAAATGGCCCAACGTATAGGTGCGGAGGCCAGTAAGACCATCTACCAATCCCAACACAACCCATCACAATTCATCTACTAATACACAAACACAAATACACTAACACAGAGATGCATGCATACTGTCACCCGGACATATATATAGAAATATGGCATGAAAGCACACTGGTGCACTCACACAGAAGTGGCACAGTTTACTACTTCTGTTCACTGAGAGGCTCCTCTAGGAATCAACTGCTTTGCTTTAGCAAAACATCAATTTGGGAAAGGCAGGAGCATTTGCAAACATCTGGAAACCTTTATTGGAGTTTCTTGGGTGTCAAGGTGTACAGTCATTTTGAAAGTGCTATGTGTTGCAGAGTGTTTCTATGTTCTTTTGTTTCCCTTATCTGATGTGTTTTTATAATATGTGAATTTTATAAAAAATACATTTTTCTTTGATGACTAGGATGACCATGTTAATGTTTTATTTATTTATTTTGAATGCAACAACAAATCTCTTTAAAGCAAACCGCTATTTAATCATAAATGTAGTTCTTAAAACATGTGGTTTTTGGATTGTCAGGAAAAACATCATGTCAATCAGTATACAATAATATTTTAGAAATCGGATTTAACTACATTCAAAATGAACTTGTATTGAGCCCATTTATATCTATGAACTATGAATTAACTTACTAGGGTTACAAGCTTTTTAATTGTGCTTGCATTCAGCCACAAAAGAGTATTTCCCTCAGGAGTTGGTGGAGATCAGTGGAGATCCAAACAGAGCTAAAAGGATTGTGAATATCTGACTTATGTCTGGCAGGCGGCCAAGAATCAAAACCAATGCTAATGTCCTCCACGTCTGCTTGATGTGTAAATCATCAACTATTTGCAAGCATGTTCACCATCAGCTTGTTGCTGTGATAATAATAATCTGATTATTGTATACATAAATAATGAATTTGGCAAATCTGCGTCTCTAGAGTCAATATCTAACATTCAATGCACCAGCCTCTGAGGGTAAATATTGCCAAAGAGGTCTTATTCAGAGGCAGTAGGTGAGAAGTAGCAGAAGCCCCATTGACGTCTGCCAAAGAAAAAAGCAAACAAGGCGATGTCGAGTCAGACTGAGGCACCATACTCTACTGATCCGCTGTTTGCTTGGAGCAAGGAGCCACGCCCAAACAGTCCGGAGATTGCTGTCTGCATATCCATCTTGGCAGGGACACAGAGCGCTGGCATTCTCTTTCAGCACTTTGCTATAAGCTAGGCGATTTGTCTGCTACCACAAGGCCTGCTGTCAATTGAGCGCGTTTTATGGAGCCAGCAACAGATTACCTCCAACTCAGTGCTTCTCAGTGTCTGTGTAACGTCTTGAAAATGTATCTCAACAACTATGTTTTTCCAATACAGAGAATCAGACTGGATAATAGACCGCAGTCTGCCTGGATCATGCACGTCTCACTTCAGCATGAAATACTATGAGGAGCCGGGCAGTAGGAGCCCCGGGATTGCATAAAACAAACATACAATCACACACACAGGCGGCTCGCCCTAAATCAACAAGTCAAAATGATTAATTCTCACTGGTTACACTTCTCGTTGCATTTGTGTTCTTCGCTCGTTGACATTTCTGCCTTTGTCGCTCCGTTCTCATGCTCTGCAGACCAGTGCTGTAACACATCGCCCTGTCAGCCTAGACAGCAGATCCATTGTTTCATTTCAGTCTGGCTCATTGTAACACATGATCCTTCACCAAACAGCAGCAAACCCTTTCAGACAAGCGCTATTATGCATGGCAATAATTCCTCAGATTCAGTAACAATTGGAAAACAGCTAAAGAATAAAGGTGTTGTCACAATAGTCAGCTTTATCTGGTGCTTCAGTGCGAGGAATTCTGTGAAAAGATCACAAAAGGCCTCAGTTTTGATTGCCCATCTGAGTCATGTCTTAATTTAAATAGTTAGTGAAATGATGAACTGATTTCACTTAAGTTGTGAGTTTACATTACCCTCTCATAACTATATGTTACATATTAAGCTACAGACATGAGCCATTTAGCTTAGTTTAGTAAAAGACAAAAGCAGGGAGAAACAGCTAGCTTGGCTCTGTTAAATGTTCAATACAAATCACAACTGTTCTTTTTACACCTCAGGTTTTGTACAGGTTAAAAAGATGAACGGCTATGTGTTTATTTATCAAATCAAATCAAATCAAGTTTTATTTATATAGCACATTTATAAACGATTTTTGGTCGAGCCAAAGTGCTGTACATATAATAAAAATAGCTTCAATGAGCTTCAAGGGTGCTGGTAGGCAATTTAAGACGAAACAAGGCTGTCCCCCTTACTTCTAGTATTTAAGTTATGCCAAGAAGATAACTACCTATCAACTAGCTAGTATTCCAATTTTGGCTTTTTCACAGGCATTGTTAGGGTGGTATCAATCTGCCCAAAATGCCAAGGAAACCAAGATTTATTGACTATTTAAAGATATTTGTAATCCACATTTGCAATTCTTTTAAACCCTTATATTGCAGTACCATTTATTTGTTAAGAACCCATTTCTTTCTAAATGGATCAGGCCACTTCAGGCCAACATTTACAGGGGTTTAAGCCTCTTTTAGCTTATTGCTTTCTCATCAGCTCATTATAAGGTTATGGTGCAGCTGGTCTTCCCAGTCACACACTTTGATTGAACATCTTTACTGAATAGCTGTTAAGGATAATAGGTTGGACTTCAGTGAATGAGAGAGGCACTGCACCAATAACTGAAGACGGCAGAGTGGATTTCCAGGTCTAAGCAGCCCTAAATAGCTCTTCTCATCTTGACAGGTAACTGAGGGAACATCTGGACGGCTCTCTGCAGACATTACAGTGGCATGCAGCCGTACCAGAAAGGACCAGATGGCCAGAAGAGGACACATTCAGGTAAACTCTGTGCATCTGTGTGTGTGTCTGAGCTTAAGTCTGGGTTCACCTGTGTGTGTTAGTGGGCATCTGCTGAGGAGACACAGTCAGCTCCTGTTTCATCCTGCCAGCAGTGGAGTGCAGACATAAGGAATTGCAATCATTTCAGGAGGAGAATTCCTAAATACTCCTCGGCTCAGACAGATTCTCTCACTGTCCTCCTGATGAAAGGCGATGAGCATCAGCCTTACTGCAGCTCACTTTCTTTCCATCCGGACCCATCAACCCTTGCATCTGCACACCCTGAACCCATTTCCTGCTATCGGCCTTGCAGCAATTTACCCTTGCAATTGCGATAAGGGGTCAATTCACTTTCAGCTCAGCAAATTAAAGATGTAAAATGAAACTGCAGCAGCCATAGTGAAGATGTGACCCTCATTCCAGGGCTGCCTGAAGGCTAGGAGAAAAAAAAGGTTTCTGGCCAATGAAAGTCGGCTACCTTGAAAAGCAGGACCAGCTGTGAAAATCTGGAGGCAAGAAAAGTGAAAATCTTAACTCCTACCTGTTCTACATTTAAAGTACTGTGGCTGTAATGCGCCATATAAGTAGAGGAGATAAAGTAATTTTTCTTCAAGGGAAGTAAATTCCTGCAGCATTTGAACCAAAAAGTGAACAAACTGAGTCCTTTGTTCTACTTCACTGTGTCCATTTGTACCATAACACTGTACAGTAATACAGCTTGGTATTGTGCTGAATAGTACTTGTAATATGAAAGCTTAGAATCAACTACCCAAATGATGGTTGTTTAATACTTAAGTGTGAGAATACATCCACGTGTTTCTCCAAAAGTATTTTTAATATTTATAAAATGTGTAATGTTTATATTTTAGATGTTAAAAGGCAGTCTGAAGAGATCAAACTAATGAAAGAACAAGTCACTTAGATTATTAAATGGGCCACTGCTTCACATTTGTAATACTTGGTGCTACATACATATTTACCCAGCTCTTACAGAAAGAATATGTATGATCTACCTATAGCCCTCACAGAAGTGTATAAAAAAAGTCTTCATGTGACAAATGTACATGCAATATATAAAAAGAGAAAATAAACAAAGCTGTGGGGATTTGAGTTAAAGTGGCGGTGAACAGCTGCATGCTGCTGAGGCTCAGAGATATAGTATAGAATGATAGCACAATGACTTATGTCTTTGGTCTCTGCACCACTTGACACCAGATTATTACGCTGCGGTTTACTACAGCCACATGCCATAAAGCAGAAGTCACACTGCATGCAGGGACGGAGCGTGGAGAAGCCCAGTGTCTCCTCTATTTTCTCGCTCTCGTCTCTCATCTCATCTCCTCCCAGACTCTCCGGCGGGCATGCACTGCTGAGCAGCACACAGACTCACAACACACACATCACAGAGAGCCCCCAGGGGCTCAGGTGCTTAAAGGTGAATAGAATCATATGGTCATGCTCTGTTTTAACTCTGCGTTAGCTCAAGTTTCACAACCGGAGGGGTTTTTCACACAGTCTTTTTTCTAGCTTTCAATACATCCGTCTGTCAGTCACTCTGTCCTGTCGTCTGCCCTCCTGCAGCGAACCTGGTAGCGTACACCTGTTCCAGCCCAGGTCAGCCCCCTGAAACCCTAACCCACCATAAAGACTGGGAGAACTGACAGAAAGGTCAGAGATCAGTCAACAAAGGAAACACTCCCCCCCCTGACTGCCTGAGAAACAGTAGCCAGGTAGGTAGATCTGCAGCCGTTCACCAGCAAATTTCTCTCTCCCACACTCATCTATTCACAGTGACATCATCAAAGCATTGTTTCTGCTGTCTCCTCAGGCCAGGGCAACCAATCACTCTCTCCCACTTATTTGTTGACAGCTATACAAATCCACAAGTGGGAAAGTTGGAAAAGAAGGCATGAGAAAATGACATGTGAAAACAAATGTTCATTTCACAGGGAGTTAAATAAACTCAGCTCGTACACTCTCTCTGACTTTCTGGCCGGGAAATTTTCTTTTTTCACAATGTGGATGATTAATTGTTGTTTCTTCAGTGCTTCAGGAAAAACTGATTTGTTACATTAACATAAATTCACTTATAACTCTGCACGTAAAATGAATCAAGGTTCAAGCAAGGAACAAAGCAGAAACAAATCAAACATGAATTCAAATGAGTCGTTTGCAAGAATTACTGGTCCAATTATTTATTAACGGAACATGAAAAAAGACTGGCAAAAGGCCTCGTGGTACAAATTAATTCCTGCAGCCAAATTCATAGTCACACTCATACACACCATCCATAATAGGCTTGGACACATCGTGCATACATCAGCAGTGCACAGTGTTCGTGATTAGCAGGCGGTGTGCTCATTCTATATCACTGAGATGTAACTTAATTAAACCTTCAACTCCATAGTGACCTGCACCTAAATGCAGTTTCCTTATATCCAGAGGGCAAAGGTCATCAGAAAGGTAAGGCCTGTCTGCAACTGACCTCAACCTCGGAAGGCTCAACTTAATCCAAATGTTAAACCGTCACAGCCCTGCAGGACGTTTTCTGTTAATCAGTCAGTGTACAAGTGGAGCTCACAAGGTCCAGGACTGCTTGGATATTCATGGATCTCAGTATTTATGAGCAGTTGACTTTATCACTGACCGCAGTTCGTGCAACATACCAAACCCAAAAATGTGTGGGCTTTTCATCTCTGGCTTAAAAATTATAAGAAAACTTCATATTTTTCCATATTCCAACCTTTTGTCTTATCAGTAAAGTAACTTCCATTGCCTTAGAGAGAGGGCAACAGTACATATTCTTGGCTAAAATATTAAAAGAATGACATTTTGGTGAATGTGCTTATCGTTTTCTTGCAGAGAGTTGGATGAAGAAATCGATACTGCTCTCATGTTTACCGTATGCTAATTATGGACTTACAGCCATCAGTTGGTTAGCTTATAGCTTAGCAAAGAAACTGGGAAACAGTTAAAGTAGCAGTGTTTATCAGGAAGTGACTCCCCGTGGCAGAAAAATAGATGAATGCAATCTTGCAACATGTCTTCTCCACTCTCTTTTCTTCCTAGGTTTTAATCCAGTATAACAAATATTTGCTAATTACAGAGTTTTAGAGCTCCTAGTTTTTTGCTTTGGACAGAGCTATGCTACTGAATCTGTTTCCCCCTCCCCCTACACCCTGTTATTATGCTAATCCTAGCTAATAAACGGCTGGCCCCAGCTACATATTGACCATACAGACAATCTTTGTGAGAAATCGCATTTCGAAAAATAGTTTTATTTGTAAAACTTGATCTTCAAGTATGGTGTGAACCTTAGCACTGATCCACTTCCTGGCATTTTTCATCAACACAATCAAGTCTTTTTTACTCCCATTCTCCCTGAATGTCATCTCTCTCATGGATCAGCGAATACAATTATGGTTAGTCTTTTCAGAAAACAGATATCAAGTAACAGAGCTTATGTCTAAACTGTGACTGAGGGGCTTGAGCTGCTGCAGCCCTGCCACGGGCGAGGAATTATAGTCCTTACAGGTTACATTGACCACAGGCTGCTGGCTCTTTACAAACTTAATCGCCAATTGTTGTCACGGACACTCTCTTAACTTTCCATGAGAAGGTTGATGGCACAGGCACAAAAAACCCTTTCCTCTCATTCAGTTTCATCATAACAACACCAGAATATTAAACAACTCTGAGTGTCAGGACAGAGACAGAGAACAGTAAGCATTTATAGCAGAGTTTGGATCTAATCCAGAGCCTCTACTTGGAGTAAGAAGCTAACTGGTTTCTTTGAAGTTGAGGTTTAAGTGGTTAAATTAGGTCTTTCTTTGTATCATACCTCACCTAGTTACTGTGTCCAGCCACAAAACAGTCTACAATTATTGAATCCAGACTGTCTGTTATTCACTACTGACGTCATTTATAACCGTACGTTTTTAATTATGCAAATTAAGTATGTGAATTCCCTTGATTAGATTCAGTTTGGAGGTTATCAGTGGCTCTTTCATGCTTTCCTGTTTTTAACCATTTGCTCTTTGAATGAAATAAAAAGGGCAATGACTGATGAAACCTAAGGGTGCTTCCTAAAAAACATAATTTCAGCAAAGTTAATTTAGGGTTGAGGCCTGTGACACAATGTCATACAATATTTGTAATTAGAATATAATTTCAAATTAAGTGTATATGGGCACTTTGGTTGATGTGCTGTTTAAATAGTTGGCAAACACAAGACTGTGTGCACAGTTGATGTTGAAGCAGGGGTGTGAGAGGCAGGAAGCATGAAAAGTATTTAATTGCTGCCATTAGATATGAATGTATAGTATGTGTAATTTGTCATTTCGAGTTTTTTAATGCTGACCAACTGTTTCTTCACTTAACTTGGGGGTAGAGTGTGAAGAGAAAAGGCCTTTACTTCCCTACATTTGCCCACTTGCAGGACATAGTGAAAGCAGGTTCCTCTAGACACAAACAGGAAAACACAAAAGCAGTGAACAGTGCACTTTCCCCTCTAGTAGTTTTCATGTAGAAAATCACAATTCACTCTACCCAAACACTCGCTACTACTACTGTATTCAAACAATAAGTCTGCAGCAGGGAAAGGGGGAGAGGGATGTCTGGGGACCGAGTCGACTTCCTCTTCACAAAAACGGGACTGCAGGCGGATGGGGCGGGAGGGGAAGTGCGACCTCGGGTAAACAGTCTCCGCTCTCGTTTTTCCCATGAGCGCCACAGACACAACACTGGCCAAACCTTAGCAGGTATCGTGATCCCAGACACACCAACGGACCACCTGAGTCGCCCTGTTGACCTTTTTGCCTCTGCCGAGGAAGCAATTTGGAAGCGATCATCCGTAACCGCGTCCATCCTATGAGGCCCAACAGGTGGGCAGCCCAAACTCACAAACACAATGGGTTTATTATCCTTCCATACCATAACCCTGGTTCAATAAAAGCACCCTGCCATCACCGTTTGTCACCCCAGAATTAAGGCCCAATTTAGCCATCAACAAGTGCAAAATAGGGGGGCGAGGGGGCTGCTCCCATCTCTTTCTACAACACAGAGCACCTGGTAAAGGCCACAAAGTACTGCTGGAGGGTCTCACAATAAAAAGGGGAGGTTAGTTCCCATGGCAGATAATGGCAGTTAATGTGTTTACAGGGTGGATTTACCTGATACCTGAACATAGATCTGATATGCTCAGTACAAAGATTAGACCACACATGTCTGAAACAGAGGGTCCAGGTGCTTCAGAAATGCCCCTTGTTCCTTGTCTACCTGTCCCTGTAGGAACATTGGGTGCTGTGGGATTTGGGGTGAACCTTGAAGAGATGTAATCTAATCCGACTTTGGGTCTCTCTCTCTAAAACTGGACAACAGAGGAGAACCAGCACGTGGGCAAACTTGGCCCGCCACTACAACAGTAGTCTCAGGGCCTATATTTAACAGCGGTGGGAATTGTGGGAGCAGCCATACAGGAACACTTTCAATGCACAGCGAAGGTCGACTGGGACTTAACTTCCTCCTCAGTCTCCAACGTGAGCAGGTCGCTCATTTCAACTCTCCCCCCCCCCACACCCAGCAGCAAAATAAAGAGATAAGCATTGTTTAGCCAAACAATGGACCACTTTCAAAGTCTCAAAAGCCTCCATTTTCACATCCATGGCTAGAATTTGAAGTCAAGCTTACAATAAACAACTTTACAAGTAGATGGTGAGAATTTCTTGGTATAATTATAAACCATAGAGAGGACCAAATGTCATTGTTCATAGATAACAGCCGTAAGAGCAGGTGCAGGTGGGAAAAAAAGGCCAAAAGATGGGCAACAGACATTTTAAAGCAGCTCACACTAGGTTCCATATATCTGCTTTGTGCTAAACAATAAGTGAAAGTATGCTTATTTCATGTGTTTTTGTTTTTTTTTACATAATTTGACTTTTTGAGCTAAGGATATCAGGATTAAAAACTTTCAAGTGTGAATAATTGCAAAAAAAGTTAACATTTCATAAGGATATTGGCCTAAAACTATGGAAAAGTTATAAAAACCAACCTTCAGTGAATTTTGGTCTGCCAGGGCTAGAGCTTGCTTCTTCAGCTCTGTGACTTTCTGTTGACATTGTTGGCAAAAGCCTCCCTTCTCCTCCGATTCGGAGATGGAAACCGAGCCGGCTCCTTCGGGGGGAGGCCGGCTGCTGCATCGCGCGTCCTCCGCCGAGTGAAGCCTTTTCCTGGGGGTTACCGGAGACTCTCCACCCGGACATCCCTCCACCTTCAGCATAAGGAAAAGTTTGGTTAACCTCAAATGTGAGAATAACAACCGGTCTCACCTCCAGTTCGCCGAAGCGTGAGCATGAAACTGTTTGTTTGTACCTTGACGATACGTTTGAAAACAGAGCACCTGTCCAATGCGCACCAATGAGATGCAAGTTGTGCTGTTATTTTGTTAAGTAGGAAAAACACGACTGAAACTAATCCCACTTAAATATTGTGCAGTTACACACTTACAGTGAACATGCGGTTGTTATGGTCCCTTCCATCAGGAGCTGATTTGCCCCCAAATGAGCTCATTCTCCCAGATCAAGCTAACACCTTCAGGAGAACGTCTTCGAGAGTCTCACAGGTTTATCGCGAAAAAACGCTGGGCAGAGCCATAGGCGAGACTGGAGACATGATTGGGGTTTACCAGTCATCTGTCTGATTGAACTGGACCAGTACCTACTGATCGAAAGCAACTGGTGAGTGTGTACCAGAAGTTTACAGCGGAGGATTTGTTGGGACAGGAGGGCGCTCAGCGGTGCGCAGGAGGCGGTGTTACTCTGAGAATGGGAGGGCTGAAGAAAACTTTGGTGGAAAAAGTGTGTGGGGGGGGGGGGACTAAATGACGATTATGAAGCCACTCTGAATCGTCTTTGAGATTAAACGTGATATCATTTTCTAATAGTTTAAACCCCATTACATATTTCCTGTTGCTAGGGCTGGAGAGATAATCTGATTCCACACAGTCTGACAGTCACATGCTCTTCTATCAGCTTTTTTCAGCTCTAACCACCAGACTCCATGTTTGTATGGCTTCATAATACTATGATATTAACATATTGATTATTCCTGACTCTTTATTCCATATACTTGTATCTACAATGTAATGACATTTTAGGTATCCTTTACAACGTTGTGATCTCCATTTATAATTGATGTGGACTTGAAAATGGTTTGGAAAACAGGAGTTTTCACTGGTGGTCAGGAGAAAACAAATACCCCTTTTAGAAAACTCCATGACATTGTCAGAAAAGTCTCTACTTTTCAATAAGCTCATAAGACTAACATCATTTTTATACTGTCCACAGTGTTGGCTGATTGTTCACACTAAGCCCTTTTACCACAGTAAAATAAGGGTACATTGAGTGCAGGGTGCTTTACTCCTACTAATGTGTCTATCAGTCCATAGATAATTTTCTCATTAGGTTTTCTGTTTCAACTGTTGCCTCTCTTCAGCAGCACTGCCTCTGTGTGCTGTTGGTGTCTGGCGCCATCCTCTGGCAAAAACACAGAACAGTATCTCTCCAGTTAAAAGGGCGCGGGGGTACTAGGTTAAATATTTAATTAGTACACTTTAAATATTTCATGTGGGTGATGTAAGCGACAGTATGCTCTAAAACATTTATCTGTTCCTGCCCTCAAACGACCTATTTAGGGAAACCCATAGTCGTGTGTCCTCTGGTTGTCAAACTCATGCCGTATAACACATTTAAATGGAAAATATAAATAATAAAAATATTTATTTTATTGTAATTTTATTTTATTTGAAGAATTTCAAGTTGGGATGCAAAATACTCGAAGATTTTTGAAGGACACACAAAGATGTGTGTTAAGACACAGTAACACAAGTAATTAAAAACATTTACAGTCCACAAATGGTACAACAAAGAGTTATTAAGAAAATATAAATCGGCTTGGTGTTCATTTTGAGCCTCTTCTAATTGATTAAACAACTTCTGTCAAACCTTTCAGTGGTATTTTGGCCATTACAATCATTAAGGTTTTTAAAATGTAATTAATGGCAAAGACACTTTTTCTCGCAGGAACATTTGACTAAAAGTGATAAATGACACGCAGATATGATGGGTTAGGAGTAAGATAGGATGAAGTTAGTGAGCAAGAGAGGGCGTTGAGGATGCTGCGAGGCACTGTTCAGGGTCCTGAGTAACGGACAGGAGACGCACCTCAGTCTGTCTCGCCTCTTAATAAGCATCATCCTTTCTATATTTGTTTCAATCATCACTTTAGGTTACTCTTACCTTGTTTTTTCTCTTTAGCAGATGACTTGTAAATCCAAATATGATATCGGAGTCAACGAAGAATGTCCCCAGGTCTATGACACTGGGGTTAGGCTTCTCAGCTCCGGGAGACCCCGATGAGTTTGGCAAAGCCATGTGGGCTGCGAGTATAGCCTAGAGAAAATATCCCACTCTTTGGGAAACCTATTTCATTTGTATATCCATCTAAATCAGTTCTCTCGTACCCTCCAAAAAGATCCACAACGCTTTTTAATCCGGACATCCGGTGACTCACGGTGAGGGCTGTGTGCACGTGTGCGTAAAATCACCTCTCAGGTTTCCAATAGTCCGAGAAGACAACAAAGCAATACAATCCATCCGGTATGCAAGAAAAAAGGTTCACATCCAAGTGAAATACTTTTTTTTTAAGCCATCCCGAGGCTGGTCATGCCTGATCTCTGAGCGCTGGAGATCTGAGAGCGATGGAGCACCTTGTGCATGTGCTGCTCTGTTCTCCAGCATCTCTCTCCCTCACTCCCCCTTCTCCCTCCCTCCCTCCCTCCCTCCCTCCCTCTCTCACTCACTCACTCACTCACTCACTCACTCACTCACTCACTCACTCACTCACTCACTCACTCACTCACTCACTCCCCCCTGTCAGACAGTGATGACCTGCTCTCTCACCCGATTTGCTGGTGCATCATTGTCAGCCCCCACATGAAGATGTAAAGCACAATGACAACCCTGGCAATAACCCCTAACGACAGATTCCCTGTAATATTCATATACTATTCATGTAGGGGCTTATAGTGTGTCTGGCAAGCAGTAATGACCTCATCAAAGCATACTTTATGGTATGTCTTCCTCCTGTATAATATTCCTATACTGTAGATCCCTGCAGGATGAATGGTTATAGTGTTGCTTTATAGCATTGTATTTTCCCAAGAGGAAATCTGACAGGAGCCACTTGATTTCTTATTTATGATGAAGATCAACTGAAGGGGTAGTTAATTTTTTCTAAATAAAATAAAACTGATTTGATTGTAATATTCTTTGTAGCAGACTTTATCCAAATCAAATAAAAATGTGCTTTGTGTGACTCGAGCATATTTCATAATTTAAGGTTTGTAGCCATTGATGTTAAAAAATGTATATCTAAAATCCATGTTGCCAGTCGATATTCAGTGAATAGCCTTCAACATGCAGGCCGAGGTTATCCTATAGAATAATTAGTTGCATTTGGTTCAGTATAGCTGATGTAATTAGGCTGCCGTGCAGTATTGAAGTCAATGTGAATTACTGTGTTTTTAATGGGGAAACTGATTTAAAAACATGTTTCACATTATGTCAGTTCAGTTTGCATTTGAACCAGTTTCTCCTGAAGCTCAACAGCAGAGACAGGCTGTAGTGATGATGTCATCCACACGTGGAGCTGCTCCACAGACAGTATGGGCCAGTATATGTTACTGAGACATGTTTTAGATTCACAGCAGGAAAACTGCATTCAAACTCATGTTGAAGGTGACAACAAAATAAAAAACTGTATATGTGGTTCAGAGCTTTTTAACAGAAGGCAATTTTGTTTTGCACCATGATGCTAGAGGACTCCACAGACACAGATCTTTTTAAATGTTTAAAATCAAGGAGATAATGAGATATCCTGGCGTTCAGTTTATTTCTACAAAAAACACTGGTTCCTGTTCCATGACGCATCAAACCTTCCCTTGGTAAATGCCCATCATTCAATGTCCTTTCAATGTTGTAACCCAGGCTTTATATTATATAATTTATAGAACTTTCATTCATGTAATTCAATTTTTCTGGATTTCAAAAGGGCAGGTTACTGAGACAGAAACCAAAGTTTGTGCTGCTTTCAGAAGTTTCGTTTTTTGAGAAGGTCAAAGATGATTAAAAGAATAAAGATTTACCCACACAACAATTATGCTTTGAAAGCAGAGCAGGGGGGGTAAATAATAAATATTTTAAGAATACATTAAGTAATTGTTATCCCACAAAACACTCCTCAATCCACGCGACTCATCAGCAACACTCACACACACACACACACACACACACACACACACACACACACACACACACACACACACACCACACACACACACACACACACACACACACACACACACACCACACACACACACACTGAGAGGGGGGGCAGGGTTTGTCAGCAGACCGATAATTACAATCCATAGTAAAGATGATTTACCACGACCGTCACCCGGCCCTCCCCACAGGAGGAGGTCTGGGCTGGGTCTCTCCCCGGCCGCTGATGAAATTCCGAGGACGGGGTCCCATGGGACTTCCTGTGCCGCTACATCTGCTGCCCTTGCGCACGCACAGGGGAATCGCTTCGGGCATCTCATTAAAGCCTCTCCTATGTCTTCTTATCCCCTTGCCCGTGAGACCTCTGCAGCTTCTCCCGGTGCACGGACAGGCTTTGTGAGAAACGTTTAGCAAATATTGATAGTTCTTGGCGCAGAGAGGAGATCAAAGGAAGAGGAGAAGGGGCTGTCTAAAAGGAGAGGGGGAATAATCGGTGCACAGTGCTTTCATGAATGATTTATGCTGTATAAAGTAGCCTGTCTATATCTTGGGAAAAGGGCATTCGGATTTTCTTGTGTCAGAGTTTGAGTCTTCAGGTCTGGTTTTCCCATCAAACTAGTTCCAAAAATAAGAGAATGCAAACATGTGTTTGGAATTTACAGTCTAAGTGAGTCCAGATTTGGATTTATCAGTGGTTTGATCAGTTTAACAAAGACAGCAAAAGTCCAGGAAGTGTGTCTTAAAGCAGGTTAAAAGCAGAAATATATTACTCATGTCCAGTGATAGAATGGAACTAAGTACATTTACCTAATTTGGAGATTTGTAATTAAAATGTTTGTGATAAACTGAAGGATGGAAGTGTTCCTTTACCGCTTGAAAAAATTATCCAACCTTGAAAGTAATATTAACTATCTAAAAACCTATTTGGATTATGAATGCATCGTCACAAGGCTGTTTTTTTTAACTATTTTTATTAGTATTTTTCAATATACAGAGGACAGTCAATTATACATATACGTAGCATGTAAACTTGGCCAGCACATCAAGGAAATAAGTGTTACAATCAACCCCTCCCTGATACCACTCTAACCTGTTTTCATCCAGGGTCACAGGCAGCTAACAAAAAAATAAAAATAACATGTACAGAAAAAGATACAGGAAAAGTTCATAGATACATAAATAAAAATAGGAATAATATAATAAATAACAATAAAAATAAAACTCATTATCCAGGACAATGCAGTGTATGTCAGGTTTCGGTGAGAAGAGTGTCAAACAGGGTTGTTTTTCTGAGCTCATGAAAAGTTGACTTTCTAGAGATACAGGGTTCTCACGAGACTCTGAATATGACTCATTGTTGCTTACACTATCCAACTGTATATAAAGGAGTTAAAATAAGCACAACTGTAAACAACTACAGGAGCATATTATTCAACAATGAAGCAGTAATATTAACACAAAAATATCATATGCTAATTCTTTATCTTCATTGGCCAAAAATAGACAGAATTATTCTCTTTCTAGTCTGGAAAATAAGGTGGAAAATGATAACAGATATACTAGAGTTTCAGTACTTTGGATAGCAACCATCCATGAAGACTCACGGCCTGTCATCCTTTACGGACTCAACAGAGATAAATGGTTCTTTATGGACTTGTTTTAATCAGTACCTCTGAATAGAGGCACCAGTAAAAAAGAGGAAAGACGAATGTTACTGCAGCAGCAGAGCTGTTAAAAATGTCTATGTTTGCCAGCAAAGTTAAATGACTAAAGCCTGATGACTTTTACAGTCCCCCAAACTCCTGGACTGCAGTTGGTAATGAAACACAAGAGGCCAAAATGAGAGTAAAAGACAGAGCAAGACAGTAAAGAAACAGAGAACCAGAGGAAATCACACAGTTGCTTTTACATAAAGGCCTTGAGAGTCGTTTTCCTTTTTAAAGATCCATTCGAAGGCAGCATTTTCCCAAACTGGCAGCATTTGTCTGACTGGTCAAGTGGTCCTAAACATTTCACAATTTTTGTAAAGAACTGTTGAACTGTTGAGAACCACTTAATCAGAGGGACCACAAGCTTCCTCAGGGAAAAGTCTGTCCTTCAACTGTTGTCTCCACTAGAATAAAAACAAACAGAAGACAGAATTAGTTTCCTGAAATGATCTGTTGGTAGTGAACACATCACTATGTCGGATTTGAAACAAGTCCCTGAAGAAATATACAGATATGAGTAGTAAAATCTGTGCTTACCTGGGGAAGGTGAGCTCTGTCCTCGTGGTGTTGTTTCCTAGGTGCCATCCCAGCCCAGACTGAATCACTGCAGAGTCTCTGCTCTTTATATTGTGTTTTGGGCCAGGTTCATACAAGTCTCTCATTCAGCGAGGAATGAGGCCCAGGCTGGTCTGACCGGCTGAGCTGGGTTCCAGCAATGAGCACGGCGGGGTAGCCGCCCTGAAGACTGAGATAGCAAATACCAGCCACTGCAGTCACATGGGCGTATGGAATTTGTA
Source organism: Gymnodraco acuticeps (assembly GCF_902827175.1). Lineage (NCBI taxonomy): Eukaryota > Metazoa > Chordata > Actinopteri > Perciformes > Bathydraconidae > Gymnodraco > Gymnodraco acuticeps. The sequence continues at coordinate 6,447,427 of NW_022990295.1, read as the reverse complement.
ATGTCATCTTTGTCTTCTTAGTTTCTCTCATTTCTTGTTGATTTATCTCACACTCAGACAGTGAGAGTTCACAGAAAGCTCTACATTTGGGTTTGATGTAGAATCAGTTCTAAACGCCCAATGCAGTCACAATGAATCCAATTATTATTCAGAACACATCTCTTTAGAGAACACAAAGGGACTCTGTACACGAAGAAAAAATACCTTTAACAATTGGTTGGACGCGTGCTAATTTTAACAGAAACCATGTCAAATTGGAGATTGCTCAGGATTCTTTAGCCAGAAGCAATTTATGCAGTTTCATGTGAGTTTCAGTTTCAGTAGCAATCACAGGAGACATGACTTTGATACAAGAGATTTATTTGTTGCTTTTCTTTTCTTTTTTTTTTACACAGAAGGAAGAAGACCATCCTTTACACTCTTTGTAAATACAACATCGGGACAATCACATTAATCACAGAAAATTCTCTTTTTAAAGCAAACTAAAGTAGCGACACCATTTACACATTACAGAACAAAGATAAGGAAAGAAAAGTTATTTTGTTGTGATCTTTGACGCAAAGTAAAAGAAAATACAGAAACTGGGAACTGGGAGTCTTTATCTGGCTCAAACAAGTCTAAATTTCCCCCAGTCCATCTCAGAGTGAGATGTGCCACTCTTCAAGCTCGGTAATCAGTGCAGCAAACAGGCCGGATGAGTCGGAGAGGTGACTGCAGGTTTTGGTTGTACCTGTTTTAGCAACAGGAAATGGAAAGGGCAGTGGACAAGAGCTACAGTTGAATAACGTCCCAGATGCAATAAAGACAACATTATTTTCACGAGTTAACATGATACTCTCTAGCATCTCACTGTAAAAATACCCATACAAATACAATCTGTGATGTACCCTATAGTTTCAGATATTTTTAATATATTGCTACAGCAACACACACAACTTTGTAAAGTACTGTTACAGCAGTCAGAGTTCTTTAACTCTTTTAGTACATATTAGGGATGGGAACGATTAATCGAATATTAGAAATTATTCAGGTATTCGAATATGAGTCATGAATATTTGGGAGGGGTGCCTAAGTTGATTACATATTATCAAATGGAATAATTCAATGTATACGACAGTGCCATAGCTAAATGTGTTAGGTCTAAAGGTGTGTTTTGCTCCGCTCACGGTCCCTCACAGCGGGCAGAGCTGCAGGTGCTGATCTCTCTGTCTCGCGTCCGGTAACTTCACTCGCGTTTATGTCCAAATCCATCAGATCTAGCTAGTTCTAATGATATGGCTGCTGCCCCTCCCTATACGCAGATCACGCAGACTCAAACCTCATAATATATATATATATTATAAAAATATATACATTTCGGTTAACCGTTTTTTTGGGGGTCGAATATACATTTGCTTTTAAATTCTCATCCCTACTACATATACAAATGTATTTAACAACCATCCTCCATTGAAGGAGTAAAGGGAGGTTATAGCACTCTCCATGCTAAAAACGGGTGAATTTCACAATTATCCCTGATTGAACATTCACATTCAGGATGATAATGTTTCTCCTTATACATACATACATATACTACTGTGCAACAATCAAACGTATACATAGTGTTGCCCTAAATAATGTTGTGCTGGCTTGGAGTTTGGAGGGAAACATAAGTAATGGCTTTAAAAAAAGTCAAATCTAAACATTCGAAGTGAGAGCAACTCTGAAACTCAATAGGACGGTGTGTAGAGGACGGCTTGGGAGAAGAGGATACACATTGAGGAAGATTCCGGCTGGTGGAGGCAGCGTCAGCTCACTGTCCTGTCGGGGCGGCGATGAACTCGATCCCTTCGCTCTGCACGGAAACAACAAGAGACAGGATTAACAGGCAGCGCTGGAGAGGGGAGGGGTGTTTCAGTGCTCTTGACTACTAGTACACCACACACACACACACACACACACACACACACACACACACACACACACAACACACACACACACCACACACACACAACACACACACACACACACACACACACACACACACCACACACACACACACACACACACACACACCCACACACACACACACACACACACACACACACACACACACACACACACACACACACACACACACACACACACACACACACACACACACACACACACACACACACACACACACACCACACACACACACACAATCACACACACACACACACACACACACACACACACACACACACTATTGTAAAGCAGGCTACACAGGTTCAGCATTCACAGGCAGCAGAGGAAGTCAGATTTTATGTAGATTGCTGAAGAAGCAGAGAGGTCTGAGACATGCTTAGCCTAAATGTTGCTTCTCAAAACCAGGGCTGCAACTAACAATTCTTTTAATTAAGGTTTATTGTTGTGTTTTTCAATTTAAAGAATCTAATATGTATCCATTAAAAATCATAAAGTATAGAAAAAGGGTCACAATCTCACAGGACTGGATTTATGATGGTATAAAAAAAAGGGGAAAAACAGAAATTACTCACAAAATAAATGTTTCATTTATCATGGAAAGATAGTTTGATTCAACTAACCTATGAACCACTTTATTCCGTTTTTAGAAATGTATTTGCAAAAACAATTACCAGTTTTCCGCTAACTCTTTATCAGACCATAGGCCGTTGGTGGTTAGCACTGTTGCTTGTCCCTTGTTTTGAACACCAGCAGAAACAACGGAGACCTTTTTGTGAAGTGTTTGACTCTGCCTCGTGTACAATGCATGCTGGGATACACAAGGCAAAACTCTGGGCAGGATAATCAGTTATAATATGGATGAATGGACGGTTGATATTACAGTAGAGATGCACCGATTGCAATTTTCTTAGCCGTTTCCAATTTCTTAAAAAGTCTGACTCGCCATTTCTCTTTGTAGAACTAAAATTGATATACTTAAATTGCAAATTCATACATATTGGAGAAGAGTCATGGAAAACGTTATGGAATACTCTGAATGTAGGCCTACAGAGCAAAACATAAGTGAAAATAAGCTCGGCACAGAAATGTAAATCAAGCTGATAGTTCGATGCATCTCTGAAAATAATATCATAGCAATAGTAATAACAATAATAGGCACAAGGGTATGAATGGGTTTTCATGCTCAATATGGGATATGCACAAACTGGGAAACACACATACAGTATATCTTATTTACATCATCATCATCATCATCTTCACCAATTACTGTCTGAAATTACACAAAACAAACATGTAATCAATCTGAGAGTTACATTGGTGTGAAAGTAGGTGATTATGTGGGTGTTTGACAGATGTAGAAAATGAAGCATGGAGGTTTGAAGAAGCTAAAATGAGGGATACCTTATTTTTGAGTTGGTGTAAAAAGGCCACCATTTCCAACAGGCCAGCAGCCTCAGCCTGTGAGAGGTGAAAACATGAGCATAATGAATAAGATGGGGTTTCACTTTATGAACTGTGTTATTAAAGTATTCCACTTCATATCACACCCACCATTATAATTGCTGACTGCCCGTTGTAGCCTGGTTGATTCAGATCGGCTCCGGCAAGGCTCCAGATTTCCAGGCCCTCCATGTCCCCGCTGACTGCCAGGCTGACACAGGACATGACATGAGTTATCACAGCAAAGGGTTCTGTTTACCAAATTAAGAACTAAAAACAATCAAAAAGCCACTGGGGTGAAGAACAAGTTGCTGTGTAAAGAGACTATTCTGGAACTTGGCCAGCACATCAAGGCAATCAATTAATAATGCTGAACTTCTTGACTTATCGTTTTGTTTTAATAGCTAGCAAGCCATGCTGATCATAATTCAACTTAAGGTGTGTTTCTGAAACTGTAAATTGGATCTCTCTTGACAAAACCTGTTGGGTGTCTCAGTGAGATGAATAACAGGAGCATACGGTGTGTAGTTCTATTGAGACACAGAACAGATCTGAAGCTATGCAGCCGGGGAGCATTCCTACAGTTTGTGCAACAGTGGGACAACTGGTTGAACCTGTGTCAGCTATGTAGGATGGTCACTGCGATGATGGCTGATCAACAGAGAATTTGTGCCTGTTTATGTGTGCAATTGTTTCAAGACGTGCTTTGTGTGTCTCACCTGCACAGTTCATTTCCTGCTTCCTCCAACTTGTCTCTGGAGAAGTGTGCTCCGGTCTTTCTCAGCAGCTTCACCACCTCCTTGTGCCTAAGTTAGTGAGAAGACATGCGAAAGAGTTATATTCTTGATTCTCTATATGTGATATATTATCATTCAGTTAAAACCAGCATATACTGAAATCATAACCTCTTAAATGCTGTTAAGAAAGTCAAAGTCAGGAAACAATATAAAAGGAGAGTAAAGGACTAAAGGAGAGTTGATAGCGAGTTGATAAAAGTAACATATGAGAAACAGACCATATCTCTAAGACTTCCTACTGATACAGTTTACAAGTATTTAGAAGTGGATATTTAGAAGAATTGGGCGGGATGAAACCCTCTTTAAAATGGTCACACATGCAGAGCACACAGCACACACAGTAGGTGTTTCTCAATGTCGAGGAAAGCTGCTCCAGAGCCACTATTTCAAGGATGCTACGTCATCGAGTGCCGCCGAAGGACTGTTCCAATGTCCAGGATACTTGGAATTCTACCGAGGTCGGCGTACTTCGTTGCAGGACATTTCGAGGCTGCACATGTGTAGACTCCGCGGTCTTAAAATCCCCACAATGCTTTGTGCACGGACCAATTTCCCAAATCTTTGGCGGAAAATGTAAGGCGGGGCCTCTCATATGACGCACACTTGCACACTTGCTAGCCTGTTCCATTCTTTGTTTTCCGAGGCTAGGAGGTATTCTTGCCTCGCTTCTGAAGGAACTCACTCGGTGCTACCAAGCAAGCCTCCTCGACATTGAGAAACACCCAGTGAAATTTGAAATGTGTTCTCTGCTTTTAACCCATCCTAGTTCCAGGAGTCTAGTACCAGGAGTCTAGTACCAGGAGTCTAGTACCAGGAGTCTAGTACCAGGAGAAGTGGGCAGCTATTGTACAGCGCCCGGTGAGCAATGGGAGTCCGGTGCCTTTCTCAAGGGCACCACGGCAGGGCCCAGGAGGTGAACTGGGACCTCTCCAAGTAGCAGTCCACACTCCATATTTTAGGTCTGGTCGGGGACTTGAACCGGCGACCCTACAGCTCCCAGTCCAAGCCCCTACTGACTGAGCCACTGCCGGACATCACATAGATGTAAAGAAAACCACTTGTGTTTTACTCCCCAACATACATTCCGTGATTTATCTGCTTACACATTGTAAGCATTGGACTAAATAGTTAAATAAATAAAAAGGAAATACTTGGAAAAGTGAGATTTTTTTCTCTTTATGGGTTTCCAAGTATTATTAAAAGTATCATTATTTTCTAATTTATCTTCCAATTGTCTACACTCAGTTTGTTAGTGTATTGGCAAGAAACATGTCATAATGCAATAGGTAGTTTTAACTCCCTTTAGGAAGACTAGATGTACCGTCTTTGACAGAGCCGTTGGCAGCGATTGTAGTTTGGCATGTAAAAACAAGTTCCTTAGCCCGTGCATGAACACCCACGCAGGAGTCACCTGCAGTGACACTTGTGGTGACAGGAAACTTTCATTACGACAAAGAGACTTTAAATAGGTTTCTGACTTGCTACAACATTAGTTAACCTGCAGTTGAAATGAATGCTAAAGTGTTTTAAAAAGGTCTCCATAGGCACAGTCACTTAAAGAACTAAAAAGTTGTTTTTTAAAAACATCCTGTAGAGATCGTAAAGAAGCCAGTATCTCTCATCTGTGAAACTGGGAACAGGTTGGTGGAACTGGTTTAGGGGACACTCCCCATATTTGTTCTTTCACCCTTTTTTTGTATGCTTTCCGCCACTCCTTATATGGGCATTGTGCTGTGGTGCACTGTCTGTGACATTCAAAGTGTATCAGACATGGTGTCAACCTTATGGCTCAAACTCAAAACTCCAGTTCTATGACTTACTGTCTTTTCATGATATAAATGTAGACAGGGCAAAGCAAGCAGAGGTGTGTAGCATCGGAAGTGTAACGACAGGTGTCGACGCTCCGATGCATCCCTCCACCATCACAAAGGAAACAAGTCCACACTTGCAGTACCAACCGTTAAAATAGGACAACAGCCATTTGGCTCAGCTTAGGCAAATACAACGATTTCACCCTGAGGCTTACACTATAAGCGGCTTTCCCCTGATAGACATTCAGAGCAATGTCAACGAATGACATGGAGAAAAAATAAATAACTTTGGTAAAAATAAACAGCGTCTTAGCTGACAACTAGCCTAATTAGTTTATAATTATTGTTTGGCCTCTAAACTCCATTAGAGTTGTTCCCTAACCACCCCCCCCCCCCCCACGACAGCCGCAGCTCCCTTTCTGTCATTTACTCAGAGCCAGAGTCCCTACCTAGCAGCAGCTCATTTAATCAACTCGCTTCTTTAGCAGCAATTAACAACATATTTTAAACATAAGAATACTCAAATGGCTGCTTATGGACAAAGGGGAATTTTAAATGTGTTTGCAATTTCATGGATTCCATTACTACTTAGAAAAACAGCCCTTATTGTTCAAAATGAGGCGAGCCGTACCTGAAGCGCACAGCGTTGCATAGGGGTGTGTCGCCGTAGCGATCTTTAGCATAGACTGTAGCTCCATGACTCAGTAGGTACTTCACCACTTTCAGGTGGCCCTCACAGGCGGCAACATGCAGCGGCGTGCGTCCATCATAGTCGTCCAGAAACAAGTTACTGCCCTGTGCGAGAGACAAACATAAAGAGAATGTTAACATACTTCACCTGGTGATTAAAGGTCAAGGATAGTAATTAGTTTATTTAATATGGACATCACAATAGCATTATTATGCATGCACGAGGACTAGATGGCCTGTGTTAATTGTTTCAAGCAAAACTCTCAAACTAAACTTTTAAAATGGCTTTTAAAAGAACTCTACAAATCCATAGGTCTACACCAGGGGTGCCCAAACTTTTTTGAACCGAGAGCTACTTTTAAAGTTGCCAGTCTGCCGAGATCTACCAGTCCAAATAGAGAGGCGTAGGCATTACTGACAGCCTGCTACCAGGTAAATACACACTTCTACTTGTATAAAACTGACCTTTGTACGATGAATACTTCATAAAATACTGCAGATCCTTTATCTTACCTCTTTCTAATCTACACACATACAAGTATTTAACTGAAGTTACACAACAGTGTTGTTGATACAGAGTTGGAGTTTATTCACACGTCACTACAGTGGGTAATGTTTTCAAGAAACATTGAACAGTGCTGCCACATATGACACAGGACAAAAAGAAAACACTCACACTCACACTTTCTTTGCCATTATATAAAAATAGTGTTGCTACAAAAGTATACATTCGGCTTACTAATAAGACAACTCAGATCTGAAGCTACACAGGAATCTGCTGCCAAAGTGCAATAAAAAAGACAAAATTAATAGAATCAAACAATTTTTTTGTTGAATATAAAAAGAAATGCCTTTAAAAAAATAGGATGCACGCAACACTAGTTTCTTAACCTGAATTGATAATAGACTATAATCAATTTAAACAGAACAGATCTTAAAGTTTGCAGTCTTATACCATTTTGTACAATAATTATAATCAATAAGTTCAAACAAACTAAAACTTACAGCTGATTAATAACGGTATCTAAATTGAGTTTTTATTATATCAAAAAGCGCGTCGGCAGCCTCCAGGAATGCTTCTTTCACAACTTCGCCTTCTTTGAAAGACTTCATGTGTTTCGCAAGAACGTGACTGATGCGATAAGATGCTATGGTAGCAGCCTTGCTCTTGTTGTTGGGCCTGGTGAAAATGGACTGCTGTGCATTTAGCTGTCCTTTCAGGCCCCTACCCTTTTGGAGCGTAGGGCAGAATTAGGAGGGAATTCCGTCTCGTAGCGTTTGTGCACTGTTTTGAAATGCCGCTCCTAAATTACCCTTCTTCGATAAAGCCACGCTCGCATTGCAGATGAGACAGATGGACTTTGAATTGGAATAGATACAAAAATAATCATCCTTCCACTCGGAGTGAAAATGATATATTTTTGGCTTTTTTGCTTCTGCCATAATTGCGGTCTTGTGTGTGTGCGGACTGTCACTCCTGTTGACACGGTCGGACAACAACGTCAGCGAAATAGTGCCCACTGCCCACCAGCCACACCCCGACACATGGGGTCACGCCGGCCAATCACAAAGCTTTGATGCGTTCAAGTGCATTATTCTGGCACAGGAACATTATGTTAAAGGACATTAACGATAAAACAGAATGTTGTTGTTCTATTTTTAGACACATCTCGCGATCGACTGGTTTCTACAGGGGTGTGGGAAATGTGTTTTTTCTCTTTTTGCCATGGTTAAATATTTATTTTAATAACATTAAAATTGTGTTGCACTCTTAAATAAGATGTTTGATTTGTTGGTGATCTAAATGTTTCTTATTAACACAGATCACTGTTCCTTTATAATAATGACCATGAACACTGTAATTTACAATTAATATATGTACAAATATTACGAGACATACTAACACATTGCTGCTTTTAATGGAATGGTTGACAATGTAGAATATGACCAGTCTTATAACTTTAATTATCAGGGCGACTTTTTAAACCCCCTTTACTGTTCAGCAGCACATGAGAACAAAGGGAAACAAACCCTAAGGAGTATTATGATGAATGAAAAAAAAAAAACATATGTAAAAAGCTCATCAAAAGCAGGGACATTTTTTATTATAAAAGGATTTGAGAGGTGTGAACATAGCATAATCACATTTGAAAAGTGTCTTTAAAAACATCACGCTTATTCCATCGCAACTGCATACAAGTCAGCCACATACACCGAGGAACACGTGGCGCTGGGGCGGCTCTGGACCTGCCTTACCAGTCGGGCCTCATGTTTTGTTCTGCTTGGCGCCTGTTTATTTCTCTGAACCCTCTAACACAGGAATAGTGACCCTGGATTTTTGTTGTTGAACCATCAGTGTGAAAGGTTCACTTGTGTGCGTTGACCCTACTAAACAAATATAATCCAGACAAGGCTGGTAAATGCTGCTCTATTGGCAGAAGAGTTGAGTGCGTTGCTGTGTTTAGAGTCTCATAGCCCGATACAGGTGGATATATTGATATTGATGATGACAGCACAGGGCATTTCCCTATACACTGCGTTTATGAAATAGTTATTAAATATATTATTTTGTTATCAACTTTATTATTGGTTAACATTGATAACAACAACATGTGCAAACACATACACAAAAGTAACCCCCTTTACCACCCCTAATGGCACCAAAACACACATTACAATTGGCCTTCATAGATCAAAATTGAGAATAAAAAATATATATATATATATATATATATATGGTGACTCATTGGCTTCCTCTGGGCGACCAGGCTATGACCTATTGTTTTGAAGATGAGAACTTCCACTTTGTCAATAAGGGTTTCCATTTTTTTGCAAACAAGTGCAAACAGTTGATCCTTATCAACCGTAGTGAAGTTTGTAGTGTTGCCTACCATTTCCTTTAGGGCTTCCAAGGCTTCAATGTCTCCGATCTTAGCAGCAGCACATGCCAGAGGGGGGGTCAGGGCATCACGGATGGCTTCCAGCTCCTGAACACACCACAGACTCCATCAGAAAAACTGCAACTTGACCGATGTGTAAAAATGAATCAACTTTGGCTTTTAAAGGTTTCTAAAAATTCATAATCATTGCCTCGATTTCTATGTGGGTTGAAGGTTTTTTTGTCAAATTATGCAAAAAGGAAAACAATGTTTTGTTAATAATAATCCTAATGGCTATTTTTTGGGTGAAGTGATAGTAATATACTGTAGTAGTCACACTGCTTAGGTCTGTGTATAGCCTTACCTCCTTGCAGCTGATGCTCAGGGACTTGGCGATGACCTGGATGAAGCGGCTATCGCTCAGACAAAGCTTGGCTCCTGCTAAGTTACCGCTCATCTCACCTCGCAGGTTCCGAGCCATCATCTGCACAGGGTAACACAAAACACCCCTTATGATTATTATTGTAATCTACATGGTGATCCAATTTTGAATGTAGGCACCAACCTTTTTCTTAGCATCAAGAGTTATATCTTTTTTGGCCAAAACGTAGGACAGCTTTGACAGGGCCGCCTCTGGAGTCATGTCCCCTCCAGCTATCAGCCCTGCATCCATCAACACCTGAGAATCCAAAGGTACATATGATGTGATTGATTCCTTCAACTGGACAGTCTCCTTGTTTTCTATGTGGGAAATTAATGACTCAGAAAATGTAGTAAAAACTTGAAATGCACTGATCAACCGACCGGTGATCGTAACAGTTTGATTTCCTGCTTGACTGGCCTTGACGGTGACTGGGTGATAAGCCTGGGGTTTGGAAATTCTATGCAGGCGAAATTCACACGCATGCATGAACATGCAATTTCCTAATACAAAATGTTTGAGTATGCTGTCAATTATTGTTCTTATAAAGAAAAAACATTGGAATAAGGCAGGTAAGACTTTAGAGAGAAATTAAATGTGTGGTTTGAAATGTGTGGTCAGGCGACTTGCCTTGCCGGTGGCGTAAGACGCGGACACAGTCCCCCTCAGACACTGGGTGCAGTTGATGATGATGACTCCATCGTTGGTGGCCTTCTTCAGCACGGCCAGCAGGCGAGGACGGTTGTCGGGGGCATTTCCGCTGCCGTACGTCTCCAGGACCACACCCTCCATGGGCGGCTGCAGGAAAGCTTTCACCTGGACACAGACATATAAAGGATTCCAATTACAAACCCCAAAGATGTATTGATTACTGAACTGGCTTCTCAGCTGTGTAGAATCAAATTGGGAAATTAGTATTCCATGTTATCTTTCCTGCAGCTACTTTCACTCCTAAAAGCCCATCTGGTGCCTCCTATGCAACCAGTATCTCAGTCGCTGGTTGGCTGGCACCAGGAGGCCCTACACCACATCATTAGCCATGGCATATGACTAGAATTGCTGATGACTGAAATGGCAGGAAGGAGAGCAATTAATCTGAAGGTGTTAGCAAGCATAAACTCACTTGGCAAGACCAAAGCAGTTACCATAAACTGTAAGAAGAATGTGACATTAAATGTGCCAGGCTCGGTCAGTATTTTTTGATGTGATAGCAGTTTGACAGAAATGTTTTGATGCAGATTACCAATGAAGCTCTCGAAGAGCAGAGACAGCGGGCGCATGAGAGCCCGGTGTCTAATCAAAACAGTGCCTCATAAAGGCAGTTAAAGGCTGTAAGGAAATCTTGATAGCCAAGCTGGGCAGCGAGAGCAGATTGAGATAGTAAAGTCACTCTCCCAGCAGCCTCTGCAGGGGGAGGTGCAGCTAAATGTTACAGTATCTAGCCCAATCCTCCCTCTTTACAGGGTGATTGGTCATGGCCCATAACTCCTTCTCATCTTTCTCTGGGCTGAGCTTTGATGGCAGTTTACATGACCGGGAAGGTAACGGAAGACGGGTAATAGCATAATTAAATTAAAGTTAACTATTTTATTGCAGGTAGACAAAACAGCAGTTTTGAGCAGTCAGTTACCTCTGAAGAGCATATATTTTATTACATGTTAATATTGTATGAAGAAAAACTTTGTAATATGCAACCGCAACAATATTTGTATTTACTCTTTGTACAATTTGACTAAATATAATCTGGTGTTGATTTTAAGGCATTTCTTACTAAAAGATAATGAAAATACATCAGATTACACTCTTAAAAGGTCACCTATCATGCTATTTTTAATGTATTAGCATAGGTCTCAGATATAAAAAACAGTTCTATGAAGTGTTTTGCTCAAAATACCAAACAGATCACCCATTCTACCCATGCCTCATATCCCTCTATTTCACTTCCTATTTCAAAAGTGCTAATTTTGGATATAAAGGTTTAAAAAAAAAAGGAAATTGATAAAAAAAAGAGGGGCGGAGATTATGCCTGCTCAAGCGGGAGATTCTACCGGCAGATACTGCCATAACGAAACGCCATATCATGGATTATCAAGGATTATTTCTGAAACAGTATGGAGCTCAAAGGCTTTCTCTCTTGCTGGTTATACCACAAGGTGAGTTCCTTTTTATTTCCTGCTTCTTCACATACATGCTCCCTGCCGTATAGGTTAGCTCTCAGTGTTAGCAATGCTAATGTAAACAACGTCCATATTACGTCCAAAACAGTCGGGCATTGTTTCTGATAGCAACGTTTCTGATACAGGGTTCCTGCAGGTTTCACCAACTCAAATTTAAGATTTTTTTAAGACCACTTTGAATAGAATTTAAGACCTATTTCACGGCAAGAAAGTATGAAGGAAAATTGCTATGAAAGAAGAAATACGTCCCATAATTACTTTCAAAGTAAATGTATTCACGTTCAACATAAGAACGATGACTGAACATAACAGCACACAGAACTGAGTTAGCTAAAAACCAGGACAAAAATAACTGCCTAACCGTGAAAGTGTGTGTGTGTGTGTATATGTTGGTGTTTAGCTAAGGTATTTAGCGTCCACAGCACCTCCACTTTTAGGGTTGACGTAGACCCAAACGTCGTCCAGAGGCAGTGGTCGCGTTAACCGAATATTTTCCGTCTATGACGATTTGTTTTTAACAATGACGGAAAAATCTGAAAGCAGTCTGTCATTTTGACAGATTAGAACAAACTCAGAACAGCGCAAAAGTTTCCCCGCAGCGAGGCTCCGGTGTTATGCATGCAGGGGCGGATCTACCGGGGTGGCAACTGCCACCCTAAACAATAGCCTTGCCACCCCAGCTGCCACCCCAGTTGGCATCTTTGTTTTGAAAGAAAAGTTGTGGCTCATCGGACATTTATGAGAGAAAGTCTCTAATGTCCGAGTGCAAGTGAATGCAGCACAATATGCACGTCATGTAACTCCTCCCCCGGTCCTGGCGCGAGAGTGGAAATATGATTGGTGGCGAATTCACTTGAACGGGGGGACGGCGCAAAACGAGAAGCCTTTCGGACCCAAGCACTGAAGGAATGAGGTATTTGCGGTCTACAATGACAGAGAAGAGAATGTCAAGTTTGGCTGTACTCAGCATTGAATCAAAACGCACTACAGCTGTTGATCTTAATACGTTTGTGAGGCGTTTTGCTGAACAAAATAGTAATCGCCGCATTCAGCTGTAATAGACATGCCAACTTGATGCTCTGCTCACGGATGACTCGATGAGAATAACAAACTGTTAAGATGATGACCTTGTATGCGTGTATATATTTGTTTTTCTTTGAGGGGGTCTGCCACCAAAAAACAGTTTTAAGTCCTGAGAAAGTAAAATAAGACGGTGTGTAAAACTACACTGCCCAGCCAACAGAAAGTAACCACTTTGATTTAACTAGGCCAGTAGGTAAGGACCTTCCACTGGATAATAACTGCAGCGATGTTTTAGCTGAATACACGTTTTTTAACCCTAACTGATGCAGTTAGTCACTTCTTTAATGTTTGTTCTTTCTGATGTAAAGTCAAGGTTGTAACTGTATATCAATAATGATATAATTACTTGTTTTTCAAATTTGAAGGAGGGTGAGCAAGCATCTTGATGAACATTCATCATTAACTCCTCCAAAAAATATAGTTTATTCAATAATAAATGAATATGTGATTCATAACAGTTCTTCACTATATCTGTAAAGCGTCTTTGAGCACCTGTAAAAACACTAACAAATTAAATCTATTATTATTATTATTATTTATTAACAGTGATTGACAGCTGATAGGAATAATATGATTGTTAATAGTATCATATTCATTCAGACAAACATCAATGAGACAGTTAATTAATGTACTTATTGCAGCAGTCTGCATAGATTTGGTACCCCTACTGGTCTAAGAGTGAAACAAACTCATTCAGTTATTGTTCAGTTAAAATGCATTAAATTACATCTGCCACCTTGTAAGGCTTTACTGATGTGCCACAATAATATCACCTATGTGATTGAGTTAAAATATTAATATTGTGGCTTTCCAAGTTAACATTGATTGTAGGGGTGTAACGGTTCACAAACATTTCGGTTCGGTACATACCTCAGTTTTTAGGTCACGGTTCGGTTCGGTACGTTTTCGGTATAGCAGAAAAAATTATCACAAAACATTAAATATTTTTTTTAAATTATTATTAAACTGTGACTAATGTATTCAAATAAATACAAAATATAGTAAAATAAACATTAAGGTGCAGCATTTCGATGAACTGAAATAATCTGTATTTGAACTGTACTAGTACCTAAGCAGCCAGCTTGACATTAGGACTTGCTTGTCATTGTATTTTCATGTTGTTTAAAGAAAGATGAACTTGTCCACATTGCTTGCTGAAAGGGCAGATCTGCTGGCAATAACAATGTCTCCTGCTGTGGATAACACCCTCTCTATGGACAGAGGTAGCAGATACAGCCAGGTAGCGCTTTGCTAACATGGCAACATAAGGATATTTGGCGTTTGTAATAGCTTTGGCTCGGTCTGAACTCTTTGCGAGTGGTGGAGGCTTAAATGCTAGTGGGAGTTGGGTTTGCACTTCAGTCTTTTTTCTTTTGGTACCGGTGATATTCACATTCGGGTGATGCCTTTTCAAATGAGTGTGATGTATTGCCAGCCGCGTAACCAATGTTAGTTGAACAATGCCGACAAACAGCTTTGGTTCGGTCCACCTGTCTTTGTCCTTCATCCTTGTACGTAACTGCGAAATCAAAATGTTCCCAAACCGGAGACTTCAATGATGCTGGAGGATTTTCAGCTCAACTTTATCTGCGTTCGCCATTTCGACAGTTCCTCAAATTACTGACTACATTTGAACGCATCCCTGTGACCAGCTCTCATAGTATGCCTCTCGTCCAATGAAATGACTTGGTCGCTCTATGATATAGATTACTTCCAGAAAGTTGTTCATGTTCTCAATTTTTTACGTTTAACGCTATATTTGTTCGGTACACACGTGTACCGAACCGAAGGGCCCGTACCGAATAATTTCAGTACGGGTACGTGTACCGTTACACCCCTAATTGATTGATATGATTGCGATTTAAATCAGCATATACTTCTGTCAGGGGATGCCACCCCTCAAAATCTCCTGCCACCCTCTTGCCACCCCATGAATATTTGTCTAGATCCGCCCCTGTATGCATGCCCTCCAAAAAGGAAATGATATCGTTTCCAAACCGTACAAATCATTGAAATGTCTGGGAGTTTTTGCTTTACGCTGTGCGCGCTCCCACGAGGTGAATGCATCTCTCGGCGGGCATGCATAACACCGGCGCAACGGTTCACGAGCGTGCTCTCGCTAGCTGGAGCTTGGTTGCTAGGTTACTAGCTGGGTGTTCTCCGATAAGGGGCCTGGGGGGTGCAAAGTTAGTGATTACTGGTTCCATGTTGATTTATTTCAATACAAATTGTTGGGGGGAACTGAAAGGCTACTGGTTACTTTGCAGCACGGACATTTCCCCCAAAACACATTTAGACGTGATCGCAACACAGAAGTAGCCTACCTTTCAAATCCAATCCTTTTTAAAATCATATTTAAGACCTTTCTAATTTTTTGGATCATATTTAAGACTTTTTAAGGACTTAAATTATGATTATCAAATGTGAGACTTTTTAAGACCCCGCGGGAACCCTGTGATAGTGCTGTGGGTCTGCTTTGCCGATATGACATCATATCGGACGCAAATCTGGATCAGCTCCGTTGTACCCCCATTTTTAGAGATTTGGGTACGGAGGAAAAGAGAGAGGGTTTTATTTTCTGAGTTCCTTGACACACCGGGGACACATATTTATGTACAACAGACATCAAAAAGTGCATTTTGCATGATAGGTCCCCTTTAAGGGTTGTTAATTTAAGTGTGCAAATAATTATATTTGAAATGATAGAGGAAACACATCAATCGATAAGCTGCTGAATGAATTCCCCTTAGAGAAAAAACCCTATTCAATTATTCGGTTGTGTGTCACATCAACCAAGGCCCAAGGTCGACGAGTAACCTCTGGACATTAGTTGGCTGTGGCAGACAGAGTACATATCTGTGGTCCAGTGCAGACACTTACAGTAGCATTAGTGATTCCTGGGAACAGCCTGAGCAGGCCCACGTTCCTGTTCATCTCAGGGCTCAAATGAAACTTTGCTGTGGTGTTTGCTCTCCACACTGTATCCCAGTTGACTGAAAACAAAGAGTAAAGACAACAGATTAAAGTGAAAAGAAGTGATTTAATGTCCACATCAGGGTGATGACAAATTCCACTACTGCCTTACTTGTGATGTCCACTTCAACACAGGCCAGAGGAGCCAAGTTAGGAGATGAGAACGCTTTGAAACTCCCAGCATCCACCTTGGTAGATCGATTCCCTCTGTAGAGGTTGTTGTAGAAATACAAGCACACCTGAATTGGGAAAGAAAATTGGTTTTATGCAGCAGGAAATAACATAAATGAACAAAACACAGAGCAAACACTTAAATCTGTTTTTAGTACGGTCCCACAATTGAGTAAAGACAAAGGGTAAAATGCTTACAGCATTTTGTACATTGATAGATAACTGTCAAGTGTTCTTTATGTATAGCCGTTGTTTCTCAGTATTGCGAAACACTGTCATTAGAAAGCATTCTCAACAGACAAGTAGTTAAAGAGAGCTTTTGTATGCTTCTGAATACAAAAGGCCTCAACACCTGCCCTTACAAATCACAGTTTTTGTTGTCAACATAAACATATAAATGAGGTCAGGTAATTTAGAATGAATGTATAAACTATATATAAACCCCACACATGTAAAATATTGCAAGAAAGAGAAGGAAAGCTCACTAAGGAGAGTGGTGATCTCCTATTAACTCTGTTTTGTCTTCCCAAACACAGCACATTTGTAATGCTCCCTCAATGAGATTGTCAAATAAATGTCTCTTTAATCATATATTATATATGGGAGTATGATTTATGTCCCCTCTTCTCACCTCAGGAATGACAAAATGGCCAGCAATCAGCAGCGCCCCCAGCAGGTTGGCTCTGCCATCATTCCTCATCTCGTAGATCGGCACCTGAAGACAGAAAGTGTATCGTCTTAAAAAAGGGCATTAAAAACGTAAAATGCTGCAGGAACTTTTTTTGTAAGGCCGTACCTGTGATCCGGTGACAATGATTGGTTTGCCTAAATGTTCACACATGAAGGACAGGGCAGAGGCAGTGTAAGCCATAGTGTCTGTGCCGTGGAGGATCACAAATCCATCGTAGTTTTCATAGTTTTCCTAAACAAGACAAAAAGACCATGTAATGTGCCGACATGAATACAATCATCATTTCCTGGAATACTATATTGTGTATTTCATAAACAATATCAATTATTTAAGGAGCCATTAATTACTAAATGTTTACAGTATAAATATATAAAATGAAAGTACCTCAATATCCCTTCCTATTTTACCCCAGTCAACTGTGGTCATATTGGAGGAGTCCAGCAGGGGTGAGTACTCCATAATAGTGTAGACTATTCTCTTTTTTTGCTCACTTAGCCTGGAAGAGAGACATTTATGAGTTGTTGTCATTACATTCACTATAAACCAAAGATTAGACATTACAAACAGTAAAAAGTTATGGTTTTTGAATTCGACGATGTGCACTGCAAAACACAAAGGGCACACGGTTAAACAAATAATTATTATCTTCACTGTGACAAATGGTTATTTGTCCTCATCCCCCCTTGTATAACAAAGTTGGATAGAGTTATTGTTAATTTTGAGAAGAGAGTTTAAAGAAAGGATAGGGAAACGCTATAAAACCAGCTGACTTTATGAAGCGAGACAAAGTCTATTTAACCGGGCCTTCTGTCTCGGCAGCAGGGTGCCAAAACCTGTTTCAGACACACACACAGAATGTGTAGTAGTGTAAAAGGGAGGGGCATGTTGGCATAATGTTAAAGAGAGCAGCACTTTGAACTTTGCAATTTCCCTTTCCACCATAAAAACCTAATGTTCTGTGGAGCTTTACTGTGTATTGTAAATACAAGCAAAGCTGAGGGACATTAAGGGGCCGATTTGACTCATCTTGAAGGTTATTTAGAAACAACATATCAGGTTAGGGCATGTTTCATTTTCATTCCAATTACAAAGGAGTGAGTCTTTCATGTATACATATTTATGTCGCCTCTAAATGGATTTCAACTGGGGTGTCTCCGGGCCCCACCTGCGACACTCCGTGTAAAGTAGCGTGACTGGCCAAACAGCCATGGAAAGATTTTATTTGTAATCTCCCTTTTAACGAAGCAGGGTGGGACAGCCCCCACAGTACCATAGGGCAGCCTTATAGCGCCAGGAAGGGAGCTGAATGGAACAGCGGGGGAACAAGAAGCGGGCCCCAGTTCACCCAACCAGGGGTCCTACAAGCCCTCTTCTAATTAGTCTTAGGTCCAAACCACGACCCTGAAACATATGTTGTTGATCATCTTGAAGTCAAAGTGCCACAAGAAACTGTGGAAGAGACTATTCAAATAACCAATTATTCATCTGGCAGTTTACCCTAAGGTGCACTACACATTAGCATACCAAGGCTAAGATGCCTTATAGCTTAAAAATAAGGAATTTCTATGTATGTGTGGATAAGAGTGGGGGCTCAAGATGTGGAAGAGAGTTGGGGGGCAAACAGCCTGGTGGCATTGCCTCTCATCAGCACATGAATAAAGGTTTTCAATAAATCAATAAACTAATTCCCTCCTTCAACATGAGCTGCATACTATCAACAGTATTATACTTGCATATAAGCCTACTTTAGTTGATCCTAATATTATTCCAACTCAAGGGTTAGCAAATATTAAAAAGTAGAACATGCTCTCACTCCAAAAAACACCTCTAATTTATGTTAACATTTTTTTTTTTTTTTTTACAAGTCTTTTTATTTCATTATAGTGTACAGTAATCGATGCCATTTCATTTATATTGTAATATTACAGTACACTCCTCGCTCCCTCCCTCCACCCGCAAAAAAATGCTTATCAATATAACTTAAACAACAGAGCCATGAAAATAAACATAAAACGAAAAAATAAATAAAAATAAACCCACATCAAAGTAAAACAAACAAATAATTATACAATTAATTATACAATACAGCAACAATATAGACAATGACAACACAACTAGTATTTCCGGCCGTCAGGAAAAATAGCCACAGAGTGCACCATTCCATCACTGGTCATATCTCAGATATATTTTCCAAATAAGAAAACAATGGCAACCACAGAGCTTGAAAGATATGTCCACGATTATATTTTTCCAATGTCATTTTCTCCAGAGGTAAGAAATGTGTTATCTGATCAATGAAAAGTTTAAATGTCGGAGGACGTTCATTCTTCCAGAGTAAACCACTCTCTGCATCTAAAGAAAGAAGCAGAGATGGCTTCTGACCGGTGTCCAAATGGTTTATAATATTCAAAAGTCTCCTTATATTATCAGAAGAATATCTTCCCTTGACAAAACCTGTTTGATCAGGACTAATTAGTTTAGGTAAAATAATTTCCAGTCGTTTTGCTAATAATTTGGTGATAATCTTATAATCATGATCCAAGATAAATGAAGAACAATTCAAGGGGTCTTTCCCATCTTTATGTAGTACAGTAATATATGCAAGATTCATTGATTGAGGAAGTGTTCTGTTGTGAGAGAAGTTGTTAACCATTGACATAAATATAGGTTGAAGTTCAGTCCAAAACTCTTTATAAAATTCTGCTGAGAAGCCATCTGGCCCTGGGCTTTTATTTATAGGCATAGATGTAATTGCAGCCAAAACTTCTACTTCTGTAATTGATGAGTTTAGATACTCTTGATCTAAATCAGATAATGTAGGTAAATTAATGTTATGGAGATAATTGTCCAGTTCATCTTGTGAGTAATCACTTTGAGATTTGTATAATTTGTTATAAAATTCATAAAAAGTCTGGTTAATCTGTTTTGGGTGGTAGGTTATCGTGTTGTCTTTCAGACGAATTGCCTTTATAGCCCTTTCTGCTTGCTGCTTCTTTAATTGATAGGAAAGTAGTTTACTTGGTTTATTGCCGAATTCATAATTATTTTGTCTGATAAGATTCATTTGTGTTATGATTTCATTTGTTAAGTCAATATTTAATGTAGCTCTGTAGCTTTTGCAGCTTCCCAAATAATATTCGGATCTATAAAGGGGTCATTGTTTTCTTTTATATAGTAAATTATCCACATTCGCATTTTTAGTCTCTAAGTAAGGAGTTATCAAATTTCCAGCGCCTGGATACCAATTCTCCACTCTCCAAGTGAATAGTTAGATAAACTCTTGCATGATCTGAAATATTAATGGAATCAATTTTACATTCTTTTACCCTATGCATGTATTTGGAGGGAATACAAAAATAATCTATTCTAGAATAAGAGTTGTGGACATTTGAAAAGAAAGTGTAATCTCTGACATCCTGATTTAGTTGACGCAATACGTCAATAAGGCCGGATTCTGCACAAAGCCCCTGAAGGACCTTTGAGGATTTAAGATTGTGGCTCTTGGACTGGTTAGATTTATCTAATGTAGGGTTAAGAGTGCAGTTAAAATCACCGCCCATCAGTCCTAATCCTTTACAATTTTCATTGAAGAGCAGCACCATGTCTGACATGAACATTGGTTCATCTATATTGGGAGCATAGATGTTTAAAAAGGTGATTGGGGTTCCAAAAATAGTACCAACAACCAAAACAAACCGACCATTTGGGTCCGTAACTAATTTTTCTAATTCGAATGGGTAAGTTTTGTTTATCACAATAGCTGTCCCTCTACTATGGGTTTTATATGATGAGAAATACACCTGACCTATCCAATCTCTTTTCAATTTAAGATGTTCAGTATCTGAGAGAAATGTTTCTTGTAAGAAGACCACATCAGCTTTGTCTTTTTTAAGAAGAGATAATACTTTTTTCCTTTTTATGTGGTTTCCCAAGCCTTTAATATTCCAAGAATAGATTTTCATGTTTTGCATGGTGACTGCTGCATATCTGTGGGATTATATTTAATACGTTGTATATTTTGGCCCCATACACAAAAGGGATTGTCACTGCTTTTATTATTTAACATTAAAACTAATGTAACACAAACGCAAAACAAAACAATATAACATCCCACCCAAACCAGGGTCTTCTGACCTTGGCAATTCATCTACCCAATTTGTTGTAGCCCAGAGAGAAACAAACGTCAGAGAAATGTACATCTCAGATCTAACGAAATGTCCTCTTTGTGTTGGCAACCAGAGATGGGGTCGTTACTAAAAAAAAGTAATATATTACATATTACTTTTTTAAAAAGTAATATATTACACTACTTCGTTACTCTCTACATAAAGTAACTCGTTACTTTACTCGCAGGGCCGGCCAGCCCCTCCCTGCAGGCAGATCACGCAGACTGCTAAAGTTTCAAATGTTCTCTTTAGTTCAGTTTCCATTGTCGCATAAGACTGATCCAGATCCTGAATGTTTTCCTATCTGACCATGGCTGTCCTCCGTCTCCTGCTATCTGTATATTTCGCGCAGTCTATCTCTGCTCACGCTGTTGCGTCGGCGTGTTCTCCTGCGTGTTGGCCATGTGTTGCACTGGAACCAGACACCGCAAAGACTTCAGCCGAGCACGTACGAACTGCGCATGCGTGAGTGGCAATAACTCTCCTTACCAGCAGGCGGCGGTAGTGTGTATTCGTCATTCAAAACAGGCAACAACCGGAAAACAGAGAAGAAGAACAGACTACGTGATATAAACAAACAACAAATAGCTGTGCGTTAGCTTCACCTTAGCATACGTGTTCTTTGCAGGTGTTTGTTGAGGTTTGATTATGACTGATTTTAGTAAGTAACGAAGTAACGCATGTCGGGGCAATGTTGGTAACTGTAGTGTGATTACTGAATTCTAAAAGTAGCGCGTTACACTACTCCGTTACCGACAAAAGTAATATTACAGTAACGCGTTACTCCCAACTCTGTTGGCAACTTGGAGCTCCCATCCTCAGTTCTCATTGAAAATAAATAAATGTCTTCATAATTTTCCTCCTTAACAGGGGACGGGTAGATAGAAATCCGCATCCCAAATGTCATCATGGTATGTTCCATCCGATCATTTACACGTCAAACAATATATTGCCATAAAAAAAACAAGACAAATCAAAAAAGAACGATCGGAGGAGTTTCCATGGTGATATCTTAACTGTCAAAATAAAAGTGGAGGAGGAAGGTTGTATTTTAAACAGAACTGTATGTTACTGTTTTGTCAGACCCCCTCCACTACCTTCTTTGTTGGTGTGGTCCGTTACGTCATTCTTTGTTGCCGGAAGCAAAGACACTGGTAAATATAACAAAATACAAATGAACCAGTTCGATCCTGGAAAATCCTCTTAATGTGTCCTTGCGAAAAACGATTTCCACACGTTTCTCCAATCCCAATGACAGTTAATTGAGAGAAGAGGAGAAAAAAATAAATAATAATTACATCTTACCTCCACTCCGGTAGGTTAGAAAAATAGCGACTTAACTTATGTTAACATTTAATACATATTATAATTAGCAAATGTTTAATATTAGTCAAACCACACAGCTGACGGTGTGTGAGCATTTAGGGTTGAATACAGTTCAACTGAAAAGGCTTTTCTACATCATTTGTATAAACCTATATCAGTATAACACTGCCTGATGTATGGATAGCTTATCTTTACCATACACCCCTATGCCGCTCTGTCGATTTTCACAGTGGCATTCAACATGAAGGGGGTATGGAAATTAGTGAGTAAGGGTAAGTGTCTGGGAGAGGTGCCCCCACTATAACTGACAATTAAGAGGCCTGTCAATGGAGGCTCCACTCCCACTGCTCCACAGCACATGCACCAGACAGGGAGACACCATGGATTAAACAAACAGTAATAGAGTAGATTAGCCTTGTGGTTCCTAGCTGCTTTTAAAGACAACACTTCTAAAAACATAAGGTTATCTCTGCCACACGCTGAAGAAGCTGTTTGTTAGTGACATTAGCAAGTGTAGAGTTAGAGAACAAAAAAATACTTCAGGCTCTGCACAGCTCTGTGTCCTTCCTGGTATTTCCTCCTATTAATAAAAAGGCATGCATTTCCTGACAGGCAAGAACACCCAAACATTTTGTCTAAAGACATCAAACCACAGTGCAGGCACAAACAATGCAACCAGTACTACAGCACCCGTGGTATTGATGGCCAGTTTGGGGCGTTGGATTCCAGTTAAAGCAACAAAAGCAGTTTAGAGATATTAAAATGAGTCATGACAGTGAGTCTTTTCCATCCAGTCCATGCTGTTTCTGCTCCTACTGTAGAAACAAAACGACTTAGGCCTGGTTTAGCACTCAATGACAATAACTTTACATTAGACATGTTTATGAGGATGACTTTAATGGGTATGTTTTAATAGCATCTATGAGAAAAGGTTCTTATACAAAAGATTTAAAGTAAAAGATATTAGACATACAATCATACTGTGAATCCTTACATCTAGGCAAGAGCATAGAAGCGTGAAGAGCAGAACATGGATTATTGTAACTTAATCAAAGTAAAGTTATAGCTATGTGCTGAATGAGTAGGGAGGAATTCTGGGTACACTTACGGCAGGACGAGGATGTTCCCAGATCCATAGTAGTCATACAAGCCGGACTGCTGGGCATAATACTCATCGTGAAGGATAGGCAACTTCCGTAGGCTCTCAAAAAAAGCATTAGCTTTTGGAGCAAGCACTGTGGGTTATAGACATTTTTAAATTATTTTTTCATAATAGTATTTCATAGGTTTCTCTAATCAAGTTTCTTCAGTATCAGCTTAGGTGAATAATACAAAGGGTTTAAAATCATCTCAACTCCAAACATTGGTCTCACACTGAACCCTAGTGGTAAATGTAAGAATTATCATTGTTGCAGGGAGCTGGAAAAATCCAATTAATATTATAGCAAACACTTAGAGGGACAATGAATAAGAAACAGTTATAGAATATACAAATTAAAAAAGTGAACAATTGTGAAACACTGGGCCCAGCACCACTGTTGCTGAATAAGAGTTGATGTTCAAGGCACTCTAAATTAAGGCTTGGACAAATGCTTCACTACTATTTAAACTGTATAGCCTAACTGGATGGTCCTCACTTACTATGCGTTGGATGCAGCATTGGTTTTTATTAATGTATAAAGCCATTAAGCTTGTAAGCTTCCACTGTACATATGTGCCAGATTTGCTCCAGTTTGTGACTCTGACAACCTCAGATCCAGTGCCTGGATACGGTTCCAGGTTCCTAAAATAATTAAATGACGGACGACACGTGGCAGCTGAGGCCACATGAGCACAAGCCCTGAAGGACGTAATGAGAGCAACGGTCAGAAATCAAGACAGAAAGACTTAGATAAGAGCAACATGAAAGGGGGAAATTGCCCAGCAATCATAACTTTCATAAAATTACAGTATTGACAAAACAACAAACAGTATTGTCAAAAAAACAAACACCATCATGAGTTAAGTTAATACTAAAAAATGTATACTGAGAGTAAAACATTGATAGGTGGCCTTGGATGAAGGAGCCTGGTTCTTGAGGCTGATAGGACCTTTGCATGTTATGTTTGCCTCACTACATGCTCCAGAGCCTGTATTACGAAGCCGGTTCAACCTAACCTGGATATGTTTGAGTTAGTCGGTTGGCCTAATCCAAAACATACGCGCTCTCGCTAAACGGTCCTACGACGCGGGTTATCAAGTGGATCGATCAAGCCAGCCGTGTCCTATCTAGTTAGGTGCGCGTTCACATGAAAAGGGGTGGTATTTGGAGCATTCGACCAATCACAAACATGGACAAGCATACTGACAGCGCAGCGTCATACTTCCTGAATGAAAAGTCAACTATAATATTAGACATGTGAAGAAGTTAAACATCCATCACTTAAACACTTTATCCAGGATAAAAGCCACATAGCTGCACCTGCAAGGTGAATACAGCTAGTAAAAGAAAAAGTGTTTGAATGCGTACATAAACAGGTTTATGATATCACTGCCCCGTCTAAGACACGAGTGGATCTGACTTTAATTACATTTGACTCAAGTGTTTCGTCAACTTAATGTGTTGCTTAAAATAATACTTCTGCATACAGTATGTGACACTTAGTATTGCACGGCCAGATACGGCTCAAGAAGCTGGCTCAGATAATAGGCCATAAGGTGAACCCTGTTATCGTTTCAACCCGCTCCACAGAAGTGAAACTACACAATCTTTAGTTCATAAAAAAGAACGAGTCATGCTTATCCACCAAAAAAAATATCGTCGCTAAAATTCCTGCCAATTCTTCTAGGCACGTAATTATTGGCTGAACTAGACCCTTCGAAGCGTAATAATGTCTTGGTCCAAAGTCGTGCCACGGTTCGTCACGTGATCGTGCTACACCAATTGGGTAGCTGCATATTGTCAACAGAAGTGAAAGATGGCGGCCGCCATGGTTACGCTAAACCAGACCAAATGGATTCTAAACAGTGCTGTATGCTTGTTTTATGTCATGTTTTGTCATATGTCTTAATACATCACTAAGTCCGAGGTATTTGCGTTATATACGCGGTATTTGAGAGAGGTTTTACTATCTGGGAACAGAGTTGACCATCGAATCAACATTGACTAGCAGCGTTTATCAGCCAACTCCAGCTACAAACAATTTCCCCACGGGGATTAATAAAGTATATCAAACTCATATTTATCAAACTATCATTCCTGGACTGCCATGTTCACATCGCTAGGTTCATTGGGATTATTCCATTAGACTGAGGACTTTTTGTCTGTCTGTTGTTACCCTGTACACGTTAAATGCACTCTTAAAATAAACATGACTTGATTTCTGCGTCCAAGAAGAAGGTTAACTTGTTACGTTAAGTAATTTAGATCAATAAAATGCAGTACTTCCAGGCTGAAGACTTTTCTTTTTGTTGCTGCTTTTAATTGAACTATTCATATCTTAGACTGCACTGTAACTTTTATCCATGTATTTTTTCTTTTAATGTTTCTTTTATTAGCTTTTCTTTTGAATGACTGATTTTAAATGCCATTTTCTTAATGTCTTTAATTTTTTGTAAAACACTTTGAATTGCCTTGTGTTGAAAAGTGCTATATAAATAAACTTGCCTTGCCTTACTTATACCAATGTCCATTGATTCATTTATTTACTCATTCATCCCTCCACAAATGAAAACAACACTGATGAACCATAAAAACGAGATTTATTACAAATATAAAAGGTATGACATAGAAAACAGTAGAAGGACATGTAATGTAGTATAATTGATTGGTGTCAGGCTGGGCGGAGCGGCTGATTGGTGCTGTGATTGCCTCAGCTGGTTAAAAGAGTCCTGCTGATTATACTCTGTTCTAGTACCAAAAACAAACGTATCTATGAGTGATGTGTGAGCGCGTCGGCCAGGCACTAAAACCAAAAGAACAGAAAAGAGCTTAAGAAAGATGGAAAGAAGGCTCTTTTATTCCTATTCCTCACTGTCAGTGTCAGGGCAGTCATCGTTCTCTTCCTCTGTTTCTTTTTTATTTGCACAATTTGAGCAACGACATAAGTCTGTGCAACAGAGTCCTGCAGAGAAGCATGAACATCTGCCTTTCTCACAGGCAGACTCTTTGCAGCTGCAGTGTATCACATGCAACACACTGTCAGGGGCAGGATTTCTTGTCATCCAGGTGACGTGTAAGTTCCCATCCTCTATTTCCCAACCATATCCAGCAGGTGATGGAGCATTCATTTCTCTTTTGAGACAGGACCTCATTATTGCTGCCTGGTAATTTGCCCTTTTGCAGTGCTGATGGAGGGCATCATGAGTAGGGGGAATGCTTAATTCTGGCAAGGCCGATGATGCCATACAGAAAGCCTTGTACCTAGCATCATTTACATGTTCGGCTGCTGGCTGATCATACAGGTGACATACATACCGGCAAAGAAGTGCAAATGTTGATTGCTCCAAGTCAAAGTTAGTACCTAAACTTCTGAAAGCCTTAAGGTAGTCATCTTTCTCACATGCAACAGCAAATGACTTTCTTTTGCCTTTGCCATAGAAAGCGCTTGTGGAGTCACACCCAGAGAACGTGTGAATTCCAATCAAGGCTGAACACACACTGGTTCCGAGAGCTGATGACACCATGGCAATGTCAATGATCCGTGTCCTGTTGCCAGTCCCTGTGAACACATATAAGCTGCATGGCAAATCTGCCTGCAGACTTACAGCAATGACTGCCACATCAGTGTCCGAGCTCTTGATGATGACAGCTTTGTGCTCCTGTGCAGCATGTTGGGCATGTAAAAACACCCGTGTGTCACATTCCTCATGATCACACTGCAGGTCTTCAACAACATCAACAGACTGTACACCCTCCATGACAGTTACACAGTGGCATTGATTTTGATGGGCAATGTACAAGCTGAGGTTTTTACCCACTGTTGTGAGGTCTGCATGTGTCCATGCCACATAAAGGAATTCGGCCAGTGCTTCCTTATTTTTTCCGTCAGAGAGAAACTTCTTCCACTGGGTTGGAGTTCTCTGATCTGGGCTGAAGATTGTTATTAGTTGTGACCCTGCATCAGCTCTACGGGACCGTTCTAGGCTTTTGATGCTGATGGGTGGATACCGGTCAGTGACAAAATCAATGCGTGTACACTTGTGATGCAAAGCAAGTTGGAGTATGCTCTGCAGTATGGTCTCTGCAAGCTCTCCAAATGTTGCTGGTCTGGATGGCATGGCCTGCATGACTGCCATGCCATCAAAAAGAATGGCACCACCTATTGGAACTTTGTCAACCAAGCACTCTCCACCTTTGCTCTGCAATAGATCCATGAGAGCTGATTTGTTTGTTTTGGCAAGTGAACCATCAGCACTTGCTAATGGATATGACACAGTTCCCAAGGAATATGACAGAATTTCCCTCATTTCAATTTTCCTGCTCTGGCCAAGGATGAGGAGCCTGGAAAATAACTTCTTGTCAGCACGCAAAATCACTTCCTTGCCTGCTGGTCAACACTTTGGTCATCTTTCTTCTCAGCAGCTTTCTGCAATTTGCCTAAACGGAAAAAAAGGACAACTCAATGAGTTTGTTGACGTATCTCTCACACATAATTGTACCTTTCAGTTATTCAACCACAGAGAATGTGTGTGTGTGTGTGTGTGGTGTGTGTGTAGTGTGTGTGTGGTGTGTGGGTGGGGGAGGGGGTTTGCTTACCTGCTTTTAATGTTTCAGCCTTACACAGTTGATCCCTTTGTCGCTTGCCTGCTTTGATGATCATTTTCTCCTTCATCTTGCATATAATGCACAGGGCAGGAAGGACGGGGCCAGAGCCTGCGATTGGCAGGCCTGACCTTGATCGTAGCTTCTCTGTTTGGCTTCGGTACGTGCTGCGAGACGTCGATGGGATGGGCTCGACCTCAAGGTCCTCCCTAACGTCTTGATCTCCCTCACGTGCGAGCCGTCTTTCCACCTTCGTCATGGCCTTTGTGTCGGTAAACCTTATGTAGCATGTGTGGTGGAAGCCAGCGTCCTCAGGAATATCTTCGAACTCGAAATCAAGACAGTGCTTGTGGTTTTCAGCCACCACGTTCCGAGAGTCTCCCTTCAAGCCGAGCGACCGTTGTAAGCTTGTCCTGTACGTATTCCATCTTGTATTGGTAAAACAATCAACCTTTTCGTGCTTCACAGACGTAATATGCATGTAACAATGTTTGTGTGTTGACAATTTTGACTTTTTGAGACTTTCTGGTGCGTTTTCCTCGTCTCCGCTACTCGATGAAACCATGGCAGCCGCCATCTTTCACTTCTGTTGACAATATGCAGCTACCCAATTGGTGTAGCACGATCACGTGATGAACCGTGGCACGACTTTGGACCAAGATATTATTACACTTCGAAGGGAATAGTTCAGCCAATAATTACGTGCCTAGAAGAATTGGCAGGAATTTTAGCGACGAAATTTTTTTTGGTGGATAAGCATGAATCGTTCTTTTTTATGAACTAAAGATTGTGTAGTTTCACTTCTGTGGAGCGGGATTTCTTTTCTAAAGGACTTTTCGAGGTTCACCTTGCGGCCTATAAGGAAATATATGATACATTATGATGTGATATGATATGAATAATACGTAATGTTACTTTGCTCCGGTTACTTATGTTGTGGCAGATATTTAATTAAGGTTTCTTAACGCTAATGTTATAATAGTCAGATTGCTCTGAAGATGGGAGGTGATATTCTATTAATGTTCACGTTCCCAGTCTGTGATTTTTGCCGGCCGTCTTTCCTGCAACGGCAGTTTAAACTGCATTTCCTTTCTCCTGTAATATGACTTGATCGCTTTAAACTCCGCACACTGAGTTACCATGGAGATCTAGCCCGCTAAAAAGAGAACCAGCGTCGTAGGACCGCAAACCCCGAGTTTTCCCTGAAGTTAGCCTGCTAAGCGAAAATCCGGCTTCGTAGTACAGGCCTCAGATGTTGCCCAATGCCTCATGTCAACTTCTAGTTATTCATTGAGAGAATCTGAGGGGTCGATCTACATCCTGAGGGGCAGCTTGTACAGTAGTCGTGTCTTTGGCAGAGTACATCTAGGACAGGGGTCGGCAAGGGCCGAATCCGGACCAGACCTATAATCAATACATTAATAGGGGATTTCAATTTTGACGGGGCGATTCTATTCTAACTGCCGCCGACAGGGGGCGAAAGAGACGAGTGAGCACAGAAGAACAGAAAATAAGAGACGAGAGAGCGGCAGAGAGAAGCGGAGAGGAAAGTGAGTGAAGAGAATAATTTGCGATACAGGGAGAGAAGCGGAGAGGAAAGTGAACAGGCGTGTTAGCGGCAGACAGGGAGAGATAATTACACATGGCGCTCTCCAAGAAGAGGAAAGTGGACAGTGAGAACAGAGCTTTTAACCCCGAGTGGACGGACTCATTCATGTTCATCCTGCCCACTGGGAGCACAGAACCAGTGTGTCTCATTTGTTCAGAGACCGTGGCGCTAGGGCTGCTCAATTAATCATATTTGAATCTCAATTACGATTATGGCTTGCAACGATTACGAAATAAAACGATTATTTATTTTTTTATTGAATTTTTTTTATTTTTTATTGGTTTTTCAGTTGAGTTATACTTAACGTTCAGGGTAATCAACTGTTAAAAACATACTGTTCAAAAAAAAATGTCTCCAATAAATTGATGTTTTCAAAGTAAATGGATAATCGTTTTTAATAATCGTGATATCAATTATTGACCCAAATAATCGAGATTATTATTTTTGCCATAATCGAGCAGCCCTACGTGGCTCTCATTAAAAGTGCCAAAACACAAAGTGTTTGACCAAACATTCCCTCTCAAGTCAGAACTGAGGTCACAAAAAATAAGCAATCTCAGAGCCCAATATGATTAGTCCACGTGGTCGTGGATCAAAATTAAAACTAAATATTGTTCCAGGGCAGGCTAACCCAGGCTAACCAATGAGCACCTGCATGTGTGTATGAGAATGGCACTGACACCATTTCAGCCCAGATTTAAACTCCTGGCAGGACAAGCTCGAGCTCAATTCTTGCACTGTATTCAAAAAAAAAGTGAGTGATGGACTGCAATATAAGAGGGAAAGAAAGAGAAACTTTAAACTGTTCAATTGTTATGATGTGTAAAGACTGATATTGTTCGATAATCGGCTGATGTGAAAAGGTTAACAAAGAAAAAAGGGAAACTCAAGCTGCTGCTACACTTTATTTTTATTTATCTAAAATTAAGCACTTTTAAGATGCACACATTTTCAAAAGCTATTTTATTTATTTCTCTCCTATTTTTTTTTTTTTTTAAATGCAGCCAGAGTGGAACATTACACATATCCACAGTATTTTATTGTATATCTGTATAGTTCAATGTTACTTGACAATAAATAGTTGTTTTTGAATTTTACTTTCTTTATTTGATTGGCAGTCAGTTGTTGATTACATGCAGACGTTGATAAAGCTACAGGCTACTTCAATATATATCACACTAATTCATAAAGCAAGTTAGACATTTTGATTAGGGATGCTCCGATCGCCAATTTCGGGGCCGATCGCCGGAATCAGTATCGGCCGATACCGATCGCCGATCCGATCGAGTGGGCGGGGCCTAAATGGAAGATTTAAACATCACTTTAAATCTTCCATTTAAAGTGATGTTTAAAACTCAGTTAATGGGGCTCATTCACTGGAGCTTCCACAAACAACAATCAACTTCATTATTACATTCAAATGATGTACATTATTCAAGTTTACATTCACTTTGAATAATAACACGGGAGAAATGAGCGAAAGCGCTCTCTTTTCCTCTCTCCCTCTCTCCTGACAGCCTGTTAGTATCTCATGCAGTTCACTGATCCAGTAATGAGTGACCCGACAGTGAAGAATACATATATTTATAATGACTAGTTTAGCTTGTTCCAGAGGTAGGCTAGATAAATAGCTAAGTGTGTTAGGTCTAACTCTTGTGTGTTTCGCTCCGCTTACCGGTCCGGCGGGCGGAGCTGCAGGATTTCTGCTTCACACACGTTGCATACCGCTATTTTACTGTCTTTTTCGGACACCTTAAAATAATGCCAGACCGGTGAAGCCATTTTGGCGAGCTTGTTTTGCCGCACACAGAGAAAAGTGTCATGTATTTTACGTCATGCGATCGGCTCTCGCGATCGGCATGTTTAGAGAGCACCGATCGATCGGTAGAGAGTGAGTATCGGCCGATCTCGATCGGTTACCGATCGATCGGAGCATCCCTAATTTTGATGTTCCGGACCTTTGCATAGGGAGATTTTCTCTAACTGGACCTTGTTGAATACCCCTGATGTAGGGTTTCTCATTAATGTAGCTATGGGCTACAGTGAAGTGTTCTACTGCAACACTCCCCAGTCGCACCGCGACTGTTACAATGAAGGCTCGATAATCAGCTAACGGCATATAGGATGGGTAAAGTGCTATATCTTTTATAAGTGGAGGCTCGAAAATGACATTCCCAGAACAAATGACCAAAACTTCACTTATTTTTTCTCAAAGCAATGATAAACCTGTGAGTTGGATGTAGAAGAGTCAGAATCAATATAGATTTTTTTTTTTTTTTTTTAAAGTAAATTCAGATTGAACATAGTAAAACTATTTAAATTATTGTGTCCGTCCAAAAAAAAAAAAAACATTACTTATAGTGAAAACCACCCTTGAATGATGGGATCGGAGACTAAAAGCTTTAGGAATCCAAACTATAACATATAATAAGTACCCTGTATCAAGATTGATGCAAAACAAGTGACATTTGACCTTTTTAGAGAGATTTAGCAACACAAATACACTTCTGGGGTCATTTGGGTGGATTTGACCTAAATAACCGAGTGACACGAACTCTAGATTTTAGCCGAGACCGGCGGAAAGTTTGTCTCAAAACTCGTGTGTGTAAAAAGACGATCCACAAGCAGAGATTTGAGATCCACAAGCAGAGATTTGAGATCCACAAGCAGAAATGTGAGATCCAGAAGCGCATTTTTGGTCGACAAATACAAAATGGATTCACAAATGCCTGATCGAAAGTTGTCAATGTTAAATTGATATTCAAAGATCTTTTTTTATTTGTAAAAATATTTTGCGTATTTGAAGATCCGTTTTACATTTGCACATTTATTTATGAGTTTGCAAATCTTTTAAATGCATTTGTGGATAGTGTACTTTTACATTTACAAATTACACACAAATTATTTTTATGTTCACACAAATAATTATGAGACATATCTAAGCCCATAGATTTGAGACGGCGGAGGGGCTCAGCACCCGCTGCTCGTTGAGGAAAGTAACTGCATAACAATTACGTGCCATCACGTCAGATTCTCCAAACACCAGAAAGTCTCCAATAACACCATACAAAGTAGCTGAATTTGTCGCTAGTCCAGTGGTTCCCAAACTTTTTCAGTCGGGACCCCCTTGGGTATTGGAAATATTTTCGGGACCCCCCCAACCCGGTTCCCATCTATATTGGTAGGATTCATTGTATATTGTTGTAAAAAGGCTTACTCGTGCCTCATGCTCTCAATCAATGAGAACAACCTGCAAAACAACAGCTTAAAGCAAGCAAGCTAACGGGCTGC
This sequence comes from Gymnodraco acuticeps, assembly GCF_902827175.1. Taxonomy (NCBI): domain Eukaryota; kingdom Metazoa; phylum Chordata; class Actinopteri; order Perciformes; family Bathydraconidae; genus Gymnodraco; species Gymnodraco acuticeps. Next base: position 6,414,209 of record NW_022990295.1, on the reverse strand, counting down.
GATACTGTAAAACAACAACACTATGAGTTAAGTTAGCCATACCCTGATCGTGAAGTGTCATCCCTATGGTTCCTCCGGTGTTGATAACTAGGACTTGTGCCTCTGGAGCGATTGGTGAAGGCTCAGAGCTTTCAGTCGAGTCGCAGATCGATAACTTTCTCCTTCGACATTTGGACAGCGGAATACTCCTTGTAGGACTATCATTCAGATTCAGTGTAGGCTGTGACAATGCCCTTGCAAGGGACGTCAGGTTGATGCAGCTGGGGTCCGCCATGATGCTTCACCACCAGTGAGCTGGTGTTGTGACGTAGGTTCAGTTGAAGGCTTGCTGTATATAGAGGCGAAGTCCCGCCCTTCTACTTAATTCCGCCCCATGGGACCTTATTTCGGAAAATGTATGTATTGAAGGGAGGGAAAAGTTATCTTTCGATCCCGTTTGAATTGTGCCATGTATTACACAAATACGGTGGCCGGCAGGTGCAAACGCTAAACAACGGCCAAAAACACACACATAAGCAGGAAACACCTGCAAATAATGAAATGAAAAACCAACAAACCCTGAAAACACATACAACAGAAAAACGCTGCATTTACAGAAATGATGCAAGCTAAACCTACAACACACAAACCCTGAAAACAAACGCAACAGAAAAACACTGCAAATACAAAAACGATATGCAAAGTGAAAAGCACATACAATCGAATAACACGTTACAAAAAAAAAAGACATTACAAAAAAAAAAACATTCCGGAAGTGCTTCAGGCCTCTAGGGGGCGCGCTACGTGGAACAGATTGATGTATGACCAGACATAGAGAGAACGAACAAGAGGAAAGAAAGTTCATTTAAGTGGAGAAAGATATAAGAAGGTAAGTTTTGTTTTGTTTTTATACGTAGCTAGCGTTAGCGTGTTTGATCAAAGAGCTTGCAAGAGCCATTGTGCACCTAAATGTAACTCTTGACATAATATAGATATAGTATAGAACCGGGACGCCCCTCCCTACACGCAGATCACACAGACTGGGTGGGGTCTCACGCCCTCACCTCGTGGAGGGGGCCTCAACTGAGCCGCAAATGCGATGCGGTGATAAAAAGGAAATCAAATGTAAAAAGTTGAATTAAAATATTAAAACAGCAACACAACATTATTCCCAGATTAAAAGACAGTCTGAAGAGGTGTGTTTTGAAGGTCGGTGCAGTCTCTGATGTTTAATGGGAGTGAGTTCCAGAGGGAGGGGGCAGCGATGGAGAAAGCTCTGTCCCCCCAGGTTCGGTGCTTGGTTTGTGGGGGGATAGACAGGAGGTTGGCTTCTGATGAGTTAATTGAAAGACCGTTCTTTAATACTATTATAATATTTAGGTAGCTGAAAAATATCCACTCTTTTTGAATTAACCTAGCTGTCCTACATTTTATTTCTCCACAGATGTACTGTCCATTCTGTGGTGCCAGCGTGACATCTTCGCATGGCTTTTGTGGTGTCTGTGGCAGAGACATCACATTTCTAAAAGATGTGACTAACAAAGTCCCTGAGGAGATGCCCACCACTAGTGCGCATCTAAGTGCACAGCCTCGCACCAGTGCAGGTAAATAGGTTGTTCGTTTTATTACCAAACAATAAGTATTTATAGAAAACTTGGTTTAAAAGTTCGAATTCTGTTATTATACAAATACATCTCTAAACTATGTGGCTTACCTACTGTTGAATGTGTTATAAGATGTTCCTCAGAAGGGATTGAGGATGAGACTCCTATTGAACATAATGAAGAGTAATGAATGTTTTATTCCTGTTTTTTTTGTAGCAGGAAGCTCAGCTGTAGAGTCCTTTCAGAAATATAGGGAAATAAAAAAGAGGGAGAGACCTTTTTTTACAAAGGGACGGCATAACTCCAAAAATAAACAGAAATTGGTTAAGGTATGCAACGTTTTCTATTATGAATACATCTGTCATTCAAATCTGCTCACCACACTCTCATATAATGTCCGAAAAAATGTTTTATTCATTTGCATATTATTGTCTTTTTGCAGATTTCTGTTGGAGTAATGAGGAGGATGGATGGCTGCCTTAAACCTGTGAGAGGAAGGTCACTTCCCCTTAATGTTGAACCTCAATGGGCATGTGAAGAACTGTTGGCTGCTGCCATAAAAAAGCAGAAAGCCTTTAACCAGGACTTGGAAGATGGTGCCCATGTCTTGTTGTACCCTGATGCGAGGGTGATAACAAATATCCCCGGAACGGACACCCCTTTCACAGTACAGATGTACAAAGAGGCCATTGGAAAGCCCTACCAACGAATTACGTTGTACATCTGTACTCTTGAAGCCGTTGAAAACAGTTGTAAGTGCTTCTGACATATATTCCCCCTTGTTTAAAGCACTAAACTGTATAATAGTTCAAATGTAAACATAACAGTTGTTCTGTCTATATTTCTTAACACAATTCATTCCACCCATCATTCCTTTCTCTTCGTGGTTGAACTTATGACGTCAAATGGTCTTTTATGAATAGTGGCAGAAGAAATGGAATTTAAGTATCAACAAAAGCTTCCAAACTTTCCTTCTGTTCAAACTAAATATAAATTCCCTCTTAAGGATTGTAATTCTAAATTAACCTTTTTTCTCACAACAATGTTGGTTTGTTGTGCCCTAAATCCTAATGTGAGAGTGAAAAAGACGGTCAACAATATAATGTACATTTCACAAACATTTTGTGTTTCGATTGAATCCTTTCTGATTGATGTCAATCCAATTATTCAGGATTCAAACCAACATTTTATGATAGGTACAGACGTAGGGGAACAATTATTTGTATAGTATTAATCATGACACTTTTATTTTCTTAGGTTACACTGGAACAACCTCTTCAAGTGACGAGGACAGTGTGGTTGTTGCAAAGTTGCCATCTGGAGACAGTCTTGCTGACACCGTGGTCAGTTTGGATCTGTCGTGGCATTTATTCTTAAAGTGAATTTATTTTATTTCAGTCAGTCATTTGTGTGTTGTATGCAGATGTGGGACTTTCCAAATGAACAGAGCACTCCCAGAATGGACAATAGTTTGCCAGGGTAAAATAAAACATTGTCAACATGTTATTTTGTGCCACAAGAAGCAGAATGTTTTAACAGTACAGTAGTTTGAATATATTTGTTGCTTACCCAAGGATGTGGTCTCTGACTTGGCTGAGAAGATCCTGCATATTGGGGCTGAACATTCGACTGTGAAGAATGTGGTACTGCACATTGGAACAAATGATGTTGTGAAACAACAGTCAGAAGTGCTGAAAGAAGACTATAAATGTTTGTTGGAAACTGCCAGCTCTCTAAATGCAGAGGTGTTCATCAGTGGCCCTCTACCGCCAGTCAGAAGAGGAGTGGAGAGATTCAGCAGATTGTTTGCACTGAACACCTGGCTTTCAACTGCCTGTACTGACCATTCTGTTCATTTTATTGACAATTTTAACTTTTTATGGGATCGCAGACATCTTTTCAAGGCAAATGGAGTTTGCCTGAACAAGTCAGGAGTGAAATAGTTTATCTCTAACATATTCAACTGCCTGCGTCATCAATCTGTTCCCTCTGCCAAGGACAAGCGGCAAGAGGAATCAAAACAGGAGAAAGACACAACACATCACGCAGAAAACCCTGAAGAATTTTCACTGAGGAATGTTCTGATTACGGGAGACCTATGAGACACATGGAGGAGTCTTCACTGCCCCCCCCCCCCCCCCCCCCCCTCACTAACACTAAGAAAGTGGATCACATCACTCCTGTTCTGAAGTCTTTACACTGGCTTCCTGTGTGTCAAAGAATAGATTTCAAAAATACTGCTGCTGGTTTATAAAGCACTGAATGGTTTAGGCCCAAAATACATTTCTGACCTCCTGCTAAATTATGAACCATCCAGATCTCTCAGGTCTTCAGGGACTGGTCAGCTTTCTGTCTCCAGAGTCAGAACTAAACATGGTAAAGCAGCGTTCAGTTATTATGCTCCAAATATCTAGAACAAACTCCCAGAAACCTGCAGGTCCGCTGCAACTCTGACTACTTTTAAATCCAGGCTGAAGACTTTTCTTTTTGTCGCTGCTTTTAATTGAACTATTCATATCTTAGACTGCACTGTAACTTTTATCCATGTATTTTTTTCTTTTAATGTTTATTTTATTAGCTTTTCTTTTTAATGACTGATTTTAAATGCCATTTTTTTAATCTCTTTCATTTTTTGTAAAGCACTTTGAATTGCCTTGTGTTGAAAAGTGCTATATAAATAAACTTGCCTTGCCTTACCTTTATCAGACCTCTCAGGCACCCACAACCAGCGTCTGATCGGGTAAGACTAATTACAAATGTAATTATACCATGTAGGTTTGAATTTGTGAACATGAAATCAATAAATACCTTTGTGTGCTAATGACACTGTCATTAGATAAACTGCATCATTATTTATTGGGTAAAAGTAGGATGGAGAACCAACCCCATTCCAGGAAGAGGTCCAGTCTGCCCCGGGTCAGAACACCTTCTATAGGTAAACGATGTTGACAGTTGCATCGTGACACAGTTGTTTGGTGTGTATTTTTATTTGTACATTTGGTTGTTTGCATAGCCTCCAATCACAGTGGGTAATATTGCCAGGAAGCAGAACAATTATACTTTCATACATTTCCAAAGGACACCCACAACATCTTAGTGAAGATGATACAAAAAACACCCACAAATATTTTTCAAAGGTCAGATATTGTTTGTTGCATCCATTTCAAGGATTGTGCAGGAGTATGACAAAGTGCTGTTGTCAGTTTAGAACCCAATGTATTAAAAAAAACAGGAAGAGGATCGACATCCTTTTGCAAATATGACTGTCATGCATATATTATGTATTTGAAAGTAATTATTCAACTGTCTTCTCACTGCAGCAACTACACAACTGTGTATGCACTTATCATTATTGACAGCCAGTCTGAGCCAGAAGAGGAAACGGAGCAAACTGCAGAGGAAATGTATTAATTGTTACTTTTATCACTTAATTTTTTTATTCTATACTGTAAATCTTATTATAGCTTCATCATTTAATATTACAATACATCACTTTGTCTTTCCCAGCACAGAATACCTGACTGCGCCAGACATTGTTGCAGAACTCTCTGCAAAAATTAAAAATACCTCTTGCAGCAGGTTCAATATTAATAGAGCCAATGTGTGGGATGGAGCAATCCGCGGCTTCAAAGGGGCCTCATTCGACCCCTCTCATCAGATGCAGGTTAAGTTTACTGATGATGAGGGACAAACTGAGGATGGAGTGGACACTGGTGGTCCCAAGCGTGAGTTCCTGACCCTCCTAATGGAATGCCTGAGAATGAGAAGAATATTTGATGGCACAGGACAGGAAATTCCTCAAGTTCGACAATGCAGGTAATGATGTTCGCAAATCTGTCTTATGTTCAATACTGTACTGTAAATATAGGAGCTGCTTATGAATTTTGCAGCTTGATTTACGTGACAATTAAATTATCTTATACTGTATATCTTTATGATAACGTGGCAACTGTTGGTTAACGTGATAATAATTTAACAAAAAATATCAACAGCTGCAAAAGATGACGAATACTTTCATGCTGGGAGGATGATTGCAACTTCTATAGTTCAAAAACACAAGGAGAAAAAGAAGAAAACATCATGTTATGGCTCACTGTCTCAAAATCTGATTCTAAATGTATAATGTTCTTTATAAAGATATAACTAATACACAATTATGAATGTATAATATAAGCTGTTTTGTGTATTTAATCATGCGTTGGTCTACAATTTAATGATGGCTTCTACATATTTCACATAAACAGACAATGAAAAAATGTGTCCTTCATGCTGATAACTAGTGTATGCATCTGCAATTAGTATTCTAAACAGAGTAGTGTGTTGAATCCTTATTTCTTGCATTTGAAACAGATACAATACAAAAAGTGAACTTACTGTTGTGTTCAACTTCTGCCAAAAACTGTACATGTTTGCCACAGGAGCCACAGAACACTTGAACTGTCCCCAGATGTTGGCCACAGAAAGGACAAAACATGGCAGCCTGAAAAGACATACATTGATGTAGTAAATCCATGTAATCAAGTCAATCAAAAACACATAGTCTAAATAGTGGTTAGCTAAATAAATAGATACATCATGTTCACCGTTGAATCTGTGATTTGTCTCTCTCTCTCCTTGAATGTCTAATGCACACTACTATCCTGTCATTACTTTGTCCCTCTTCACATTTTGTCACTTTCTCTCTCTCTCTTTCTCACTCATTCAATTCAATAGCTTTATTAGCATGACCATAGATACAGGCTAAAGCTCTGTATAGTTGCAACATCTATACACAAATACATAAATATAAACAAACTGCTAAGAATTCAAATGTCCTTTTTCCGCGGTACTCACTATGGCCCGTGTTATTTGCCTGCACTTGATTTGTCATCTCTTTACAATGTTCTTCCCTCACTTTATCTTCTCTTCACGTGAAGCTCTCAGCTGGTGTAGTAGTTAGGCACGCTAGCTAGCTTTATAAATATGACGCTCTATGTATAAAAAAACAAAACAAAACTTACCTTCTTATATCTTTCTCCACTTAAATGAACTTTCTTTCCTCTTGTTCGTTCTCTCTATGTCTGGTCATACATCGATCTGTTCCACTTAGCGCGCCCCCTAGAGGCCTGAAGCACTTCCGGAATGTTTTTTTTTAGTAATGTCTTTTTTTTTTTTAATGTGTTTTTCGGTTGTATGTGCTTTTGACTTTGCATATCGTTTTTGTATTTGCAGCGTTTTTCTGTTGCGTTTGTTTTCGGGGTTTGTCTGTTGTAGGTTTAGCTTGCATCATTTCTGTAAATGCAGCGTTTTTCTGTTGTATGTGTTTTCAGGGTTTGTTGGTTTTTCATTTCATTATTTGCAGGTGTTTCCTGCTTAATTATGTGTGTGTTTTTGGCCGTTGTTTAGCGTTTGCACCTGCCGGCCACCATACACATATGATGTTTGTCAATCTTAAAAAATCATTTCCATGTCAAAAAAGTCACAGTTTGTTGTAAAACTGTTGAAATATAAGACTATGAAAAATACGCAACTAGAAAGACTACAAATCCGAGTCACGTAAGTGATGTCATTGTTTTCCTCTACTAAATATAGCTAAGATAAGATAACTTTAACAAGATGCCTGTGTGCTTAGTACCAGGGTTGCGTTCCGATAATCCAAAAATCAGCTCCTAAATTCTAACCCTATCTCCTATTCCTTGAAACGTCACGGGGTTAAGGGATAGTGGATAGGAGAATTCAAAAGGATTTAGGAGAAGAGACCGCGGTACTTTAGAGCAGTGGTTCCCAAACTTGTTGTGCCCAAGGCACACCAAAGGACAAGTAAAAATCTCAAGGCACACCTATTGTGCAAAATAGCCCTTATAACACGTGTTATCACTCATATCATGTAAAATATCTGTAAATGTGCATAATTATTTACTAATGCCAAATAAAATGTGACAAAGACAACTATATTACGAAATATTTCAGAAATTAATTTGAAACTTTATCAAATTAGGCTTCATCAAAGCAGCAACACACTCATTTACACCAGACAGGTCACAACATTAAAAATGAGGCAAAGGAAACTCAGCACAGAGAACTGTCAATGCAAGGAAGCTGCACTGCATGGTCCTGAACTACAAATTATAAATGTATTACTTTAAAAAAAGTAATATGTTACACTACTTCGTTACTATCTACATAAAGTAACTCGTTACTTTACTCGCCGAGCACGTACGAACTGCGCATGCGTGAGTGGCAATAACTTTCCTTACCAGCAGGCAGCGGTAGTGTGTATTTGTCATTCAAAACAGGCAACAACCGGAAGACAGAGAAGAAGAACAGACTACGTGATATAAACAAACAACAAATAGCGTGTGCGGTAGCTTCACCTTAGCATGTGTTCTTTGCAGGTGTTTGTTGAGGTTTGACGTGGTGTTTACAGCAGTGGATAACAGCTTCTGGCCTGGACACAGTTTGCACCTCACCGTCACATTCCTGTCTATTCTTCGGACAATCTCAAAGTAATGGGCATACCTCTTCCACCCCTCGAGAGTTATCGCTGACTCAGCCATGTTTATGCAGCACTGCACGTGGAGATGTGGATGCGCAAGTCGCGCAGATTACGTACATATAAACCTACAAAGTACTGATATAGTAAATAAAAAAATAATTATTTTTGTGTAGTTGTATATTGCAATAATAATGTATGGTTGCACAAAATCCCACGGCACACCCGGACTTGCCTCACGGCACACCAGTGTGCCGCGGCACACCGTTTGGGAACCACTGCTTTAGAGAATCCGAATGCACTTTCACTATCCGACGTGTTTATGATGCGCCAGCGGACGTCATGAATGTGCGTCTGCTGCTGTGGGGAAACTATGGAAACTACAGTTTTCTATACAGCGGACTACAACATGGATGTTTTAATAAGAAGGAGGGACTACTGTAAACTCATCTAGAGACTGCACCGTGCTCTGATGCTGTTGCTTTATGCTTTATGAACGTGGACAACAGAGAAACATATTCTTCATGACCAAAGTTGGAATTGAAATAAAAAAGGAAAGTGAAACTTATGCTCGTCACCCTCTCCCTCCGGTCCACATTAATACAAATGATCCCAATACGTATGATTGTATGAACTATGAAAATATCTTAAAATCAATACAAATGTATTTATTATAAACGTTAGTCCTTAACATCTATCAGTGTGTTTATCACCATTCAAACATCTTTTAAAAGTTGAACAAACCCCACACAGCTCAGTAAAGACTGTGAGATGTTGACTTTATTTGATCATTTCAGTAAAAACTAACGTTCATATTTCTCTTTTTGATTATAATACTGATGAACGTTCAGAAAAAAGCACTTTGGCAACTTACCACATACGTTTTAAAATGCTTAATAAGCACCGTAACTTTCATGATATCATTTCTCGGTCATAATCGGTTGTTTCCGTGAACGGCCGACTGTTGAGTGACGGCAAATGCTGCGGCTGCAATGCATTGTGGGGCAGCATTTTCTCCTCTCCTTTCGGTTAGGGAGGTCCACTGGTTCCTAAGCTAAAGGAGGTTATAAAGGAAGTTTGAAACCTCCTTTCCTTTCATTTGGAGAATTGGAACGGCACTTATCATGGCTGCCACTGAGGGACTTCCGGGTCATTTCACTCCGTTAGGAAGGTTCCTAAGCTAAATGGACTATTGGAATGCAACCCAGGTTCACACACAGTGACGTCACGAGCTACCCACAATGCAACACGCGCCATATATATATATTAAGGCTGTCAGTCGATTAAAATATTTAATCGCGATTAATCGCATGATTGTCCATAGTTAATCGCGATTAATCGAAAATTAATCGCACATTTTTGATCTGTTCTAAATGTACCTTAGAGGAATATTTTTCAAGTTTTTAATACTCTTATCAACATATGAGTGGACAAATATGCTTTATGCTAATGTTTATTATCATTTGAACAATGACAAATATTCTCATGAATATTAAACACAACAACCTCTGAACATTACAAATATTCGCCTCAATTCAACCTGGAACCTCTCTCATACAAAAATACAATACAAATGGTGTGTGTGTGTGTGTGTGTGTGTGTGTGTGTGTGTGTGTGTGTGTGTGTGTGTGTGTGTGTGTGTGTGTGTGTGTTGTGTGTTGGATTGTTGGAGCTATGTGCAACTCAAGGCATATGCTCGAACGGGAGCTGCCTGGAAGCTGCAATCATGTTGCGCACTATCCGTGCTGAGTGTGCTGACTTTTCGTACAATGTCCCACTGTCTGGCTACCTGCATAAAGTCAAGTGCTCGGCGCAGTTGTGTGGATAGAGCGCTCCTCTGTTTTCATTTAAATCCATATATATATATTATATCCGTTAGCGCAGCTAGCTAGCACCAGATGCTAACAACAACAATGCACGTAAGGTCTCTCTCTCGCTCCCTCGGGCCACACATACACACACCCTCCCGGTCCTCCCAATAACCAGTCGGTGCCTGCCGGTGAGCGTGGAAGTGTGGTCTGCCACAAGCGGGCGGCAGGAGCGGGGCTGTCAGCATCAGCTTGTAGATGGTATTTTAAACTCGATGCGCTCTGAAACTACGGGGCGGCCGAGGAAAAAAAATACACATGCGTTAATCGCGTTAAAATAATTAGTGGCGTTAATTTTTTTTTGCGTTAACTTGACAGGCCTAATATATATATAAATATGCCATTTTCCTGGAAGTGCAAATGTAAACAGCTAGCTAACTTAGCCAGGCAGAGCGCATTAGGTTTTTTTTCTGAATTAACGACCGAAGAAATCGCTGCATGTCTTCGGATGACATCTCTGGACTTGAGGGGTGTGCTCTAGGTCGTACCAGCAATGGGTCTTGCTCGTTCTTTCGCTTCCCGTCTGATGAAAGGACCAGGAGTGGCTAGATCAAGTTAGCTACCTAGCTAGTAGCAAGCACGTAGACCCTCCAGAAAAACGCGATTCTGCGATCGCAGAATTTACCGCATAATCAGCAAAATGGCGCAGATTTTTAAAAGGCTGCATATTTATCAAAAGGCCGCATAATCCCCGCATTCTTCCACACAAAGTTGAGGAAAAAAAAGTTAACTCGTCTTGACGTGAAGTGATGATGATGATGATGATGACGCGATGTCATCAGCTCGCGCATCACAGAAGGTAAACAACACCGTATAGAGTGAACGTGTGGAGCTCACACGAGAGAAAAAACACCAAGATGAAAAAATCTAATCCATCTCATTTACCGACGAACATTTCTGCTAAAGACCTGGCAAAGCAGTACCCCGCTGTCTTGCACGAAAGTGGGGGGAAACTATTCTGCACCCCGTGCAACTGTGTGTTGGAGCATAAGAGAACATCGACGGTGACGACTGTTATGGAAATTCTGAGACCCAATACTGTGGAGAGTACAAGTCAGAGTGATCAAAACAAATAAATGGTGAATCAGACAGAGTTGTCTTTCTGGTTATTTATTTGAATTACAATAAAAAGACACAGGTCTCACAGAGTATAGAATAGTCTGCGTGAGTGTGCGCAGTACAATATGGTAGCAAGGCTTATATACAAGAAAGAGTGGGAAGTGCAGAAGTCTGTCTTCACACGGTCACATTGTTATTAGCCACCTGTCCTTGAGCTGTAGATAGTATAACGGTTCTCAGGAAAGGTTCTTGTGTGACTTTGAAGTGAGTCTCAACCTAGTAGCAGCTGTGGCCTTGAAGTGCTTGGGAATAAACCCACAGAGGAGGATGAGAAGAAAACAGCACATCTCAGGAAATTATATAGGTGTTTTTCAATGTGTTGAGAAGCATTTGGTGGTAAGCATATAAGGATATAAGGATATAATAAAAATGTCCACTACATTCTCCCCTTTTGATCATACTTGATCAATAAAAAAACAAATGACAGGATAGACTGATACACATCAATGAATACACTCCATCGCTGGTTTAAGTAAACACATCACAAATATATCATAGAAAACTGGCTGTTTTTGTGGAGGACAGACTCCAATATAATGTAAGCATAAGAGGAGGGTACTCGATTCACATGGATTATTTTGCAGTGTCGAAACCAGACTCTTCTGATTCTTGCTCACAAACAGGGGTACGGTGGAATGTACAAGGTATACGATTCTCGTAGCTGTGGCGCAAAGTAGGATTGTCCTGTAATAGAATAGCAGCATACTGAACGAAAGCTGAGGATACCAGGCTGGAAACGCACTTCTTCAGTATTGGGATAATCAAACAGGTACAACTGATTAATAGGCCGAAAATGATCGCCAGGGCAAATATGCAGAGGAACCATTCTATGATTTTCCAGTCTCTCCAGTAGTATCCACATTGCTCATGGTTTTGTTGTTGTCTTTCCAGGCGAGCCCTCATCACGAGGTGGGAATGCTCCATGGGGTGTGTGTGTGTATTCCCTCGGTCGATTTTGTGACACGGACAGTCAGACTCCGCACACCGATAACACAAACGAGGAACCAGAGAGCATATGGAACCGCTCAGCTGGCACTCGCGCGCGACACCTTGTGTGTAGTGTGTTTTGGTGTATGTAGTGCAAGTGTGGTGCTGGTGGTGACTTGGACACGTCACTTGTTGTCGTCTTCCGTTGGTGACTAGGACACGTCACTTGTTGTCGTCTATTTCTTCCGTTTCTCCTTTCCTGTGACTACGACCTTGCAGTGGCTGGCGTGGACCCACGTAGCTCTCTCGGCGACCTTGACCGCTGTCTGGGTGACGAGAAGCACCTGGTAGGGACCTTGCCAACGATTGGATTTCCAGCTCTTTCGCCGGAAATCCTTGACCAGCACGAAGTTGCCAGGTTGGAGATGGTTAAGTGGACCAGTGGCAGGGGTAGGTAAGGCTGCTAAAGTGGATGACAGGTTAACACAATATGACAACATAGCATCCTCACACAAAGTTGTGGAGCGAAGAGGACATCCTGGAGCCTTGAGTCCAATCTGTGGAGGATTTCAAATGGGCTGAGTTGACTCCGTGTTCTTTTCCGCATCCGCATGTACATCAGCACAATGGGCAGAGCTTGTGTCCATGACAGACCTGTGTCTGCACAGCATTTTGCTAGTTTGTTTTTGATTGTGCCGTTCTCTCTTTCCACCCCACCCCCACTCTGTGGATGATAAGCACAATGCTTTCTGATATCCATGCCCATGTATTCTCCTATCTGCGTAATGGCCTCATTAGCAAAATGTGAACCGTTGTCGCTAGAAATGTTGTCTGGTAGTCCCCATCTAGGAATGATTTCCCTCAGTAGTGCCTTTGCCACAGCATTTGCTGTCTGCTTTTACTGGGAAAGCTTCAACCCATTTGGACCACATGTCAACCACCACCAGACAGTGCTTCTTACCCTCTGATGGGCTAAGCTCAATGAAATCCAGCATTAGGTGCTCAAATGGCCTGGTGGGAGGAGGATGTGCTCCGGGTCCTGTAACCTTTACTGGTCTACCAGATTTTTGCATAATGCAAATTAGGCATGCTTCACAGTGCTTTTGAGCTGTTACTGTGAACCCCCTTGTGAACCACTCCTGATTTATAGCCTCTAACATCCCCCCTTTTGACACATGGTCCAACCCATGTGTCAACTTAGCAAAATGAAGGAAGAAATGTCTTGGGAGACATGGATTGGAATTTGGACCAACCCAGATGCTGGAGGTTGGGTCAAAAGCAGCCCCAGCAGCCTTCCACTGAGCCTTCTCAACTGGTGTAGCTAGCTGCTGCATGGAAGTCAGTGATGACATTTTGTCAGTGAAGGAGGAGACAGGGATTTTTAACAAATGAGTGTGCGTGAGGTGCGAATCAGGAATCAGAGCAGCTGCCTGAGTCAGCAGACGCATTTCCTAGGGAAACTGGGTCTGTGCTGCTTGCGTGTGCGGCACATTTACAGACTGCAACTTCAGATGGGAGCAGAATGGCGTCTAGTAAGCCTGCAACCAGTACATGGTTAAGTACTGGTTTGCCATCAGATTTGAGAAATTGTCTACACTTCCAAATAGCCCCAAAATCGTGTACTACCCCAAAAGCACACTGAAAAAAAGGGGAAGGTGGGGTTGTTCAATTTGCAAATATGCAGTTAATATATGAGACAGAATGTATTCATGTTTCTCATCGAAACATCAATCAATCATGTAGAACTCTTTTAATCTTGAGGGGTGTACGTTCTATAAGTCTCAATCATGTTAAGAAATAAGAAAAAAGTTATGTTTCTGTAACTCCGCCCACTGAGCACATACGTCAGCAGCTTGCTCTGCAGCTGATTACTCAGCTTCTAATTATTATTTACAAATATTTTATTCACAAATCAAAATGGTCCGACTCAAAACCGTACAATAATAGTTTCGTAATTGAACCTGAACAATATGGCACTTTAAGGGACAAGATGTAAAGCAGGAAAAACATCGCAAAATGTCTTTATTTGAACAATGTGAAGATTTTTTATTTATTTAATTAAATTTTTTAAAGGGGGGTGGGGGGGAGGGGTTCTACCATCTTTTCTTCCCGTATCGGAGGAGTAAGCTGGTTGTCTCCCGAGAAGATCTCTACAAGGTAAAAGTTATTAAAAGTTATTAAATGTCATCAATTGTTCGTCATCGTTACAGGTTATCACAAGACGCATTGTTTGCAAAAAGCAGATCGTTCACATTTGCCGTTACAACGAGCAACGTAAATACAGCTGTCAATTTGTAAACATTGTCATTCACTGGTGTTAGCTAGGATAAAGCCATGAACATCATAAAGTGAGTTTATATTGATTGACAGTGTGTTTTTAGTGTGAGTATTTGTAGAGCGTAAGTCCGGCAGTTGCTTGAACCTTCAAAGTTATGCACATTAAACCGAGCTCAGGCTCTGCATGTCTAGGCTACTCTTGTGCCGACTTTTAAGGGCGCTGAGGCAGGTTGTAGGCCTACCTTGCGACCATCTTTACCCATTTAAGGTGTTGATTGTTAAAGATATATTACAATATTGTCTGTGGGACCGCAGTGTTTTCCCAAAAAAATGGTGTATAAAATGTTTTGGTGTAAAAAAAAAATGATGTAAACCATTTTTTTTTGCAAAAGAACTCTGCTTTTATCCGCTCTGTGTTCATGTAAATACCGTAAATACAGTGGATCAAAACTGAGACACAATATTGTGTGTGGGGGTGTGTCCCGGAAAGCGACACTTGTGATTAGTTGTTCCTCGTCATGCACGAGCCGTGCGCGTTGCTGCGGTCCCACAGTTGAAGGCCGTGGCCTGAAAAAAAGACATTGGAAGCCAGTGCACGTCTCCATTGATGAAACCAATGGAAATTAGCTCGCAACGCTGATGTGTATGGCTCCGTACAAAGTTGTACTTATTTGTGTGTGAATAATGAAATAATTGCAAATATGTTTTTCTGTGATAGGTAATTAGTGTGGAGAAGATCGACCTCAGCCTTTCTTTGAACATTGTTCAAAAGGCTCTGTAGTAAATGGTGAGTATTCAAATGTTTTGTGTGATTTACTTGACTAATTGAAAACTGGTATTAGTCTGACAATTTCTGAATATTTATTCATAACATTTACATACTGCAAACATTGCAGGGATATACACATGTTCTGATTTATTAGGCAACAGTTATTCAGAAAGTGAGAGGCAAAAGCCAAACATTCTGCGATAAAGCCTCCTTCACAAAAGGGATCATGTTTTGTTTGTTGAAATGGCTATAAGGGTGTTTCTTATATGTAGTCTTACATTACAATAATACTTATTTTAAGTCGCTTTGGAAAACAACATCAACTAAATGAAATGTAATGTAGTCTAACCTGGTTGTTCTTCATGGGTGTACTTGATATAAAAAGTAATTATCACTATATCACAACACCATTCAACAGCACCACAGATTCCATCCTCCAAAAAGAGCTTTTGTGAAAAAACCTCACAGAGTTTTAACAAAAAGTAAGATCACCTCCATGAAGGAAGGATTTATTGCAGGACTTGTGTATTTGACTGCATTTGATTTTGCTACTGTAGATTAACCTAATAAACTGACAGATGAGTTTGCACATTTAAATATAATATATAGTAACTTGCCTTGCCTTATCTTTCTCTCTACAGTGAATGTGAAAGTGTAAGGGGTGTCCAGTTGCTGTAGCAAGTAGGTCTGCACTACTTACACATTATAAACTTGAGCATCCACATTTTGGACGCACCATTCGCTATCCATGTACATATTTGAAATGCCTATGCACATTTAAGACATGGAATGCTTTAATTGTACACCAGAGTAAAGTGCATTCCACACAAGTTAGTCAGACCCAAAAAGAGTTATCTACTTTCAGTTGTCACATATGTAAGTGCAATAATGTATCTAATGAAAGGGAGTACTTTGTTCATATCAACACACATCTGAGAAAAAGTGAAAATGTCCCTTGCATGTTTGTTGGCTGTAGTTTTCAAACTAGTATGTATGGAACATTTAAGTCCCATAAGAGTCGTCGACACACACCTCACACCTTAACTGATTTTGCACCTGGTATTGTGAAAACAACTACATTAGCATCATCATCATCATCCTCATTACATGATTCTTTTGATCATTGTCAGGACGAGGAAGAGGACATTTCTGTGACATCCTTAGATCATAAAAGCCAGGACAACGCACTCCCAAGAATTGTTGAGCAGCAGCTTGCAGGAGCGTTGTTGAAGTTGGAGTATTTACTGCATGTGCAAGGTACAGCAATTGATGAATTTCTGCAAGAACTCTACTACTTACTAAGCTCAGCATCAGTCCCACTTTCCAGAGGTTTAGTAAGTGAGATCCTTGAGCGTCATAACGTCCAAGTGGATGACTCTGTAGTGACTGAAATCGCCACAGCAGTTTGTTCATCTAACCCAGTTCATAAAGCAATTGAAAAAGGTGGCCCACTTAGCACTTCGTATCAACGTAAACAATTTTACAAAAAGAAATTCAATGTTGTGGAACCAATCACCTACATACTTGATCGTAAAAACAAACACACTTTTCAGTATGTCCCATTATTAAAATCCTTGCAGCAAATATTGAATTGCAAAGTTGTGAGGTATTTCTATATTACTTTGTAAGAGTAAACCCCAGCTCGGTTCAATAACCAGAACCCAGTGAACAGAGATAACAGGACTCATGTTTCCAGTTTACTTGCTGCAAGGAGAATCAGCGAGTGACAGGTCATGTCAACTCCAAAACCAACTCCCAGCTAGGAGAATCGGCGAGTGACATATGCCATGTCCACTCCTTAACCAACTCTCAGCTAGCCTTCTCCTTGGCACCCTCTTTTTATTTCAACAAACAGTTACAAATCATGCATGAGGAAGTGTATGTAACCAACGGCTTATTTGTCAATGGGAGTCTTGTGACTCGCAATCATGTGGGTGAGTGTGTGTGTGTGTGTGTGTGTGTGTGTGTGTGTGTATGGTCCACAGAAAAGAGGAACAGACTATTCTCTGTTCCTCTTTTCTGACTATGGTCTCTTTACAACATAAAATGACAACATATTATGAAAACACGTTTATCCTTCAATAAACTCTAACATTCCCTCCTGTTTTTCATAATTACTAGCTGGTTACAGTGTCTTTATAGTCATTAGCGTCAGACCCAGCAGGGTCACTACACACAACACCTTTCCCAACATAGTCTAGTTGTGATAGTGGTTCTGTTGTTTTCTTCACTGGGGTTGAGACCAGTATTTCCTAATGAAACACCGCCCTTTGTAGCCGGACTTCCACCACTTATCCGTCGTTAAGTTGGAGAGGTATTATCTTTTTGCAGTGGCTCTGATGTATCCACGTAGTTCTTTCGGCGATTTTTAGTGCAGTTGGTGTTGTCAGCAGTACCGTGTAGGGACCGTCCCACCGTGGACAGTGTCAATGCTTCCTCTTAATCACCTTCACGAGGACCTGGTCACCAGTCTGCACTCGGGTATCCTGTAAGGGAGTAGAAATGTCTGGCAGGTTATTTGTTCGAGCTATCTCATTGCTTCTGAAGAGTCTGCTCATCCATTCAGCTAATGTAGTCTCTGCCTCAGCATCATCCTCCTCCCTCACCTCGTCTGTGATTGGTAATCTGAATTGCCTTCCTGTTATGATCTCAAAGGGAGACAACCCTTTTGCCGTGGGTGTGATTCTCATGCATGTTTCTACTTTCCTCTCTGTGGTCGCTCATTGCCTTGAGCATTGTCTGCAACATACTACACAGGCTCTACAAAAGTTTTTAGAAAATGTAATATAGTTGTATGTATGGAAGTGTTCATTTATTATTGTCACCATCTCCCTCCTGTTGAGACATGGCACGGCCCATGACTCAAATGTGCTGCTGTTTAATAGAGACTAACAGGGAGTACTATCTTGTTGTTTATTCTGAATGTTCCCTCAGGGTCTGTGGTTGCACCATCTGTCAACCATTTCTTCTTTTCTCTGTCGGGTGCGTTGTTCTGCATAGCCCACTGCCTGGGCTAAAGCAAAGAAATCGAATATTCCATTAGATTGGAATCTGTATAGGACATTAAGAAACAAATGCACTAAGCTGATTAAAGACTCTAAATGTGCCTACTATCTTAATGCTATACATGACAATCTGAATAACCCTGCAAAGTTTTGGAAACTTGTTAAATCCTCCTCAGGTTCTATCACTCCAAACAGCCTTCCTGATCTCTTAAGGGTAAATCAGAGTGAAATCAAGGGCAAAATGGATATTGCAGGCAGCTTTAATAATTATTTTATTTCTGCTGGCTCAATCTTTGATTCTAGCAACTCAGGGATGATTGCTGCAGAAGGAGAGCCAGGTCCTCCGCCACTTGACCCTGATCAACTGTTCACCTTTGCCCCCATCTTGACCTCTCAGGTTCACAAAGCTTTAATGAGCCTAGATGTAAAGAAATCTTCAGGCCCAGACAAGATAGAGCCGTTCTTCTTCAAAGTTGCTGCAGGTCTGATTGCAGAACCAATAACCTCTATTTTGAATCTCAGTCTTTGTGCTGGTGAATTGCCTAGCTCCTGGAAGTCGGCCATGGTTCTCCCCTTGTTAAAGGGCGGAGACCCCTCTGACCTAAATAATTATCGCCCTATTTCTAGACTGTCTGTAATGGCCAAAGTCTTTGAATCTCTTGTAAACGAACAACTGAAAACGTTTCTAACTGACCATAATATTCTTAACGAGTCTCAGTCAGGCTTCAGATCAGGCCATAGTACTACTTCAGCGGCTATGCTAGTCTCAAATGACATAATTGAAGCACTAGACAAGAAAAAACACTGTGCAGCATTGTTTGTTGATCTGTCTAAAGCTTTTGATTCTGTGGATCATGCATTGCTACTGCAGAGGCTTGGCTGCATAGGTCTTGGCAAAATGGCTTTGAGCTGGTTTAAAAACTATCTATCTGAAAGAACTCAGTGTGTCTCAGTAGAAGATTATACCTCAGCTGCTCTTACTGTAAACAAAGGTGTTCCACAAGGTTCTATTTTGGCCCCTGTCTTATTCTCCATCTTTATAAATGAACTAGGAAATGGGATAAACCCAGCACGGTTTCATTTATACGCCGATGATACAGTTGTTTACACAGTGGCTTCCTCTTTAACCCAGGCCATAGAGCTTCTACAGGATGCTTTTAATACACTGCAACACTCCTTGCTAAGGCTAAGACTGGTCCTTAATGCAAAAAAGACCAAGTACATGACCTTCTCTCGCTCTCGAGCTAATACAGCTGTCCCTCCGATTCTGACACTGGAAGGGACATGCCTTGACAAAGTAGCATCCTACAAATATCTGGGCATATGGATTGATGAAAAGATGGCCTTTGATGTTCATATTGGGAACCTACTGAGAAAACTTAGACCTAAACTGGGCTTTTTCTTCCGTTTAAAGAAATGTTTCCCGTCTGAAGCCAGGAAGAGAATTGTGCAGAGTTCCTTTCTGTCTGTATTAGACTATGGCGATGTGATCTATATGCATGCTCCTTCCTCCCTGCTTAAAAAGCTGGATTCTGCGTACCATACTGCTATACGTTTTGTAACGGGTGCAGGCTCTCGCACCCACCACTGCACTTTGTATCAATCCCTAGGATGGTCCTCTCTGTACCAAAGAAGACAATCACACATGTTGATTTTTATCCTTAAGTCATTGCTAGGTAAGCTGCCCTTATATATCTCCAGACTTCTGTCCTTTTATACTTGCTTTTTTAATACCAGACGAGCAGCAAATGGGATGCTTTTAAATGTTCCTTTGATGCAGTCAGAGCTTGGTAAAACTGCATTCTCCCACTATGCTCCCTTTTTATGGAATACGCTGCAAGTAAAACTTTGTCGAGAGGCACTTCCTACTGTAAATGCTTTTAAAGGTATGCTACGATTAGCCCTTCATGAAACATGTAACTGTTTTACCTGATGCTATTGCTGATGTGATTATGCTTCTTGCCACTGCACAAATGGCCTTCTGTATTTATATTTAAATTGTATGTTTTTTGTTTAATGCCCTTGTTTTATGTTGAAACTTGTTGTGTGCCGTGTTGGTCAGGACTCCCTGGAAGAAGAGATCTTGTATCTCAATGGGACATTCCTGGATAAATAAAGGATAAATAAAATAAAATCCCTTAATTTCACAAGAGGTATCGGTTGTGAAACACTTTCCTCTCTGTGTGTATGCGTCTCCCTTCTCGGTTTAAATTGTGGCCCAAAAAGATCACTTCCTCTTTCACAAACTGAAGTTTCTATCTTGAAACCTTGTTTCCTGTTTTGGCCAAATGTGTCAGTACTTGTAGTGTGACTTTTGTGCTTTCTTCCTGTGTGGGTGACGCAACAAGAATATCATCTACATATACCAAAATCTGCGATGTGTCAGGTATCTGTAATGTAGCCAAACAATTTGCTATTTCTCATGAAAAGATTGCTGGGCTATCCACATACCCCTGAGGTAATCTGGTGTATGTGTACTTTGTTCCTTCATGTGTGAACCCGAACCATCCTTGTGAGTCTTTTTCTACAGGAATGGAGAAAAAGGCATTGCTCAAGTCTATCACTGAGAACCATGCCATATTTGGCTTAAGGCCGTTCATTAACGTGTGTGGATCTGGTACTGTTGGGGCTGTGCTTTGTACAGCATCATTTACTGCTCTTAAGTCTTGAATCATTCTCCATGACTGCCCATCAGCCTTTTTTACTGGGAAGATGGGGGTATTGCATGATGCATCAGGGCACTCACGCAGGATCCCTGCTTTTAGCATTTCTTCAATTACAGGTTTGATGCCAACTTTTGCATCCTCTTTTAAGGGGTATTGTCTTATGTTAGGTCTGTAGTTAGTTTTTGGTCTAACGTGTACAGGTTTTGCGTTCACCATGCGACCTACATCACATTTTCCTTGTGACCATACGCATGGCGGCACCGTTTTCAGGACCTCTAAGGCCTCTTCACTTAGCATACATCATTGTTGTTCAGGGTCGTCTAGGTGGGCGCGTGGTGTCATCACTAGAGTAAACCCTAGAGTTTTGCGCTTTAACCCGCCTCCAGTTTGCCAACCGTTTTTGTCATCTGTCCATTTTGTTATCCTGTTACCTCTAGCCACTAATAAACCTAAGTCTCTCCATGAAGTCCCTGGGCCCCTAGCTACTGATATGTGTGGCGTGGAACCTGGTTCCATTATCAAGGCAGTGGTTGATGGGACCCTAGCGTCAATTACAACATCCCCGTGTTGGTTTGCATACATCGAGTGGAACACTACCCTCTGTGGTGTCAGTCGATGCACGAGCACATCATAGTCTTTGTCTGGGCCAGGGGTGTTCTTGTACTTTAGTGTAACGTGCAATGCGTCAGGTTTCATTACTTCTTGGCCATGTTGTGGGGTGAATAGTGTTAACAGGTGTTCACCTGTGTTTGTCACGTCAGGTTGTGGCATGTCTAGTGACCAGTAGTAGTTGGGGGTGTTTATGGATTTTTGAAGGAAGACCTGGTCTTCCACCTTTTCTCCGGGCCCTACTGCTCGCATTCCCCCCTTTGACTGGTACTACACTGATTTTTAACATTTCCATGCCGTCTCTCCCTAGCAAATTGACAGGGCAGTTTGAGATGAACACAAATTTGAGGGATGCCTGGAGGCCTGACCTTCTATCTTCCATAAAAAGTGGCTTTGAAATCGACCTCTGATTTATGTGTCCATTTGCTGATTTTACAAACATAGTGCCAGTTGGTGGCCACATTCTTTGGACCTCTTTGTTCACTACTGATGAGTCTGCACCGCTGTCACATAAGAATTCTAATTTTTCCCCATTGATTTCGATTGTTCTGGTAGGTTTAATACTGTTGTCTGACAGATTCAGTAATACTTCAGAAAGGTCAATGTGATGTGTGTGGACGTCCTCTTCTTCCTTTTCTACGTCTAGTCAGTTGTCATAACTATGTAGGTTATGTGAAGGGGGGGGCCATGTCTTTCGTCTTTGTACTGTCCCTTTTGTCCCCCTTCTTTTTTCTGTGACATCTGTTCCTCACAGTCCCTCGCCATGTGCCCCTCCTTTCCGCACCTGTAGCAGAGGAATTTGCCTTCTGCGTTTCTGCCTCCTCCTCTGCCTCTGCCTGTTCCTCTATCATTCCCTCGTCCTCTGTTAAACCCGCCTCTCCCCTGTCCTGGTCCCACAAAGAAAATCTGATTTTCTTCCCCATCTTCTCCTATGAAGAAAGCTGATGCTGACGCTTTCTTATGTCTTTTTTCTTTGATCTGGGTTGCTGCATGTTCTGCATAATTTAGGCACTCTTGTAAGTCGCATGTCCTATGGTTAACATTATGCTTGCGGATAAAGTCAGCAATACCTGAGTGGAACCCATTCATCAGGCTTTGTTTCAGCTGCTGCACATATGGGGAGTCAACAGCATTGCTGGGTGGAATTCCGCTATGGATACGGAAACAATCTTCCATTCTGATTCTGAAATCTTGTACTGACTCTTTTTCTCCCTGTTTACACCCTGAGACTTTAGTAAAGTCTCGTCTCAGTGCAAAAACCCTCTCGATTGAAATATTTACGGGAGCGAGTGCATTTATGAGGTCCTGCTGACCTGGTTCCAGGGGGTTTCCATTGGGCGAGGACCCGGTGAAATCTCCCTTTACCCTGGCCCATTCGTGGCCAAAAATTGTCATAAGGGTTCTTAAAACTTCATGTCCATTTAAACCATATGACGCTATTAATGCAGTATGGTCAAGGACAAACTGCGCCGGGTCCTGTTTGTATGGAGTCAGTCCCTCACAAGCCTTTTTACACTCATCCATTGTCCATGGGCGGAACACTCTTAACATTCTTTCTTGGTCATCGCCAACTCCATAGTGCGGGTTGGCCACTTGTACTAATGGATAAGCATCACCCTGATATGCTGTTCCATCGAAGGATTGTTCTGCTTCTCTTAATTCTTCAACAGGATATAACTTGGTTTCCCCCTTATTTTTTCTGGTGTGCAGTGGGCTTAATGCATCTGCCATTTCTTTGTTGATGCGTTTTTGTGTCTCTCTTTCCCTGTCTTTTCTCTCTTTCTCTTGCTTTCTTTTTATTCTTTGCTCCTGTGCTTTGTATTCTTTCACTATCGCTCTCTCTTTCTCGCGGCGTACAGCATCAACTGACCCTGAACGCCCTGTCTCCTCGTCTGCTTTCACTGAAACAGCCGCTGCTATCATACCTTCTTCTGCACCACCTGTCCTTTTATGGGCTTGTTCAGCCCATAAAGCTGCGACCCGCAGTTGAGCTTCTAACTTCTTTCTTTTCTTGCCTTGTGTTGTTCCAGCTGTTTCTGCTCTCAATTTGTCGCTTAATTCTCTTACTGCTGTTTTCTCCAACTTTCCTCGGAAGCCGTACAGTTTATACCATTTGCTACAATAACTGGTGCTGCCATGACTATATATTTCCATATATCTCATGTCCCCTGTAGCGGCAGGCTTACTCCCATTGGACCCCATTATTCTAGCTTTGTGTTCCTACTGGACAACGTGCCGGTCAGAACCTAATTCCTAATTCACCACTAGTGTACTTCAACAGACCACAGAGTTTTTGTTATCACCGTTAGGTTTCCACTCTGTGCGCTGATTCCACCTGGTGACACTTTTACACACTGCTTTCACTCAATCACTCATAAGTGTACCCAAAGGCACGTCAATCTCTACCTCCTTAAATGGTGGAGTAACCTTTCTCATAAGTGTACCCAAAGACACGTCAATCCTCCTTAAATGGCGGAGAAGCCTTTCTCTACCTCCTTAAATGGTGGAGAAACCATGTATATCAACTTTTATCTTACCCGTTATCTGTGGTCACTGGTCCGGTTGGATTCCGTCAATCGTGCCGAGGATGAGGGAGGTTGGACATATAAGCAACCCGGCCCGGCCACGAATTCCTGCGTCCCGGGTCTTTCTCGGGGTCGGCTGATGATCCCGGCTGTCGACAGACTTGCGGCGTGTCTTTTCCCCTCCTCCTTCCCGTCACGATGTATTGGAATCCGGCTCGAAGGACCAATTATGTGAGGTATCTATATATTACTTTGTAAGGGTAAAACCCCAGCTCGGTTCAAAATATACCAAACCCAGTGAACAAAGATAACAGTACGCGTAGTTTCAAGTTGACTTGCTGCAAGGAGAATCAGCGAGTGACAGGTCATGTCAACTCCAAAACCAACTCTGCCCCTCTTCTCTCAGTGCAGTCTCTTTATTTCAAAAATACAGTTACAAATCATGCATGAGGAAGTGTATGTAACCAACGGCTTATTTGTCAATGGGAGTCTTGTGACTCGCAATCGTTGTGTGTGTGTGTGTGTGGTGTGTGTGTGTGGGTTGGGTGTGTGTGTGGTGTGTGTGTGTGGTGTGTTGTGTGTGTGTGTGTGGTGTGTGTGTGTGTGTGTGTGTGTGTGGTGTGTGTGTGTGTGTGTGTGTGTGTGTGTGTGTGGTGTGTGTGTGTGTGTGTGTGTTGTGTGTGTGTGTGTGTGTGTGTGTGTGCTGTGGTGTGTGTGGTGTGTGTGTGTGTGTGTGTGTGTGTTGTGTGTGTGTGTGTGTGTGGTGTGTGTGTGTGTGTGTGTGTGTGTGTGGTGTGGTGTGTGTGGGTGTGTGTGTGTTGTGTGTGTGTGTTGTGTGTGTGTGTGTAGTCCACAGAAAAGAGGAACAGACTATTCTCTGTTCCTCTTTTCTGACTATGGTCTCTTTACAACATAAAATGACAACATATTATGAAAACACGTTTATCCTTCAATAAACTCTAACATTGATCTTAATGGGATTTTACCTGGATAAATAAAGGTTTTGAATTGAATTGATACTGCGGAGATGGCGGAGAGAACGCGCTTCGAGGTGTGGTTAAACTTTACCCGTCTCGATGTGGACAATGCTCGTTGCCAAAAGTGCAATAAGAGTTTAGCATGTAAGGGCGGTAACACAAGCAATTTGTCTAAACATTTAGCAAAAGTGCACCACATTCAGACGGAGAAATGCACCGGGTACCTTTCTAGTAGCTCTGTAGCCCCATCCACGAGTAACATTTCCACGTCAGGTGTTATGTATGCTAGCAGCAACACACAGAGTTAACTACATTATACAAACATGGGTTAATGATTAGAGGTAACTGAGTTATTTATTTTGTTAAAGTTTCAGCTATTCTGTTTACAGTTCTGTCATCAGATAATTTAATACGATTAGTTAAAACACTGTTGTTTCTTTTCATGTGAAATATTATTTATTTTATTTAAATAAAAAGCAATGTTAATTTTGTTCAAAATGTGTTTAGTTAATTTAATAATATATGTATTTTTGAATCAAGTATTCATCTTTATTGTCTTCATTGTTAGTTTCCACATGCCTAAAACAACCTCAAGCTAAATCTAAAAGTTGATGGCTAAATAAGAGCGTTTGAGAAATTGTGCAAGGCATAATAGTCCGAATAGTCGATTAATCAATAGATTAATCGATTATCAAATTAGTCGTTTGTTGCAGCCCTATACTGTATCATATTATTTTCGAATCAATAATTTTTGAAATTTTTCTTTTTTCTTTTTAAATAACCATTTTTCCTCCTGGTCTCTCGCGCCAGGGGGGGGGGCGCTCCCCACACTTTGGGAACCACTGATCTAGAGAATTGGAACGGCACTTATCATGGCTGCCACTGAGGGACTTCCGGGTCATTTCACTCTGTTAGGAAGGTTCCTAAGCTAAATGGACTATTCGACTTCAGCCCTACTGTCTCCTACTCCCTCCACACACACCGGAAAACGCACACACACCCACCTGGAAGGTCTCTCCCTAACTCCCACCAACAACATTGCCTAAATAACTTTACAAATGTACTAAACTGTGCACATCTGATAACTGAAATAACTATTAACTTGGTCACGCTACAATATTATCATTAATATTTACATTAAAACATTCCTTTGACACTTATAACATTACTTTGCAAGGTAAGCACAACCAAAATAAGTTTGTAAAAGCAGAATTTGAATTTCTGTGCTCCTACAATATTTTTGTATAATACCATTACACCCTGAGCGTACAAGTACACAATAGCGATCTGTGGCATTTAACCTCATCACCACACCGCAAACAGACACACACACACACACACACACACACACACACACACACACACACACACACACACACACACACACACACACACACACACACACATACACACACACGGATAGCAGGGTTGTCCGGCTGGACCGACTCCGTTGGAGATCGCGGTCTCACTGACTTGTGAGAAATCTTTCCATTTTCGATCTGTGTTCACATACTGAGAATAACAACATTAGCCAAGTAACAGTTTGCGCTTTAACTTACAACGACCCCTGATATATCTCGCGAGAATGTGTATAAATATATATAGATTTTCATAACAAAACAATGGGGTTGCTAAGCCGTTGCTAGGCCAATTGTTGGAGTTGCAATAGCAACTCCAAGCTACCCCCTGGCGCCGCCCCTGTGGGCAGGGGAGGCAGAAACACAAGGGCAACAGGTGAACACAATCAGACACATGAGGGAAAACCATCTGGTGTCACAAACGTGTGCCTGCATTAGCTTTGTTACGGCAATGGATTGTGGAAGATTCTCATAGCACGTGAGGATCTTTTGAGGGTAAGGTGCCTGTATTATCTCGGTGGACAAAATGTATGTTTTTATTTTATAAGGACAATAACGTACTGTTGTTTGTTTAGTTTAATGTTAATTGTTTAATGCTCACAGTCACAGCAACATGTTTTTTGTGTGATTGGCTATTTGTTTGATATGATTTATCAACGTGATCATCAATAGCTAATCTGAGCAACAGAACCCAGCTCACGTGTCCTTTTATGCTGTCCATTGAAATGCAGGTATGTGAGTTTTGTACACCAGTTTATTTATGTTTAATGTTTCACATTACTCCACATGATGCCTCGACTACAAAGTCTTCCCTGTTTCTATGCTTCTTCCTCTGTGTCACAGTTTCGGGAATATCAAGATCATTGCACAGGGCCTTGGTCTTGTCATAGACCTCATGTGCTTTCTCGTTACTTCGGTAACTTTTCAGTGTGTTCTCAACTGCTGTTTTGTAATCTACTGCCTGCACCAAGTCAATTGTTTCTTTCTGCAGGTATTTGTACAGGCCCTGAGTGGTTGAGAGCAGTGTCTGGAACATGACAAGCATGTAGATGGTACTGATTTTTCAAAGCTTGCTTTCCAGTCCCTTAGCTAGAGGGGCTGAAAGGCTCCCTAAAGTCTTGATCAAAGCAGGGAGGTTTTTGACATGCCCAGCGAACAAGTTGTTTGTCTCCTACCTCTAGCTGTTTCTGAAATGTTTGCAATCTCTGATGGTGGACAAGAGATGTGGAGAAGAAAGAGTAGAGACACTCCAGTAGATCAACGCAGGTATGTGAGTTTTGTACACCAGTTTGTATAAGTTTAATGTTTCACATTGCTTGTGAAAAATATACTACCACTATACGATCGCTGATGTTTTGTTGTTGACTGGACACTTATTTTGTAAAAGAGATAGCATGTGAGGATCTCTTAAGCAATGCAGCTCACGTGTCCTTTGTATATGCTGTCCATTGAAATGCAGGAAAGTAATCACCAGCTCTGAGTGATCTGTTGCCGAGGGGGCACTACACCGGAGTTACATAAGCAGAGATAAAGTGCTATTTTGGGGGGAACTCACCTCCTCTGGGGTCCCCCAGGAAGATTTTTTTTAAATATTGAAGTTAAAAGCATCAATCTTGTGCACTTTGAGAGCAACATTAAGAGATATGGACACATCTCCCAACACCCATATGTAAAAAAAAATCTCAGAATCAGAAACGGGTTTATTATTTAAAAACACTTCATTTTCCAATTAAATCATAAACTATGTCAAATTATTAGAAGTTGTTAGTAATCAGATTAAACAGAAAAAATGGATGGAAGGAAGAAATAATAATCCCTCATCACTTGCTGCTTCCCTCATCTCTTGCTGTTTGCGGTTGAAATTATCTCTTTTGCTGGCCAAACATGCTGGATGGAAAGCAGTGATGTCTCACTTGCCTTGGCCCTGTATCTGCAGTCCCTAAATCAGTCATGTTACCCATTGACTCTTGTCTCTTCTGGTGTTCCTGTTCATTGAACACATTTGTTGCAATAGTAATTGCAACTTCATTACTACTTGTACTACAACATTTGAATAATCAGTTCTTCCTCATTGAACTGAAGAACCAGCACCTTACCGTGGTAGAGAGGTTTGTGTGCCCTGATGAACCTGGGGGCTGTGTTGTCTGGAACCTTGTGTTCCTGGTAGGGTCTCCCATGGCAAATTGGTCTCAGGCAAGGGGCCAGACTAAGATTGGTTCAAAAGACCTCATGAAAGAAAAACTAAGAAGTGAGGATACCCGGCCCGGAGGAAGCCCGGGGTCCCCTTCTGGAGCCAGGCCCAGAAGGAGAACTCGTCGGCGAGCGTCTGGTGGCCGGGCTTGCCACGGAGCCCGGCCGGGCCCAGCCCGAAAAGGCAACGTGGGCAACACCTCCGCTTCTCCGTCCCGCGGGCCCACCACCTACGGGAAACATCGATGGGGTCGGGTGCGCTGCCAGAAGGGTGGCAGTGAAAGCGGAGGGTCTCGACGGACCAGACCCGGGCGACAGAAGCTGGCTTTGGGGACGTGGAACGTCACCTCTCTGGGGGGGAAGGAGCCGGAGCTTGTGCGGGAGGTGGAGCGTTACCAGTTGGATCTGGTTGGGCTCACCTCTACGCACAGCGTCGGCTCTGGAACCTTACTTCTGGATAGGGGTTGGACTCTATTCTTCTCCGGAGTTGCTCAAGGTGTGAGGCGCCAGGCGGGTGTGGGGATACTCACAAGTCCCCGGTTAGGTGCTTCGTTGTTGGAGTTTACCCCAGTGGACGAGAGGGTCGCCTCCCTACGCCTGCGGGTTATGGGGGGGAAAACTCTGACTGTTGTGTGTGCTTATGCACCCAACAGCAGTTCAGAGTATACAGCCTTCTTGGAGACCCTGGAAAGAGTCCTGTATGGGGCTCCTGAAGGGGACTCTTTAATCTTGCTGGGAGACTTCAACGCACATGTGGGCAATGATGGAGACACTTGGAGGGGCGTGATTGGGAGGAACGGCCCCCCTGATCTGAACCGGAGTGGTGGTTTGTTACTGGACTTCTGTGCTAGTCATGGATTGGCCATAACAAACACCATGTTCGAACATAAGGATGCTCATAAGTGTACGTGGTACCAGAGCACCCTAGGCAGAAGGTCCATGATCTATTTCGTTATCGTATCATCGGACCTGAGGCCGTATGTTTTGGACACTCGGGTAAAGAGAGGGGCGGAGTTGTCAACTGATCACCATCTGGTGGTGAGTTGGGTCGAGTGGCGGGGGAAGCCTCTGGATAGACCTGGTAAGCCCAAACGTGTAGTTCGGGTGAACTGGGAACGTCTGGAGGAGGCCCAAGTTCAGGAGGCCTTCAACTCACACCTCCGGCGGAGCTTTTCGGGCATTCCTGTGGAGGTTGGGGACATTGAACCAGAGTGGTCGGTGTTCAAAGCCTCTATTGCCGAAGCCACGGCGGGGAGCTGTGGTCTCAAGGTCCTAGGTGCCTCAAGGGGCGGTAACCCTCGAACCTCCTGGTGGACACCGGTGGTCAGGGAAGCCGTCCGACTGAAGAAGGAGGCCTTCAGGGATTTGTTATCCCGGGGGACTCGGGATAACCGAGTGACACAAGTAGATTTTAGCGGAGACCGGCGGAAAATATGTCTCAAAATTCCATGTGTGTAAAAAGACGATCCACAAGCAGAAATGTGAGATCCACGAGCAGAGATTTGAGATCCGCAAGCGCATTTTTGGTCGACAAATACAAAATGGATTCACAAATGCCGGATCGAAAGTTGTAAATGTTAAAGAGATATTCACAGATCTTTTTTTTAATTTGTGAACATATTTAGCGTATTTGCAGATCCGTTTTACACTTGCAAATTTATTTGTGAGTTTGCAAATCTTTTAAATGCATTTGTGGATGGTGTTTTACATTTCCAAATCACATATTTACACACAAATTATTTTTATGTTCACACAAATAATTATGAGACATATCTATGCCCATACATGTCCCTCACTCCTCACATCCCAAGCTGCATCCCCAAAAAGTGTATTATGTTGTTACATCGTTTCAGATGTTATGTTTCAGTTGTGCTCTGTCTATGTTAAAAAGCCTCAGTCACCTTAATTCATGTAATAAAAACATCTCAGGTCAGTAACACTCAAAGCTAAATGTGCAATACCATGTTCAGCTATGTTACTATTTATAATGGTATTGTTGTTACATCAGAAGATGTACATATTGGAATGATTTCTTAACTTACAGTAGACTATTTTTTACAATGTGTGTTGTAAGGATTTATTAAATTATTAGGAATATTGTCATTGTTGAAGGCTTTTAGAGAAGGGTGAATTATAAGCCTGAATTATATAACATTTTATAGGCTACCTAAAAACATAAAAGCCACAATAAATAAATCACAATTATTCTAGTTCTTTTTACCTCCCGTATTGTTTTCAACCCACCAGCTTTTATGGTGTTGTTACGTCACTAACTGTAAGCTTGTCACTCTACAGCTAGTAACCTACAGTTAATTTAGCTGCTGGAGAAGAAAGATCAGGGGGGAGGGGGGGAGAGAGCTGTGGTTGATGGGCCATTAGTTGTGTAAATACACAGCTCAGAGCTGCCGTTGCTATGGAGTCAGATTTGGGTCAATATTCTAGCGCGTAAAACAAGCTACTCACGAACGGAAAATGTGCTTTTACACGCGCATAAAATGACCCTCGCGCGCAGATTAAACCCCCGCGAGCGGCTCTGCCCCCGCGAGCGGCTCTGCGCCCGCGAGCGGCTCTGCGCTCGCTCGCGAGAGAGACAGCCCTCTTGCTCGCTCGCGGGAGTATCAGCCTCGCGGAGTCTGTCTACGCGCGCGTGAAAAGTTTCTGACACTTTGGGGCGGAGCCACTGGACTTTGTTGGACGAGATTGAATGGTAAAGTTGTCCATAAAAAACTATTATATTCGTAAAGTGTACAGCTAATATATATATATATATATATATATAAATTAATTTTATATAAAACAATATATTTTTGAGTGGGCTGTATCTGTCGAAAACTGCTAGCTACTGTCTGCTGTATGCACCTCCCTTACGAAATGAACTATAAATGAACTATAGTATGACTATAGTATAGGCTACTATAAGAGTTGTATAGTGTCCTATAGTAAGTTTGTAGTGTTCTGTAGTATTTTTCACCAGCTATTGTATTACTATAGTTTTTTCTGTATGCCATAGTAGCCCTATAATATTTCAATAGTAATACTATGTATCTAGATCTTTGTAGTATTCCTATATTATTTTAAATAGTATAACTATAGTATAATATATAGTGTTTCTGTAGTTGTTTTTTGAACACACTATAGAACACTCCTATAGTATGATATTGTCATAATGAATGCATATTATTACCAACCTGATCTCACCAGAATGCGTGACTCCACCACGACAACACCACATTGCGTGGTAGAGTCACGCATTCTGCTACATTTACGTGTCGGCACCACGCAAAAAACCCCAATGTAAAGTGAATGAGGCTCTTTTGTCGTGGTGCACACACGCATTTCTACAACGTCCCGCAGTGAGCTTTTATTCTATAAAACGTTTTTAAAATCTACTATATAGCTTGTAGTAACTCACGGGAGACTTCTTTTATTTTATTTGTATTCATAATAATTTTTATTTTTCGTCAGAATGTAAAAATTATATTAGTTACGAATTTTTGTTTTAAAAAAACAGTGTGTGTAATACAACTGTGATTTTTATTAAATTAGTTAGTTTTTAAGGAAGGCCAGAGCTTCAGCTGTGTCAAATAGATTGTTCCGTTTAGTTAACGTTATTTAAAAGATAATGATCATGTCCCCTTTATTGTATTACGAGCGTCCATTCCCATTGGATAACGGAGAATTTTACACCCGGAAGTAAGTATTCTCCTTACTGTCGATTGATTTTACAGTGATATCTGAACTACTCATCAACTCAAAAACACCAAATTATCCTTGTTAATTACACAACATTGATTGGTTTAAAATGTGTACAATGCTTTTGTATTTTTCCCCTTCGATTTGGAGAAACGAATAGAATAGAATCCTCAGCTATCGTTTGGGACTACACCATGTGCTTAGCTTGACAAACCCCGTGATCAGTCCTCAAGCTCTGTGATTGGATGTTGGAGTGGCAGTGCGCGAATTTTACACGGAGCGTCAAAAAGCACCTTGAAATGGAATGAAACCCATCGACAGCACACTATTCAAAACAGGAATCGAACGTGTCCTATCCCCCCCACCCCCCCCCCCCCCCCCACCCCCTCTTAGGTCGCAGGCTCCTCCAATAGTGCAACACAATAAAACCAGTGCTGGAATTGGGCCGGTACTCACCGGTACGCAGTACCGGCACTTCTGGTTCTGACCCATGGAGTACCGGCACTTCTTGCTCAGTACCGGTATGCTGGCGGTACTCCGGTACTCATGCACCGTGCCAGTACTCAACACTCTCCCGCCGTTCTTATTATACATCCATATATATATATACAGCCGCCCGGTACTCAGTAGATGCGTCATGAGGTGCCGAACGGACATTCTCATCGCTCTAACCGCTGGAGTTTCACAGCGGCTGTCAGCTGTTTACTCCTGTCATTCAAACAGAACGTGCTGGAGAGGGGGCGGGGCTTATCTTCTCCATGTAAATACTGTGGTGGAAACGACTATGTCAAAATTAACCTATTTGACCGTGATTTAATAGTAATACACGTTTCAAAATAATAATAATAATAATAATGCCGAAGTAACAACATACTGAAAACTGTTAGTAAAACCATGTTTTAATGCTTTACAATTTACATACCTAGATGCACGTGTGTTGTGTTTATGCAGTGCAACTCCCACCCAGTGGGTGGCTATGTAGAGTGATAGAACAGAGCAGGCACGCCCCCGAGAGAAGGAAAGCAAGTCACGTCACAAATTAGCATTTCTAAAATGTTAGCCTGGATTAATAAAAGTGCAAAAAGACAGCGGTTGTCGCCGGAAGAAACTTCAAATACAGAGAATGCTGTGCCTGTGTTGGAAATGGTGTCTGATGGGGAGCTTTCTTTGGTTGATCCTCCTGCTCCAAGTTCTAGTGCATTAGCATTAGCACTAGCTCCGCCGCCTCCTCCAGAGCCTCTAACGTTAGCTGCTGCTGGCGCAACTGCCACCACCAACACCGGGCAAAGCGATGCACCTGACTGCTGGACAACGGACCAGGTGCAATATTTTTGCAAGACCAATGCATGGCTCCTTCTTAAAGATAAGAAGCTAGGATGTCGGATATGCAGAGATGTCAAATCTTTGGGAATACACACTGGACAAGGACTGAAACTGTCAACTGAATGGGGTGAGTGTGCAGTGTCTCATTTCGGTGTTGACAAGGGCAAACAACAAGCTAGCCTGAGAAAAAAAATCAAAGAACATAAAGAATCACAAGCCCATGTAAAAGCTGCTGACATCCTTACATCTGCTTCACGTGAAACTATTCAACATCAAGTGCAGTCTATGCATAAATCTGAATTAGACACCACTATCAGAGTTTTTCGAACGGCATATACAATTGGCAAACATAGCCGGCCATTCACAGACATGCCAATTGATTTGAATGTACAGAAACTGAATGGGCTGAACGTGGGCAGGGTTTTGCACTCCAATAAAACCTGTGGCGAAATCATCGACCACATAGCTCATGAGCTGAAGAAAAAAATGGCAAAAGACATTACAGAAAACCAAAGAAAACTCTGTGTTTTGGTCGATGAATCTACCACTATTAGTGGTAAAACGGTGCTTGTTGTGTGTCTACGCTCAGCATTAGCTGATGCTGAGCCCGAAACGTTTTTTTTGGGAGCTGATCGAGTTGGATGGAACAACGGCTGATGACATCACAAAGGCGTTAATGGAGTGTCTTGGAAGAGATTTTAACGAGGACTTTTTAGGTCAGTGTTTCGTTTCTTTTGCATGTGATGGGGCTTCAGTCATGCTAGGGAAGAGAACAGGCGTTGCTACCCAGTTGTGTAGTAAATTCCCAAGCCTGTTTGTGTGGCACTGCTCCAATCATCGTCTAGAGCTGGCAGTTGGGGATGTGGTCAAGGAGGTCTCAGGGCTCAATCATTTCCAGATCTTTTTTGACAAACTCTATTCCTTGTTCCATGCCTCCCCCAAAAATCAGAGGCAGTTAGCGCAGTGTGCGCAAGCAGTCGGACAGCGTCTCCTGGTGATAGGGCGTGTTTTTTCCATCCGCTGGGTGGCTTCAAGTGAAAGGAGCGTCAGAGCAGTCTGGGAAAACTACCGAGTGCTTCATGATCACTTCACAAATGCTGCAAACGACACGAGCAGGGATTCCAGAGACAGAGCAAAGTACAAGGGCCTGGATGATGTGCTCACATCTGCAACGTTTGTCAGCAATCTGGGACTGATGTACGATGCGCTCACAGAGCTCAGCGACCTCTCTCGGCAACTCCAAAAAAGAGAGATGACACTGCCTACAGCAGATAGGCTCTTAACTCGAGAAATACGAGTTTTTGAATCCATGGTCACCATGCCTGGCCCACACATGACTACAGTTCATACAGCTCTAGCTGAGAAGTCCTTCAAGGGTGTTGCCCTGCGTGAGAATGGCAGGCTTGTACAGATTCATGCAGGTCAGTTTTTCCGCAGTATGGTAGAGAATCTGAGACACAGAATGACTTCCACAACCTCCTCTCATGTCAGCACAAGAGAAATCCCATTACATGGCCGGGAGGCCCGGGACAATCAGCTAATCCAGGACATGAAAGTTATCCATCCTGGAAGTTGGCCTGAAGAGGAGTTAGACGTACAGTATGGGGACGTAGAGGTGCTACGTTTGTGCGAAGTGCTGAAAGTGGACAGAAGAGAGACTGTTCAGGGCTTTCGCGAATACAAGGAAACCAGGGCATCCCGTACACCTGCTGCCATGGAGCCTCTACTGAAAGCAGTCCGAACCATCGCTGTCTCCACTAGTGAGTGTGAGCGGGCATTCAGCTGCATGAACGATATCCTTACTGCAAAAAGGAATGCTCTCTCTGTCAGCCGACTGTCCAGCCTGGTTTTCATTAAATGTAATGGACCATCACTAGGACAGTTCAATCCGGAACAGTATGTGAGGTCCTGGCTGGCAAAGGGAAGGAGAAGTGCTGATGAAAGAGCCTGTCCAGCTCCAGCCCCTGATACTGATGTCCCCAAGGCCTTCTGGAGCCTTTTCTAACAATGTGAAGTATATTGCAAAGCAGCTCACCCAGTGAGAAGACTTTTGGCATAATGTGCCGATTTGTACAGATCCTGGAGATAGAAGGACTTCAGACCAACCAGGGAGTTATCTGATCAGCTTGGTGTTCAATGTAACTCTTTACCATGGCTCAGACTTTGTTACTTGCAGTTACAGTTTCTCATTTTAGATTGTGCAAATTTTGCATTTGTTTTTACATGTTCTTTGTTCATGCTCTTTATCATTTTTCTGAGTTGGAAAGTTAGATTGCATCATAGTTTACTTTATACATATTTGTATTCTTCAGTGGTGAAGTATATTGCAAAGCAGCTCAGCCATGTGAGAAGACTTTTGGCACTTTTTCGTTTTCTGAGTTGGAAAGTTAGATTGCATTCAAAATGTACAGAAATACTTAATTTTGTTAAAGCTTTTTATAAAAAATGCTTCTGACCAGAGCTTTGTTTCCTTGTCATTAATGTTGAACACCACCAGAGGGGCTCTCACCTGAAAGGTCTCTGCTTCATGTGTCTTCAGCAGAAGATCTAGACTTTGATTGCTATATTTTCAGTTCATATTGACCTTACTGAGCTTTAGCCATATCCGCTGCCTATCATAAAAAATGTTAAGTACAGTGAACCTTTCTAAAATATACAGTAGTAAAGAGACAAACCCACCAGCATTATAGTAGCCAAATTCTTGTTTGTGGGCTGTATATATAAAATTGACTTGAAAAAGTTGCTGATTTTAGAGTACTGGCACCTTTTTCATTCCAATTCAAGCACTGGGTGCAACTGGCCGCACAGGCTGGTATGTATGAATTTCCCCATAGATAACTTTTAATTCAATAAACTTAAGTAGGCTATTCACCAGTCATTTTAAACCTCTTTCCAGGGGTGCCATAAACATTCTCCCTTCCTGGTGGGCTCGGTGGCAGCGCCTAGCTGTAAAAGTTGGGACGCCGGAACCACTCTCCCCACCTCTGGTCATCATTCCCCCCCCTTCCTGCTGTTTTGGCTCGGCGAGCTCTCGCACCGAGCTGTGGCGTCATATAATTGACAGGCCCTGACTATTCCGTGTTGGACTGTCACCAGGGCCGTTTTGAGGTCGCGGAATTGCAAGGACACTTATTGTTTAGTTGATTTCTTTTGATTAGCTGTTTTGTGCATCTCATGTTTTGAGTAGGCCTACATTCATAATATTTTGTTATTGTGTGATTTTGTTTATTTTCTTTTGTTAACGTTTGGTTTAATTAGTTTACTCAAGTCTTTGTTGTTTACGGTTATTTAGATTTGGTTTATTTTAGTTGTTTTCCTTTTGTTTATTCATCTCTAACCAAGTTTTATAATCTTACTGATTTTTAACTGTTTCTCTTGTGCCGGACAGGTGCTGTGGGCTCGAGGTGGCAAACCCAATCCCTGGTGGTGGTGTTCTTCACGTGTCCGTTTTGTTTGGTGTGCAGTGTCACGGGTGATTTTGATTTGACCCTTTCCTCCCCGTTTTGTTAATTGCCGCCGTGGTAAGCCCCAGCATTGTCCTTCTCCCTCCTCCCTGGAGAACTTTTATAACATTATATTGTGTACTATTAGGAATATAATTATGTACCAATAAAATAACAATTGTTGTAATATCCTTTATACTGTCTCTGCCTGTGGTGTTCAAACGAACCTGATTGCCTTTTATTAAATTGTATAACTTTAGTTTTTAGTAATATCCTGGGGGCGAAACTCCCCCAGGTGGCGTTGTCAGCAAACCAATCATTCTACATGAGCACCACACCGCCACATTGGTAACAATGAAAACGTCGCGATTTCCTGAAGTAATCTTCGTAATAACTAGCAAACTAAAGATCATGTACATCCACTGCACACATAATCTGAAATAACAACTCATATTTCTCGCATCTGCAATGTTCAAAACAACAGATAAAGCCAGAAATCTAGGTGTAGTCATGGACTCTGACCTGAATTTCAACAGTCACATTAAAACAGTTACTAAATCAGCCTACTATCACCTAAAGAATATATCTAGGATTAAAAGACTAATGTCACAGCAGGATTTGGAAAAACTTGTCCATGCTTTTATCTTCAGTAGACTCGACTACTGCAATGGTGTCTTCACAAGTCTCACTAAAAAATCTATTAGGAAGCTGCAGCTGATTCAGAACGCCGCTGCTCGAGTCCTCACTAACACTAAGAAAGTGGATCACATCACTCATGTTCTGAAGTCTTTACACTGGCTCTTTTTGTCTACAGAAGGTCCAGTTGTGATAGACACGGTTCGCCACTGCATCCTAGTACCAGGAGTCTAGTACTAGGAGCAGTGGGCAGCTATTGTACAGCGCCCGCGGAGCAATGGTAGTGAGGGGGGAAGGGGGATGTCTGGTGCCTTGCTCAAGGGCACCACCACGGCAGGAGGTGAACTGGGAGCTCTCCAAGTAGAAGTCCACACTCCAAATAGGTCTGGTCGGGGACTTGAACCGGCGACCCTACGGCTCACAGTACAAGCCCCTACGGACTGAGATTTAGTCCCTAATTTTGCTCTCAAAATGGACCAGATTGATGCATTTAACTTCAACATTTAAAAAAAAAATCTTCCCGGGGGAACTTGCCCCCGGACCCGAGGTGAGGTCCACCACCTGCCCACACCCCCTGTTAAATTGTCTCACCCACATTGAGGATGCTTCCTACGCCCATGTTTTATTCCATGTGTCAAGTCAGGCAAATTGGGTCAAAATGTTATTGCATCAATGATCTGTTAACATTAAAATCACTAAATATATATGGGCTCAGAACAGTCTCATAATACACACATGCACACAGAAGGATTCACACTTGTATTTCCGGATCCACACTTGTGTTTTTCAATGCACACACAAATGTGTTCCGTTTCATATACATGTAAATAAAATCCAAATACAGAAAAAAGTCTTACATATGTATTTTTGATCCACACATATTTGTTTTCCGTTTAAATCCCCTGAACCTGCAAACACAAACCGCTTTCTGTGCACGGATCGCTGTGCATTCGTGTGTGGGTTTTTTGAGACTGACGGTCAGCCGATTCGTACTTGTAATTTTTTCTATCTATAGCCAATCAGATGTCTCCTCAACTCTAAGCCAATCACATGAGTGCGCCCCCACGAGGGTAGATTTCTTGCGTTCATGACGTAGCGCTTCATGCACGCATTTTGCGCAGTCCGGAGCTGACAGGTCCATGGAGCCTGCCTGCAGGCGCTAATGTCAGGACACCTCCACTCTCAGTACAGCGCCACTTTCCGAACAGGAAATGCACGCAAATACAAGCCTTTATATTATTAAGGCACCGCGCGACTTTCCGAACCCTTGATGAATGCTTGTGTACACAAAAACGGCAGGCAAAACCGTTTTAAATGTGTGTTTCCAGCAGTGGCGTAGCTGTGGGTGGGCCCACCCACATGCACGTCTGGCCCACCCACAGCCAATCAGCGCTTCATAGCGCAGAGCCGGGAAGCCCAGAAGGATGTGCCACAAACTGCAGTTCATCTAGTGGCCGCCGATGGATGCAAAAAGGAGCAATTCCCATAGACCCCCATGTTAAAATGCCCAACTTTACAGCAGAAATAAACATGTTTCTAGCCTGGATCCAATAAAACTTATTCCGGATATAGTTAGATTCCACCTTCATGACAATGGAATAGGGAGTGCCTATTTTTACCGTGAGTTTTTATAGTAAGTAAAGTAACTTTTGCCGTGAGTGAATGAGCGAGGGGGCGGGGCAGTTTACACACACACAGCTGCTCCATGCAGCAACACACACACACACACACACACACACACACACACACACACACACACACACACACACACACACACACACACACACACACGGAGGAGATGGCGGAGAGAACGCGCTCCGAGGTGTGGATAAACTATAGCCGTGTCCAGTGCTTGAATTGGAATGAAAAAGGTGCCAGTACTCTAAAATCAGCAACTTTTTCAAGTCAATTTTATATATACAGCCCACAAACAAGAATTTGGCTACTATAATGCTGGTGGGTTTGTCTCTTTACTACTGTATATTTTAGAAAGGTTCACTGTACTTAACATTTTTTATGATAGGCAGCGGATATGGCTAAAGCTCAGTAAGGTCAATATTAACTGAAAATATAGCAATCAAAGTCTAGATCTTCTGCTGAAGACACATGAAGCAGAGACTTTTCAGGTGAGAGCCCCTCTGGTGGTGTTCAACATTAATGACAAGGAAACAAAGCTCTGGTCAGAAGCATTTTTTATAAAAAGCTTTAACAAAATTAAGTATTTCTGTACATTTTGAATGCAATCTAACTTTCCAACTCAGAAAACGAAAAACGAAAAAGTGCCAAAAGTCTTCTCACATGGCTGAGCTGCTTTGCAATATACTTCACCACTGAAGAATACAAATATGTATAAAATAAACTATGATGCAATCTAACTTTCCAACTCAGAAAAATGATAAAGAGCATGAACAAAGAACATGTAAAAACAAATGCAAAATTTGCACAATCTAAAATGAGAAACTGTAACTGCAAGTAACAAAGTCTGAGCCATGGTAAAGAGTTACATTGAACACCAAGCTGATCAGATAACTCCCTGGTTGGTCTGAAGTCCTTCTATCTCCAGGATCTGTACAAATCGGCACATTATGCCAAAAGTCTTCTCACTGGGTGAGCTGCTTTGCAATATACTTCACATTGTTAGAAAAGGCTCCAGAAGGCCTTGGGGACATCAGTATCAGGGGCTGGAGCTGGACAGGCTCTTTCATCAGCACTTCTCCTTCCCTTTGCCAGCCAGGACCTCACATACTGTTCCGGATTGAACTGTCCTAGTGATGGTCCATTACATTTAATGAAAACCAGGCTGGACAGTCGGCTGACAGAGAGAGCATTCCTTTTTGCAGTAAGGATATC
Source organism: Gymnodraco acuticeps (assembly GCF_902827175.1). NCBI lineage: Eukaryota > Metazoa > Chordata > Actinopteri > Perciformes > Bathydraconidae > Gymnodraco > Gymnodraco acuticeps. The sequence continues at coordinate 6,373,919 of NW_022990295.1, read as the reverse complement.
GTTCATGCAGCTGAATGCCCGCTCACACTCACTAGTGGAGACAGCGATGGTTCGGACTGCTTTCAGTAGAGGCTCCATGGCAGCAGGTGTACGAGATGCCCTGGTTTCCTTGTATTCGCGAAAGCCCTGAACAGTCTCTCTTCTGTCCACTTTCAGCACTTCGCACAAACGTAGCACCTCTACGTCCCCATACTGTACGTCTAACTCCTCTTCAGGCCAACTTCCAGGATGGATAACTTTCATGTCCTGGATTAGCTGATTGTCCCGGGCCTCCCGGCCATGTAATGGGATTTCTCTTGTGCTGACATGAGAGGAGGTTGTGGAAGTCATTCTGTGTCTCAGATTCTCTACCATACTGCGGAAAAACTGACCTGCATGAATCTGTACAAGCCTGCCATTCTCACGCAGGGCAACACCCTTGAAGGACTTCTCAGCTAAAGCTGTATGAACTGTAGTCATGTGTGGGCCAGGCATGGTGACCATGGATTCAAAAACTCGTATTTCTCGAGTTAAGAGCCTATCTGCTGTAGGCAGTGTCATCTCTCTTTTTTGGAGTTGCCGAGAGAGGTCGCTGAGCTCTGTGAGCGCATCGTACATCAGTCCCAGATTGCTGACAAACGTTGCAGATGTGAGCACATCATCCAGGCCCTTGTACTTTGCTCTGTCTCTGGAATCCCTGCTCGTGTCGTTTGCAGCATTTGTGAAGTGATCATGAAGCACTCGGTAGTTTTCCCAGACTGCTCTGACGCTCCTTTCACTTGAAGCCACCCAGCGGATGGACAAAACACGCCCTATCACCAGGAGACGCTGTCCGACTGCTTGCGCACACTGCGCTAACTGCCTCTGATTTTTGGGGGAGGCATGGAACAAGGAATAGAGTTTGTCAAAAAAGATCTGGAAATGATTGAGCCCTGAGACCTCCTTGACCACATCCCCAACTGCCAGCTCTAGACGATGATTGGAGCAGTGCCACACAAACAGGCTTGGGAATTTACTACACAACTGGGTAGCAACGCCTGTTCTCTTCCCTAGCATGACTGAAGCCCCATCACATGCAAAAGAAACGAAACACTGACCTAAAAAGTCCTCGTTAAAATCTCTTCCAAGACACTCCATTAACGCCTTTGTGATGTCATCAGCCGTTGTTCCATCCAACTCGATCAGCTCCCAAAAAAACGTTTCGGGCTCAGCATCAGCTAATGCTGAGCGTAGACACACAACAAGCACCGTTTTACCACTAATAGTGGTAGATTCATCGACCAAAACACAGAGTTTTCTTTGGTTTTCTGTAATGTCTTTTGCCATTTTTTTCTTCAGCTCATGAGCTATGTGGTCGATGATTTCGCCACAGGTTTTATTGGAGTGCAAAACCCTGCCCACGTTCAGCCCATTCAGTTTCTGTACATTCAAATCAATTGGCATGTCTGTGAATGGCCGGCTATGTTTGCCAATTTTATATGCCGTTCGAAAAACTCTGATAGTGGTGTCTAATTCAGATGTATGCATAGACTGCACTTGATGTTGAATAGTTTCACGTGAAGCAGATGTAAGGATGTCAGCAGCTTTTACATGGGCTTGTGATTCTTTATGTTCTTTGATTTTTTTTTCTCAGACTAGCTTGTTGTTTGCCCTTGTCAACACCGAAATGAGACACTGCACACTCACCCCATTCAGTTGACAGTTTCAGTCCTTGTCCAGTGTGTATTCCCAAAGATTTGACATCTCTGCATATCCGACATCCTAGCTTCTTATCTTTAAGAAGGAGCCATGCATTGGTCTTGCAAAAATATTGCACCTGGTCCGTTGTCCAGCAGTCAGGTGCATCGCTTTGCCCGGTGTTGGTGGTGGCAGTTGCGCCAGCAGCAGCTAACGTTAGAGGCTCTGGAGGAGGCGGCGGAGCTAGTGCTAATGCTAATGCACTAGAACTTGGAGCAGGAGGATCAACCAAAGAAAGCTCCCCATCAGACACAATTTCCAACACAGGCACAGCATTCTCTGTATTTGAAGTTTCTTCCGGCGACAACCGCTGTCTTTTTGCACTTTTATTAATCCACGCTAACATTTTAGAAATGCTAATTTGTGACATGACTTGCTTTCCTTCTCTCGGGGGCGTGCCTGCTCTGTTCTATCACTCTACATAGCCACCCACTGGGTGGGAGTTGCACTGCATAAACACAACACACGTGCATCTAGGTTTGTAAATTGTAAAGCATTAAAACATGGTTTTACTAACAGTTTTCAGTATGTTGTTACTTCGGCATTATTATTAATATTATTTTGAAACGTGTATTACTATTAAATCACGGTCAAATAGGTTAATTTTGACATAGTCGTTTCCACCACAGTATTTACATGGAGAAGATAAGCCCCGCCCCCTCTCCAGCACGTTCTGTTTGAATGACAGGAGTAAACAGCTGACACCCGCTGTGAAACTCCAGCGGTTAGAGCTATGAGAATGTCCGTTCGGCACCTCATGACGCATCTACTGAGTACCGGGCGGCTGTATATATATATATGGATGTATAATAAGAACGGCGGGAGAGTGTTGAGTACTGGCACGGTGCATGAGTACCGGAGTACCGCCAGCATGCCGGTACTGAGCAAGAAGTGCCGGTACTCCATGGGTCAGAACCAGAAGTGCCGGTACTGCGTACCGGTGAGTACCGGCCCAATTCCAGCACTGGCCGTGTCGATGTGGAAAATACTCGTTACCAAAAGTGGAATAAGAGTTTATCATGTAAGGGCGGTAACACGAGCAATTTGTCTAAACATTTAGCAAAAGTGCTCCACATTCAGACGGAGAAATGCACCGGGTTCGACTGTCTTTCTAGCAGCTCTGTAGCCCCATCCACGAGTAACGTTTCCACGTCAGGTGTTATGTATGCTAGCAGCAACACACAGAGTTAACTCAATTATACAAACATGGGTTAATGATTAGAGGTAACTGAGTTATTTAGTTTGTTAAAGTTTCAGCTATTCTGTTTACAATTCTGTCATCACATTATTTAATACGATTTGTTAAAACATTGTTGTTTCTTTTGATGTGAAATATTATTTATTTAATTGAAATAAAAAGCAATGTTAATTTTGTTCACAATTTGTTTAGTTAGTTTACTTTATTTTTTTCTCTAAAAGAACCGATAAAAGTAGGTGTTAAAGGACCGGATCGATAAGACATAGACATAGAAATACTTTATTGTCATTTCAACAAGACACAGAGTGTACTATTACAGGAACAGGACAATATAAAAACTTGCTAAAATTGTACATATAAATAAATAATAGTAACGTGGTGCTGATAAAATTAAAGATAAAGTGTGCGTTTAAAATATAAAGACTTACTATACATATAAATAAAATAGACATACTATATAACAAATATGTGCTCATTACACAGCGTAATGTAATCTTTATGTTACTGGTCTACTTGCTGTTCAGCAGTCTGATGGCATGGGGGAAAAAGCTATTGCAGAATCTGGCTGTTCTGCTCTTAATGCTGCGGAACCTCTTGCGGGAGTGCAGCAGGGAGAACAGAGCATGGTGAGGATGAGTGGGGTCTTTAAAAATGTTCTGGGCTTTTGTCAGGCAGCGTTTCTGAGCGGTGTCTCTGATGGGAGGGAGAGAAACTCCGATGATCTTCTCTGCTGTCCTAACCACTCTCTGCAGAGACTTCCAGTCTTTGGCGTTGCAGTCTCTCGACCAGATGGAGATGCCGCTGGTCAGCACGCTCTCTATGGTTCCTCTGTAGAACGTGGTGAGGATGGGAGGGGGGAGCTGTGTGTGCCTTCTTAAATAGTGATGTCGTGTGAGTGGACCAGGTCAGACTGCTTGTGATATGCACCCCCGGGAACTTGGTGCTGTCTGTAGTCTTCACTGCTGTGCCGTTGATGTGGAGTGGTGGGTGATGTTATGGAAATAATTATCATAGATGCCAAGATGTGACATACAGGACAAACCTTGACGTCTGTTTACCTCCTTTAAGGACACAGGCTGTTTCAGCCAATAATGTTATTGTTCCCATTCTGTGACCGGTCAATACTGGGTCACAGATGGTCTGTATTGTGGGTACACTGGGACACTTCCTTCTCTGTTGTCTGAGGATTCCAGGGCATGACATATCCAAGGCCATAAGTGGCGGAAGCTGGTAACTTAGTGTGCCCAAACTATCTAAAGTTATCTTATCAAAACATGTTGATGACTCTCTGTGGAACCAGTTAAATGGGCTGGCAAGAGAGAGGCTCTCCAGAATTGACGTGGCAACTCTACCGTGAAGTCAGAACCTCTGGCTCTTGGACTTGTGATGTGAATCCTCCGGCCGTAACTCCAAATAAACCATCAGTGTTTGACATCAAAGCTCCTGCTCCTACTGTGTCTCCTTCCTGAGTCGGTGACTCCCACTGCATTGCTGCTACACAGAAGTTTCCTCTACAGGTGACAGTGCTTTTTGTTCCTGAAGTCGACAATGATCTCTTTTGTTTTATCGACATTCAGGATCAGGTTGTTGGTGTTACACCAGTCTGTCAGATGTTTCACCTCCTCCCTGTAGGCCTGTTCGTTGTTGTCCCCCATGAGTCGCGTACTTTATGATGTGGTTGGTACTGAACCTGGAGCATAAGCATAAGCGCTATCGATAAAATTAGTAGTACCGTTGTGTACCCTATGTGGATGTCAGTTTTACACACGTTCTAAGGCCGCCGTGCCTATGTTTTTTGTTTTCACTGCTAATTTATGCTTATGTTCTATTAGTGCATTAAAAAATCATTAAAATCATTAATGAAGTTTCAGCTCAGACCCCACGCTTAATATGTCTCCCCCTGGCCCACCTACATTTCTCCAGGCCCACCCACACAATAATTCCTGGCTACGCCACTGGTTTCCAGTAGTCCCTCGTTCTTATTATACATCCATGTTGTAGTCCGCTATATAGAAAACTGTAGTTTCCATAGTTTCCCCACAGCAGCAGACGCACATTTATGACGCTGGCACATCATGAACACGTTGGATAGTGAAAGTGCAGTCGGATTCTCTAAAGTACCGCAGGCCGTTTCTCAATCTCGAGGAAACTGGCTTCCAAGCCAATGTTTCAAGGATGCTACGTCATCGAGTGCCGCCGAAGGACTGTTCCAATCTCCAGTATACTTGGAATTCCACAGAGGCCGCGTCCTTGGTTTGGGGGTAATTTTGAGGCTGCAAATGGGTAGACTTTGCGTCCTTAAAATCCCCACAATGCTTTGCGCACGGACCAATTTCCCCAAATCTGTGGCTGAAAATGTAAGTCGTACATATGACGCACACCTGCACACTTGCTAGCCTGTTCCACTCTTCGTTTTCCGAATGCAAGGAAGGAGTCTTGCCTAGCTTCTGAAGCAAGTGACTCGGAAGACATGTGCTACCAAGCAAGCATCCTCGCGATTGAGAAACGGCCGCAGTCTCTTCTACTAAGTCCTTTTGAATTCTCCTATCCACTATCCCTTAACCCCGTGACGTTTCACTCAGAGGTCAAGGAATAGACGATAGGGTTAGACGTTAGGAGCTGATTTTTGGATTATCCGACCGCAACCCAGGAGTTGTGTTCAAGGGTGGAGAAAAGTCATAATGATTGATTGGTTCTGTAAGGCTGTGGCCGTCAATACCAGAAAATAAAGAGAACGTTTTCGACATTGAAGTCTCGTGATCTGTGATCTTGAATAGCGGTGAACGCTACAATATGAACAGGCTCGTGCTTGGCCCACTGGTATTGTTTGTTTATTTATTTAAAAAATTAACTAGCAACGCCGTGCTGTCATAGCTCCTGCAGCAAAAAGATCCTGGCACCGCCCATGCCTGCCCAGCTGTGTCTTGTCCTGTGATTACCCCTCTTTGTATTTAGTCTTGTCTTGCCCTGGGTTCCTTGTCGGTTCATTGTCTTTCCTGTCTCCCTCCATGTTGGTCACAGTCAGTTTTTGTGTTGTTGCTACCTTGTGCTACCTGTTTGTTATATCTCTCAGAGGCTCCGCCCTCTACTGGACTCTATGGGTACTACCCTCTATGCCAGTGGTTCCCAAACTTTTTTCCCAAGAGCCCCCCCCAAATGACTCCTGTTGGAAGTTGCGCGTGAAAATGAATTCTTCATAATGATAAATGAGGGAACATTTTATTTATGGTATTATTTCCACATATTTCTCTCCATTCTTCCTTCTGCCAACGGTGTCGCAGTTTCTCCCGTTTTTGTGCTTAGTGCGTACGCATGGGTTAGAGTTTGCGTGGAGGACCGCACATTTTCCCGTCAAGTTAGTATTTTATAAATCGCAAACATTGCGTAGAAACTGGCGTACGCTATTTTTTTTTGCGTATATCCCTTTATAAATGAGGCCCCAGGCGAGAGAAAAAGGAGAGGAAGCTGATCTCTGAAGCCACAAGCAGGTCTTTTAATGGACAAAAAGAAAAAGGTCTCACCAGCCAACTTGAAACTAAGGTACACATATATCCTGGAGCACATCTCCTAATTAACGAAACACAGAGACATAGACACCATGCTGCACACATGCAGCCAGAGGAGAAGGAGAGAGCGACTGCAGCCTTCCTCAGGTCCTCTAGGCCCTGATTGGGGATTGAGAGCACCTGGGGGAGCGGCTACACCTGGAGACAATCAGAGGGAGAAAGCGAGAGACACACACACACACACACACACACACACACACACACACACACACACACACACACACACACACACACACACACACACACACACACCCACTACGGCACGTAACTATAATAATAATTTAAAAATTACACCGAAGATTTCTCAGGGTGGGCCTGGCCTTATGGTGGTTACGCCACTGGGTGGCAGTGGCACCATAGTTTGAATCATATTCCAGTGTAATCTACACACAGTATAGGACTTTTCCTCATTTTAGACCCCTCACTGTATTTTTGCCCTTGAAAAACACCGATGGACAGCGTTTACTCTGACGTCAGTGTTGTGGGTGTGGCCTCAAGTGCAACAGGATTTACACTAAAACTACAGATTTAGTTTTTAATAATATTATATCTTAATAATGTTTACTACATCAAATGTGCAAATATGCATACAACAAAGAATATCCTAAAATAAAGTAGTGTAACCTCAGTGGTTAAAAGTAAGTAATGTAGAACAATTACGGTGAATCGTACTGGTTTTTATTTAATGCAAACTTATTCTTCAATTTCATTATATCAGAGGAAAATATTGTACATGTTTTTATTTTCACATAAAATCAATGAATTATCATTTGATACAAATATTAAACTTTATATAATGATACTATTTTAGCTTAATGCTTATCATTTTAACTTGACTTCACTATTTAGTGTGTCTTTTACTTGTAGTACTTGAGTATTTCGAAACTGTGTTACTGCTACTTTTACTTACAATAGTCTATCTAAAGTGAAATATCTAATAACACCTTCCCCCACAGCTGACATTTATCCTCTTCATTTAAATTGCTTAAGATGTACCATATTTGTATGCTAATCAAGGATCCAGCCTATATTTGTTAGCTTGTAACCTTTGCTTGCAACTGACATTTCTGTGCTGTATCTCATGAAGTTAAGCTAAAGCATAAACTTTATAACACGTTTCATTAAGGTAGACCTCTATGAAAGTTTATATTTCACAAGCGAAATATATATTTAATGGATAGACTATATGCAATAATTTCATAAATGGTTGTAGTGGATAATGATTTTATCCTCTGATTTGGAATGCGATAAGAGCAACGGTTAGTCAAATGTTCAGCTTCTTCACCTAACACTGGGCCTCAGGTCACATTACAACAGCTTGTTCTGCCATCTCTTGGTTCAGGGCACAATCTCAGATACCCATATCTTACAAGAAAGTCATCGGGACCGGTCGTTCTAGGGACATTTGTTAGATAAGAGTTGCAGTGGCTCCAACTTTCTAGGAAATGAGTGTTGGGGGCTAAAGGGAAGCATTCAGACCTCATCAAAAGAGATTAGGGGCTCCTTGACTTAAATCAGCAGGAGATGCTTCTGCTGTTTTACACAATGAGTTGCCTGGGACTTAAGGGACCCACCACATAAGCATGGTTGCAAATGTTCCAATAGCATCATGCCACCGGATTTGGCAGAATATATAATATAATATATAAGATTTACATTTAACTTGTTACAACTAGGTCTATTTCAATTAAATAGATGAATGAAATGCAAAATTGGACTACTCTTTAAGTTTGTAAAAAATCTACTTATTGTAAATCCCAGCTAATGTAGTTAGAGTTGGGGCCACCTAAGAAGGTTAGAATAATGAAATACTGATTACAGAGTATCACATTTTTAGCAGTGAAATTATAGGACCACATTTTTGGCATATTTGGCTTTATATATGGAAGTAAACTTACCAATAAAGACGCCAATGTGGCACTGTAGAGGAATGTTTTTGTTCATTATTGTTTGAAGATAAAAATAACAGAATGCCAGCTCTTGCAGTTATCCATAAACGAGCTGGTTAACTTTTGTACTGTAATGAATGACTAAGTTAATGTAAAAAAGACAGCAGCTGAGAAAAACTCTTTGTCTATTCATAAGAACAAAATGTTGCAGTGGAAGAATAGCATGCCATACACTCCTCCAAGGACAATTTCTAGTCACAGAGCTTCAAGATCATATACAGCCTTCATCCTCTCTTATCCTTCTATCAGAAAAAAACATTTAAAACCTTTCTTACAATTTCATAAATATGTTACAAGACCTATTTCAGTTGGGTAAAAATGTGAAACTACACTTCCATTTATTTAGTTTACATGAACGTATTGTAATACCAACCAGGCAATAGTTAGAATTAGTTTGACCTACTGTACAGGTTACAATAATCAAATGCTGATTACAGAATGTAATTCCTTTAGCAAGTATATAACCACATTTAGCATATTTATTTATTTTTATCTGGAAGAAAACGTTACCAATAGAAAAACACCAATGGGGCCCTGAGGAAGATTGCTTTAGTTCACTAGAGTTAATAGATTCAACTATTTTCAATATTATTTAAATTATTGGCAGAGAGAACACTGACAGGTCAGGTAAATGGTTTGTTTTATATGCGTTTGCCACAGAGACTTGTCAAAAACAGACAAAAGGAAATCATTTAAAAATATTGCTAGCTAGGGTGCTGTTACCCTTTACATACCTAGAATCACTATTCTAAACAGATACAACTTAGATGCTGAACATGTTATCAAAGTGATGTTTTTCAATATAAATATTTCAATATTAGTATTTTATTTGTAATGTCGTAACTCCAAAAATACACCAAAATATTAACAACAGGCACAACTTAAAAACAAAAAATGAACTAGTGCATTCAGAAAAAAAATATTATGAAATGTTAACTTATGGTGTACAATTAACTAAAGTAAAATGTATTTCACGTGAGTTTGTATTTTTAATAGTTGTTTCTGTATCGTGAATGTCTCAGACAGTGAAAGCTGTTGTAACATACGACAGCAGCAGCTGAATGGAGCCGAGAGGAAGTGGCGGTTAATGCAGCTCCACACCTTTCCGGTGTAGCAGCACTGCGACCAGCTCGACTTTAAGGAGAAAGACGAGAGCTGGCTGTATTTATTGATACAGGAGGGGGAGATAGGAGGTACATTTCTTATATTTCAATTAAGTGTTTATCCCAGCGAGACGTGAGGCAAACATTTTGTCACTGTCGCACGTATTTTGTATCTATATATGGTTAGTTTTCCACAGCTAACAACCGTTATCTAGTTAGCTTAAGGCTAGCTTGCTAGGAAACCAGCTAGCTAACGTTAGCTTGCTAGCCCTCTTTAGCAGCCATGAGCGGTATCTTGCTAATTTGGCACGTCTGACCCACCTTCTAAATCTCTTTTCAGGGGGCTACGAACTGGAGTTTCATGGGTGGATACATGTGTTGCTGAGTCACAGAAGATTTATTTTCGAAAACGTCCCTTACAGCTCGGTGAAGTTGCCCGGCGCGACGCTTGATGGACTAGCCGCAGAAAAGCTGCTTTTCTCCCCGGTAGCGGTGAAGAGAACAAGGGCGCACCCGATGAGGAGGACCGGACACCAGAAAGAACTCACAAGTAACGTGGCCTTTTCGAGGCCTTGTATACACAACGTGTCTGCTCTTTGTGGTTTTTAACCTTCGCAGCTTGTGTTTGCCAATCAGCTTTATGTTGATTTAGTCAACAAAATGAACGTCCTGCAACAGCTGCTGCCAAGTTCTTAGTGTAACCGTGCCATGTTGTGTATAGGCCCTGCAAACATTGTGATACTCTGAACATAAACGTCCCAGCACTTAACAGGACGCACAGACTTTCAATGAAAACCCCTATAAGTACTGTTTGTTAGATTTTAAAATGAGTGTGCGGTTTTGACTTTTCTCTCCGATATATGCTCTTCACTGAGTCATGTCATCACAAATAAGCCCTTAACGCGAAGCTACAGTTAAAAGTGAATAGTCATCAGCACCGAATCTGACATTTTTCTCGTTAGAAACTAAGTATTTATGCACACGATTTCAAAATGGGGAAAGTGCTGTCTAAAATATTTGGCAACAAGGAGATGAGAATATTAATGCTTGGACTTGATGCTGCTGGAAAGACAACAATCCTTTACAAACTGAAACTTGGACAGTCTGTCACCACAATCCCCACAGTCGGCTTCAATGTGGAGACTGTCACCTACAAAAATGTGAAGTTCAACGTCTGGGATGTTGGAGGGGCAAGATAAGATTCGTCCTCTGTGGCGACACTACTACACAGGCACCCAAGGGTTAATTTTCGTGGTGGATTGCGCGGACAGGGATCGCATCGACGAGGCAAGGCAGGAACTCCACCGCATCATTAATGACCGGGAGATGAGGGATGCCATCATCTTGATATTTGCCAACAAGCAAGACCTCCCGGATGCCATGAAGCCACATGAAATCCAAGAGAAGCTCGGATTGACCCGCATCAGAGATAGGAATTGGTATGTTCAGCCCTCCTGTGCGACCACAGGTGATGGACTGTATGAGGGCTTGACATGGCTAACATCAAATTACAAATCTTAATGATTGAGTGCTGACTGTTTTAGGTCAAAACTATAATAACGTTGCAAGTAACAAATAACTTTTCAAAATGAGTATGGTTAAGAAAAAGTTGATTATTTCCCATTTATTTTTAATACTACGTTTACCCCATGACTAATTTATCTTTAACTGGGTTTGCTGGCTTAAAGTTTGCTTGTACTCTGTAGCAGGGCTATTTCACCTTCATCATCTTGGGGCTTGCTTGATGAATTCTGAATTGATTGGTCCTAATGTTAAAGCCACAGAGATCACCGCCTTTGCCTATTCTTTTCCCTGTTTTGTATAATTTTTCTAATGAAGTTTGTGTCTTCATTCAAGGACTAAAGCTTGTTTCAAGGCCCTTCAGTCTCTGCTGCATCGAACTTGGATCTTGTTGTTCTTCTGAGGGGAGATCTTAAATGTCATGTAGCATACTTGAAGGAATTTGGTATTTGTTTTAACACAGTGCTGTGATAAGTATTTCTTCTCAATGGTATTGACTGCTGCAATGGGAAAAAATCAACATTGGTTTAATTTAATCGTCATCTGTCTTGACAAAGAAATAAAATAACTTCAGACATGTTTTGTTACCCCCCCCCCCCCAAATCCCCTTATGTGGGCTATATAATTTTCTGATTGACCTTCCGTTTCATGTCTTGATACCTAATTGTGCTGAATATTCAACAAATACGCCTCCTGTAACTCTTAAACATGCTTGTTGGAATTGCATTTTTGATTTTGGGTAACAAGTAGTCAGTTGACTCAATCTTTCCAAAGGAATGTCATTCAGCTCTGAGCTCTCAATCTGATACCACAGTTGATTAGTGTCAGTATTGGGACATTATATGATAGCCTATATCTGTAGCATGAGTACGAAAGTACAGTAACCCCACACCAGAGTCCATCTGTCGTGCAGTCAGAGGGAGCTGTTACTGGTGAATTGTAGAAGACACCCTGCAGTGCAGCTCTTATTTTGACTGGGGGAACCATGTACAGAACAATGTCATTGTAATGTCTTATTAAAAAAGTGATTTTAAATCTGTTATGTCTGTTTGTTTGTTTTTTCAAGGATTAAAGTCAATTATCTTGGCTAGGCCTGTGAGATGAAACCATTTTGTTTTTGGTGAAAGTTTAAGTTACTTGTAACTATAGTGGTTAAAAATAAAAACTGAGAAGTATTGAGAATGCTCCAAGTAGAAGTATGTTGTGTTCAAATTATCTTGGGTTTAGGACAATTTAGCAGATTCTTCATAAAGGGTTTATGTCCACCCTCAGACAAAGTTGCTGGCCTCAGTTCCCCTGCCAGTAAATGGGGGGGTGGGAAATGTACAAAACAGGAAGTCCGACTGCTGGTCTCTTTAGAACAACAGCCACATGATAGTTTGCATGGGAGTCGGAGGGGCAGCTGCGATATACAGCCCACTTGTGAATTCTTTTTAAATGTTGGGTTTGAGCCATAGCTGAGCTGTCAGCTGTAACTTCCTGAATATGCATTTGGTTGGGACTGGCATTTAAAAGCGAGCCCTGAGAAGGGAAGGCTTTTCAAGTGGACTAATGTAAATAAGATTAACTTGAGACTCATCTGTAAAGAGATAATAGTAACTAATAAGACCGTTTATTGCTCTTATCAAAAGGAGAAACCCACAACCATATGTTGCAGTCTTTCAGCATGAGTATAATGAGTGTGTAATAAGGATAATAACCATCATATTGGTGTATGTAACCTCTCAAAAGTGAGTGTGATCCGTGTCCAATCTATAGTTTGTTATATGCCCGAAAGATGACGCCATATCCTTTGGTGTCTTTATTATTCCCCTTTTCTACTCTGCAAAAACGCTGATGTAATGTAATTCTTGCTGCTGCTGAATAATCATTTCTGTCAAGCTATTTAAGTCGAATAGGCCTTTTAAAAGATAGTCAGTTTGACATTTCATTAGGAAGTCAGACACAGTAATGTTTTAGTTTCCATTAAGTTGATTAACACTTGTTAGCTCTCTTGACAAAGACAGTATTAATAGTGATATATAGTCTGACTACTGTGTTTAGGGTTACTGAATACTGAAGCTTTGATTTTTAAGGATTCTTCCTCTCAGCATACTGAAAGGCACTCTTTCCAGTGTTTAACACCTCCACATAAAGAAATCTGGCACAATGTAATGCAACCTTCCCTTAAAAAGCACAGGTTACAAGAATAGGATGCACACTATCTCTCAAGCATACAAGGTAAGTATTTGCAGCATTCTCTCATAACCTCACCCTATCGTACATGTGTCTAAGTGTTTGTATGTATAGTCATTTAGCGTGTGGAAACTGGTGCTTAGCAAGTTGCTGTCGAGGCCTCAGGATGTTTGCTTTAGCACCACAGAGGTTTCCGTCACACAGGTCAGGTGACAGAAAGATACAGCTCCTCTGCCACAGAAGATGTTCCACATCACCCACACACTTCTTGCAGCTGTGATTTAACTGCTCTATCAGAGTAAACAGCTATTGTAATAATCAGACACAAACACTTCAGATATCCAGGCTTCTGAGGGTATTTGTAAATATGTTTCCTTCAGTGAGAGCTTGGTCGAGGGCCTCCATTATATGCTGATGGCAGTTTAATTGGGCTATAATGGCCATTCTGGTTCCCACCACTTCATTACAACCATATGATTCTCACAGCTTTATTAGAAGCACTGGGGCCCCTGGGGCCAGGACAGCGAACGTTGGCAATGTTCTATGACCTCTCCTCTGTAAAAATGAGACCTCCTGGCCCTTCCCTCAACTCCCTCTGTGCCTGGCTGGAATTCCTTAGACTTCCTGAGAGGAAAGGTCATAGAGAGAAGATCAGTTATGGGTGCCACGTATAATCAGTTTCATTATTGTGTGTTATGAGATGCAAGACAGCATTTAGAAAGGTGGGGTTTGAATATGATTGTGTTCACAACAGCACAGCACCACGTTCATTTAGCATCTCACAAATGAAACAAAAAGCTTATTTCAGATCCATACCGTCCTGGTGTCAGAATCTATCATGTACAGAGGATAAGCTGTAAGAGAGTGGTCTCTTTAAGGTGTAAAAGGACAGCCTTAAACCTGCAACCTAGTTACAGGAAATGGCATCCTGCGTTGATTTAAATAATTTTGTTATCAGACATAATGCTTACTAAATTCAGGAAATATGGAAAATATGCATATTCTCTATGAATTTCCTGTAAAGACATAAGACTGAAATTAAGGAATGAAATTAATTAGGCTTTTTCACTAATATTATTTAGTTATTTTATTTTTTTATTTGATATACATATAAACACACAGTATAGAGGCCTATACTTTTCGAAATTATTATGATCATATTTTTGCTACGATTATTTGGGGGTTAGATGATTAGTTAGTTAGATGATTAAAAAAAGGCCTAAATGCTTCCATTAGTTTGCACAAAGATATCTTCCCTTCCTGTTTGTTGGGGCAGTTCCTATGAGGACAGCATGATGGGACCCTGCTAGTGTGGCCTGGTGTTTTTGGTTTCACATAGGTTGCTGACTGTGCTGCATGTTTCCAGTCACTTCCTCTATTCTATATAAAAAGCGGAAGAGAGTAGAGAAATTGAAAGACACCCCGCGTTTGGTGAGCTCAGTTCTGCAATAACGGATCAGACCTTATTTTAATCCTTTTGTCGCAATAACAGCCCGGCCTTCATTTGTCAACTTGAGAAAGATTTAAAGTAGCTTAAGGATAACTGTGGTGAGTGGAAGGCTATATTACAGCTGCATGCCCGACATGCCTACAAACCTATAGCCTGAGTAATGCTTGTGGTTTTCAAGGGTGTGGTTTCTTCTTCCTCACTTGTCGTTACTTCCTCTTCACTGCAGGGTCACATTTGTGCAGGTAGTACGAATATAATACTTCTTTCTGACTGTGGGTTGTGAATAGTCATTGCAGGCTTACATTTGGCCTACAGTTAGCCTACAGTTGAACAGCCACACCCAGCTGGATAAGCACTGTTGGATTTGTTATGCCTTTAGACACATATATTCATGTGCACATTGGTGAACTATGTAATTAAGGTGGTTCAGTTATCTGCCAAATGGTAGGAGGGAACACCTACTGTAAGCCACACCTCACACAATACAGTGGCTGCTTAAGGACAGTAAAACAGCCTATTTGGTTATGAAACCTCTATCTCTCTGTCCTCTGATTAAATCCTTCAATGGGTAGCCTTTTCAAGAGAGCTTTTGAATAATGAACTCACGCAGAGCACAGTGTAAAAAATAGCAGGAAGTGGCTAAACTTTTTTTCAGGTTTCCTGCTGAGGCTAACGCTCACAGACGTACTCTTTTTTGTTTATATTGTAGGCGTCTCTTGTGTTTTTATTGTGTGCCAGGGAAGGCTTTGGTTATAAACTATTTGAAAAAGGGTTGTGCAGTGGTGTAGGCCAGTGGAGGTTGAAAATGTGAAGCTGTGAAGTCCAAGGTGCACTCTGGGCATTGGTCCAAAAATACATTCCAGTCATATCTGAAACTGAAGGTTACTTGCTGTGGTGAAGTTACAAATTCAAAGAACCAGAAAATGATTATGTAAAGCTGAAGGTCCACACGACAAAACCAATTTGTTTTTTAAATGAAAGACAAAGTGCTCATACAAGCATTAACTACATGATTTAACCATTAACAATACAGTACAGATGTGTTGGTTCGGCCTTACTGGCCTATAATCGGTTTCTCCACTTTAAAAATATACAATCTAAGTCCCATTACATTTAAGCCTCTAGCTTCTATTGAAATTACATTATGTGAAAACCTGAAATGTGTCCACACGGTTCCTGTTGAGAATTGCAGGATGTCGGACACAGCTGTGTGAAAGTGTGAACCAGTCTGTCCTTGGACTCCACTGCTGTGTTTTTCCAGCTGTAACACACACAGAGATAATAAGGATTGTAGCTGAGTGTGGACTATCTTGCCTTCAGACGTAAGCAATGCTACAGTATAGAAAAGGGAGGGGGGCGGCAGACGTTATATATGGTGCTGCAGCTTGAGGTCGATTGGCTGCCAGGAACAGAATGTGCGTCAGTTCCTAAAACAAAATTAAATTAATTGGATTTTTTATTATTCAGAGCGTGGACCTTTGCTAACCATGTGGCATGTGTAATTTGGCTTAACATAACCTCAACACCCACAGAAACAGGTGACTCTAATACCAAGTTGAACATAGACAGGAGTCATTCACCCAGCAGCAGTATCCAGCAGCCACACATGTATTCATTCACAGCCTTCACACAAGGACTGACACAATGATAGAGATCCATGTAGAGCAACCTCAAAGGCCTCCTTCAGCAGCTTGCCACCACACTGCCACACTCCATGACTGACTACATCTGTATGTCTGACAGGAGCGCTGTAATTACAGTGGAGACAGTGTTTGGATTAGACAACAGTTTTGGAGGAAACCTCAGATCTAAGGCAAGTCAGGCGCTGCTGCTCACACTAGATTCAGACTACTGAGATATAATGACTCAGGAAAAGACCGCACACACACACACGCTTCACCCTCCCTTCTGCAGTTCTCCCCTCTGTGCTGGTCCGCCACCCATCTTAATGATGACAAATACATCATTGCACTAGAATGCCTCAGGGACAGCAGTCACCGGCAAGTTGCCGCATAACCTGTGGTATTTCAAGTGAGGGATCAATACACTATTTCATTTTTACTGATACCATGTTACCTCCATTAATCACTGACCATATACCCATAGTTTATTGTAACAGTTAAGCCTAATACTGCCTACAAAGACTACAACAGGTTATAAATGCTCTTTAAATATCCAGCTAAACAATCATTGGTGTGTCGAATATTGCAGTATTGTCATGAATTGAAGGAGTGGGGAGTGTGCATCATTTTCTCACAGTACTGGTTGTGTGTCCCTTCTCAACTGCAGCACAGCTGTCCTAACAGCACCCCCATCCATCCTCCCATCTCCTGCAGGGGGGTGGGAGTGGTTAGGGTGAGGGGGGGTTGAGTCAGCATTGTGTTTCTATAAGCTAGTTGTCCTGTCGGGCTTTGCTTCACTGGCACCGTACCACCGCTTGCTTCTGAATCCATTGAACAAGAGTGGCACAGATTATTAGCATTGTTGCATCTCATTATTGAAGAAGCTGCAAAACGAATCACCTGCTTTGTTTTGGAACAGAGCCCTTTGTGCAGCATAAAGGCCCCGTTTGTAATGTGATCTGTGTGCCTAAAATGGGCTGTGAGGCACCTTTGCAGGATCAGAGAAGTTACACACTCATGCCGGATTCTTCTATTATTCTATTTTTAATCAGCCCAGTTTGATGTCTATTCTTGAGCCACTCCCTAATAGTTAGCGAGAAAATGAGTCTTCCTTTTTCTGGAACAGTGTCTCTTGGCTCCAGGCAGTGTGAGGATGGAGACACAAAGGATCTTCTGTGTCACTTGGCTGTGATGCAGCAGAGTGGTGCACACACCAAACAGGCTGCCTGGAGTCAGACTCTCCTCCACCCAGCTGGTTTGGAGGGGCGCTGCACTGCTCCCTCATGTTTTCAAAGAACCAGGTGCATTACGGAGTCTATGCAGATGTTATTTACCAGGATATCTGTGTAGAAATTAAATATGTCTGGTTGTATATTGCACATGAATTAAGATCATAGACTCATCACATATACAAATACAACAGAGCTCCAACAAATGTCATCATCATTCCATAGTCAATAAACTGCCTGTGTCAAAAACAGGGGGCTTTTTCAGCTATTTATGACGACTTTTCAGCCTGCTGCAGGTTTTCCACACAGGTAAGAGTTATTTCTACAAATAGCACCATCTGTTGGCAGAACACGCCCCCATTCTGTCTTGGTGCATGCAGTATACGCCAGTGATGCATTTTTATCGCTTTTATGGAATAAACTGTAACGGTTTCACTGTGGGCTGTCCTCATTTAGCCTCCTGTATTCCCCTGTAGTGCTAGCCTAATTAGCCAACCACAAAAATGATATAACTACAGTATTTCAAGTTAACATTTTAATAAAGAAGATAGGACTGGTGAGACTGTAAAACATATTATAAATGGCTTGACTGGGAGAGCTAAGGGAGGGGAGGAGGATGAAATGTTGACACAGAATCCCCCTCTAATCTCCCCAATATCCCCCCTGAATACTGTCCTCGCCACATGGGGGACATGAACTTAATACCAGCTTTAAAACAAATGAATTAGCCAGACATATATCCTGGTCTGATTGTTGCAGCCCAGCTGGACTTGGAAGAAGTGAGAGGGCAGATAAGGGCCACAGGGAGTGATCATCTTAAATGACCTGCTTTAATTTAAGTATCTGTAAAAGAGAATGAGAATAAAGATAATTAATCTTACTTTATCCCTTTTGTGTTAGGCCATATCATTGATTTATGTCAACAGGGATCCAGGGCTTAGATTATTTAACCATGATTCATCCCTCTCTGTTTCGCCTCCTTACATTCCCAAGCCTCTACGGGGAATTTGTTGATAAAGAATATATCAGTTGGGACAGGAGGGACTTTATTTGTGTCTGTACGTGTTTTCAGATGAACAAACATCTCATAATGTTGTACTTAAACAATGATTATTTACCATTAATTACCTTTACACACTGCTAAAGCATCTGCTGTTTGAAGTATTTATATATTATTATATAATGATCTTTTTACACAACGCACAAGATGGATAATGAGATGTTCGATTTTAATAAAAAATGTAACCATTCAATTCAGGAATATTCATGGCTCGCAGATGTTTGCTGTACAGTGTCAGCAGATTTCATACAAACAGGTTAGCCTATAGCACTATTATTGAACATTACATTAATGCATGTAGTACATAACCAAACTTGAGTCCACATTGTAATCTTTTATAAAGTAATTTTGGTATTTAATAGGACCTTCAGTGTCAACCTCACCCGTCAACTTCAGTATTAACATTTTTATTTGGTGTGAGCGTTGGAAGCCACCCTGCTCATTACACTGCATCTCTCCTGTGTAAACAGAGTGCAGCATGAAAGGCTGTGAGGGGCCCCTGCATGCCTGTGGGAGTGCGGGGCGTACTTCATGGTTTATGCTTGAAAAAGAGCCGTAATCTTTCAGCTAATCTGGGGCTTGGGATGGAATTCCCCTCGCAGGCAGGGCAGAAGCTTTTTAGGAGATGTTTATAACTGGGCAAGCTACCGAAATATATGGATAAGGGAGTTTTAGTCATTATTTATTTTCCCACCTCTCTAAATGTAAAAAGTTATAAAAATGTAAAAATAACATTTCAAAACCTAAATTAACTCTGTTTTAATTTAACAATCTTGGTCCTCACTAGAAGTCATAATCTAATAGGTTGTATTGCACAGACTTAACATTACTCAAAGTTAAATACTTTGCATTTACTCAAGGCAACTATTGCCCCCTAGTGCTCCAAATCAGTAATGTGTGAATTTACATACCTCAGCTGCTCATTCGGGGAATGTTAACTATATCAATCTAATTTGTGACTCTGCGTATTATCCTAATGTTATAACCTACAAACATGTATAATGAACCATTCACATCAGAAAGGGACAGTCCAAAGCAAAATCACAGCAAGTCTAATGTTTTTTTATTTTTGCTGCAGTTTACTGAGCTTTAAACTCAAACTTTCACTGTCTTTTACATAGATTAGCGAGACAAAAATCCAAACAATCACCAAGAAACCATGGTTTAATTTAGGTCAATTTGTGATCTAGTCTAGCTTAAACAACTCATTTTATATTAAGGATAGGCTGCATAGTCTGTCATGTCTCTGCTTGCCCATGTCTGCCATCTACCTTCACAGCCCTACAATGAAACACACCTATGAAACTCCTGATATTATCTTCATGTGTTTTGAAGTTTACGAAAAACAGGTTTTTACAATGGTTTCGCTTTGAAAAAAAAAAAGTGTTCTCCAATCATCAAGTACATTCTTTACTGATATATCCAAAACATATATTTCCTTAAAAAAATGTTACAGTGAGTGCAGAAATGAAGATACATTAAATATAAAACAGGTACAAATTGAAGTCTGATTTCCATAGGGTATTAGGGTACAATACTGATTACTGTAGTGTAGACACAAACTCAGGCTTTTCTCCGGATGTGCAAGATGTGGATGTCTGGACTACTAAACTCTGGGTCTTGCTTTTCTGAAGGGATCTCCTCACAGTTGAAGTTTCTTTGCAGCAACTAGAAGATAACACGAACAACCATGATGATTTACTGAGAGGCTATGACATACATTTCAACGTATTATTACTTAATTACCTGTTTATAAGTATTTACAAATGGAACAAACAGTTGGTCTCTCACCTCAAAAAACTGCTTCTCCACTTTTGGGTTGACTCCTTCTGTGCGTTGCTCATAGCAGCAAATAATGCAGGTTTCTGGCCCCGAGAGCAGCTTCAAGCTCTCCACCAGAGGAACAATAGACTGTGTGGAAATGTATTATAAGTCACTAAGAGAAATACAGTGCTACAGTTGTTTGTTCTGTTTTGCAATGACAGTGATACAGCACAATTTTAGAAATATTCATGATTAGATTTAAGGGCAAAGTAAAAGTAAATTACCTGCTCATAATAGATGCAATCAGCCATAAGGACATAATGTGGGGGAGGTCGGAAGTCAGACACATCTTCACCCCTTTTAAGGAGAGCAGAAATCAAGCAGTTGTCTTGCAATGTGTTGAACATCACATTGGGTTATATGACTGAAATACAAATAACAAAATTCAAGTACAAACCATTTCAGTACCTTGGCAGTAACTGATCCACTTTTGATTAGAGCCTGGTTTTCCTGGATGTTCAACCTCAGGAGGGTCTGCAAATCCTCCAGGTCTGTCACAGTAACGTCAGCTCTATGGGATTTATAACACAAACAAAACAATCTATTACTATTCTGTTTGTTATTAGTTCATAACTCCAAAGCAAGGGTGGGGAGCAGCTAGTTCGTTGTTGAATAGCAACACGTTGGAGGTACAACACTTGTATAATAATATTTAAATAATTAGGCATCATTATAACTCTGATTCTAAGTTTATTTTCTCACCCCAGTGTTGCTGCCATCAGCCCAACAACTCCTGTCCCAGCTCCTAACTCCACCACAGTCCTCCCAGCCCACACGTTCACTCCTGAGGGCGGATCATAAAACTGCTTCGTCTCTAAATATTTTGCCAGGACAATAGCTGCATCCCAAACAACACAACCAACATCTCCCAAGTAGCACTGCTTCACTTTTAGGGAAAAGCCGTCGTTTTTCTCAATTTCTCTCACAAAATAATCACCCTCTTCTGAATCAGCCGCCATGTTGGCAGCGGCAGGAACAAGTAGGTGATTTCCGGTATGTGTTATTTTCAGAATAAAAGCAGGAAAAAAGTGCCCTTACTGAATGTTATTACAAGATAACTATTTATGTAACAAGAACCAGTGATCATGTGAGCCTACTCACTTATTCTCAATATGGCAACACTTTAATAAAAAAAAATATGAATGCAATCAAAACCAAATGGGTAGGCTATTTGACAAATATATTTTCAATCACTTTCTTTATTTTCTTTCTTTACCTCTTTGTATTTGTTTGACTCTGTATATGTACCTATGTCCCACCGATGTCAATGTTTTGTGTGTATATAATATTTGATGTAGCCTAGATATGTATTTAAGTCAGTCAGTAGTCTTGGTTAAACAATCCATCGTGACTGACACCCGATGATGCTGCATGCTAGGCTAGGACCTAACATGACCGCGCGCTGATTTGGCTCGTGCATCGTACTTTCGGTGTGGCGGGTTTTGGAAGCTTCCGGTCGGACTTCTTCCACATTTATTTTTGCTACTCCTAGCATAACGTTTAAAACATGTATTAATACGTTCGGTAATTTAGGTCTCTTCATCTGCCTTTGCCAGGTTTTTAAATGTTTTCTAGCAGCACAGACGAGGTAGGTGACACCCCAGAATGTAGAGAAACATGGGGGGTGTCCCCAATGGACAGAAGCGAGCCGAATGAAACGACCTCGTACTGTCCCCCTTCAACTTCGTCCAGTTCATCCCACCAGAGTTTAGGTGAAGGCAGCTCGAGCTCCGGCCATGGTCTATCGCTCCCTCGGATGGCCTCAGGTGATGCTAGCCGTAGCAGTTTAAGCTAGCACCAATGTTAGCTTCTTTTACAACAATGGCCTTACAAATGAAGTTAAAGACTGTCAACAGTCAGTGGACGTCTCTTAACATAGAAAAAACACTAAAATCCATTGAAAATAAGTGTGTGCTGATTTACCTGTGTAGTTTTACAATTCTGCATTGATTTGGAGTCAATGGGTTACATTATATGGAAGCTTATGAAATACATCGAGACTTTTCAACAAAAAAAGCTGCATTTGAATACAGTATTGGTATGAAACAGAGTATGCCTTAAAATAAAATACAAAAGGTCTTATTTGTCGAGAATAGTAATAATATCTAATATGGAATGGTATTCTATAGGTCACATGAATGTGAAGCTATTGTTATTGGACAGAAGACATTTCAACAACAACAATGCTGAATTTCCATTCAAATATATATACTTATATTTGTCTTGAAAAAGGTCAGCTCCATCACAGCTACACGTTAGACAGGACCAGTTCATCACTTCTTGCGACTACCTCGGACAGCTCCTCCCTTCGCAGCCGTGGAGGAACACCGAAACTCAGGAGGACCCCGGGGTCTGTTGGGGCCCCTGGCACACACCCAGCACGGACACCACTGACTGATCACACTGGTACTTTAACCTCAAATACTGTTTGACCATGTCAACATGACTGAAGCTGTGATTCTAATTATAATGAATGTTTTGGTTGCAGTAACAAGCTGTTCCTCTGCAACGTCAACTTGTGGTGCCTCTGTGATTGTTGCGGTGGTTGAAGGCCGCGGTTTGGCCAGGGGAGAGATTGGCATTGCTAGTCTCAACTTGAAATGCCCAGAGCTTATCCTCTCCCAGTTTGCAGACACTGGGGCGTATGCCAAGGTAATGTTGTCAAAAGCTCTAACCTACATGCTTAATTGGCTGGAAATCATGGCTACACTCAGCACAGACTCTTAAAATAGAAGAAACTCTTGTCTCGCTCATATGTTACTCTTTTGTAGGTCATTACCAAAATGCACATATTGGTGCCACTGGAAATACTGATGCCAGACACAGCCAGTGAGAAGGGGAAAGGGACCAAGCTGTTCAACCTCATCACGGAGAACTTCCCGGTACCTGTGCAGAATAGTTGTTATGAGTCAAACACCATTTGTTCAAACAGACCCACTTTGAAAGAAGATAGTAGATCACTCATGCTCACAGTATTCACTCACTCATACTAGGCACGGGACGATAGGAAGATTTAATGCGACATTTAGGCCAGAATAATCGCGATTCCTAAAAATATGCTTAAATGGCACTAAAACATTGTATTCCCAGGTTTTCTTAGAAAACAAAACGCTTTAATGTATCCACTAATGTATTTCATTTTACTACAATGAGTGCAAAAATAAAAAGCCTTTCCAAGGATGTTTACAATAGCCCGAAAGATTTATTCAATTGCGATCCATAATCAAATCTTATTGTCTCACCCCTTGCTGTCTCTTCTGTATGGTGTGTACCATCTATTCACCTGTGTTATTAAAGCTGCTATTGTGACATACTATTTGTATTTATCATATTATTATATTTATTACAATATTATTATGTTTGTTTGTCAGGGTGTAGCTTTCACTGCTATCCAAAGGAAGTACTTTAATGAGAGGAAAGGACTGGAGTACATTCAGCAGCTGTGTGCTCCAGAATTTGGCACCGTCATCATGGAAGTGCAAACTAAGTACGCTACTGAGTACATTAATGTATAGAAGCAGATGTACTGTAACAATATTTTTTTATTACCAAATGTCATTATGTTTTCAGGTATTATTGCCTAGCTGCAGCAGCTGCTTTGTTGAAATATTTGGAGTTCATCCAGAACTCTGTCTACGCTGCCAAGTCTCTCAAAGTGACTTTTAAAGGGAGCGAGCAGACAGCAATGATTGACTCAGCATCTGCCACTAACTTGGAGTTGGTGGTCAATAACAGAGACCACAGGTAAGAGGGCGAGACTTTCAAAGCATCTTTTAAGTGTGTAGTGCTTTTATTATGTGCATTAAGTGATCTGTCTGTTTATCTGTGTATAGGAGCGAGCATACTCTTTTAGGTGTACTTAACCACACTAAAACGCCTGGTGGAGCTAGAAGGTTGCGCTCCAATATTCTGGAGCCTCTAGTTGATGTGGACACCATCAACATACGCTTGGATACTATACAAGAGCTGCTGCAGGACGAGGAGCTCTTCTTTGGCCTGAAGAATGGTCAGGAATAACCACAAATGCTTTTTATTGATACATTAAAGATTCATGTGCATACTGAAGATGGGCATATAATAATAATATGACACAGTTTTTCAATATCTGCTCTTTTGCACAGCCATAGGTCATTTCCTTGACATTGACCAGCTGCTCTCTGTTCTCGTCCAAATCCCAAAGCAGGAAACGGTACTTTCAGTGTTTGTGATTGTATAAACTGATTTCATAGCAGTGGAATGCTTGTGAAAATGTTAGCAAACTAAATTGCCAAAATATGTGAGAAATGTTTGTCTGCCTTTTAGCAAATCAGTTCTTGTTTCTGTATTCCTGCAGATTCAGGTTGCTGAAGCAAAAATTACTCACGTCATTCAGCTGAAACACACGTTAGACCTAGTGCCACGGTTACGGGTTTGTGAAATTGGTTTGAAATCATTCTATACCCATTTAGAAAATGATGAAGTAGGCAAATATTAAGTTTCAAGCATTTTCCCCTTTCGATTAGTTGGTGTTAAAGAATTGCAAAACAGCTCTGCTCAAGGCATACAGCACCTCCCTGGAAGACAACAGGTACCAAGTGTTGTGACTATGTTTGATATACATTTGCCATCATGTACTACAGACTTCTTTCACTCAATATTTTTGAGTTATCCTCAGGTTTGACATGATCCTAGCGCAGATCAAGACAGTGATAAATGAGGATACTACCTACCTGAAGGGCAGCCTGAACATGCGCACCCAGAAGTGTTATGCTGTCCGCCCCAACATCAACGAGTTCCTCGACATCGCACGCAGAGCTTACACTGAGATAGTGGACGACATTGCAGGTGTGTCATTTGGCTGTTCAGTTGATATATTTGGCTTACAATTAGGGCTGCAACTATTCATTATTTTCATTACCTCTCATTATCATAATTATATGGCAAATATTTCTCTATTTGTTTCGGTCCATACTTTATAAAAAGCATACTAAAACATGTCCATTCCAGATTGTTTTGACAGTCCAAAACCTAAATATATACATTTTAATATGATACATATATATTCTACATATATGAGAGGCTGAATAAAGTATTTTCTGCCATAATCTTTTTCCATTTTTTAACAACAAAACACTTTGAATGTTGCACAGGCCTGGTGAACCAGACGGGGGAGAAATACGGTTTGCCGATGCGTACCAGCTTCAGCACAGCTCGAGGTTTCTTCATCCAGATGAAGCTTGAAGGGGTGGTATTGCCTGAAGGGAAACTCCCCCCTGAGTTCATCAAGGTCCACTCAAGTTAGAGAGTTAACAGGCTAACTAAGAACAGAGAAAATGCTATATCTAACTATTGAAAGAACACAAAAGCTTGATTTCAACATCTGCCTCCGCAGGTCACCAAGCACAAGAACAACTATGGCTTCACTATTGCTGACCTGATGAAGATGAATGACCGCTGTGATGAAGCCCTGAGGGAGATCTTCCATATGTCCTATGTGTGAGGAAATCATGATCATATTACTAGTACCAAACATTCACAGTAATGTATTGTTTTGTGGGCACTGTCTAAGTTTTCATTTTAACAGCTTATTTAGATCAATTATTGTGTTCTACCTTTTGTCCACCAGAGGGTACTGTTTGTTAGCAAATGTTCCTTCAGTACTATTCCCCTGCAGCATTCTAACCTGTCTTCCACACAGGGTTACATGTCAGCTGCTAAGCACTGTCCACGAGCACATCCACTGCCTTTACAAGCTCTCTGATGCTGTCTCCATGCTGGACATGTTGCTGTCACTGGCCAACGCATGCACCATCTCAGACTATGGTTAGTATGAATCACTGAACCGACTACCTATCTCCAGTGGCGGCGCCAGGGTATGGTTGGGGTAGGCTACAGCCATACCAAGAAATGGCTTAGCCCCACCATGAAAAATGATAAGTAAGTAAAAAGTTAAAGTAAGCTAAATAAAGTCTGCCAACTCGCGCGGAGTAAATTGCACAGACTGCAGTTAGTAAGATTGATTTCAGTAGCCACTTGTTTGGAAATACCGAAGACCAGAAACGGTTTGGAAAACTTTTGTCACGTAGTGATCGTCTTCTCAATAGAACATCTTTAATAATTTCTTCTGGCCAATCAGAATCACCATAACGGCGTGGTGTTGCAGGAAGTCCCGATACATCGATACAACATTACGTGTTGATAGAAATCAACACGTAATGAAATAAGACCCCACGGTTTGATGATTGATAGATGTGTGGGCTGTCTTTCATTTTGACACACAGAACAATGGGGGATATCCACCCTTATCCACAATGTAAAGTAATTCACAGCCTCTTCTCTCTTCTCTCTGCGAGGAGCAGCAGGTTCAGCTTTCAGAACAAAGTAACAAAAAACTAAAATGGCATTCATATTTTTAAATATGTCGTGTAGTAATAGATGTATTTATTTTCTTCTCAAGAGAGTACCAGAATGTGTATTTTATGTTAGTATTTCAAAAAATCTCCTGGGGGAGAATCCCCCCAGACCCCCCTGCAGGGGTTGGGTTTGTCATGTCAACTCTTTCACTTGTGGGGAAATTGCAGGATTGGCTCCAGGTCGCCCTTTTTATTTACTACAAGACAAATGTGCCTTTTTATTTCATACAGTTCAATTTGGATTGAGACAGGGAAATAATCTAAACCTCACGTGTGGCGTTTCACTGTCACGGGGGGCGATATAGCGTGTATGTAATTACATTGCAAATACTGACTTGAGCCCCACCACTGTATGGGTTAGCCCTACCATAGATTACCCAACAAAATACTCTGGCGCCGCCACTGCCTATCTCAATTCAGTCAAACTGTCAAATGAACCTTTCAGGATGCTGATCTGTTGTCTTAAGGAGTGCTGTGTGCACAAAGTCAGCACCCAGCCGACGTCACACACAACAGTCAGACACTGCTCCACTGAGCTGGCAGCTCTGCTGGCATCAGGTCTTTTTTTTGTTGTGGGGTCGTGGGCAGCACCAGCCCGATCAGCCACGTGGGTGGTGTGTGCTGGGCCTCAGCTGTCTGAAAGTGTATCTCCATATACATGTGCTGACTGCCTGCCCCCCTCTATCCCAGCCAGCCTGTACTCAGTTTACCCTTGTTACATAAGTGTGCACTGGTGCGCTGTATTAACCCAGACAAATCCCCCCAGCAGAGGAGCTAACTGGCTGTAACCAATGCACACTCCTCTTTGAAAAATCTGCTTTATTATCCTGTCACAAACCTTTCAGTTAAACAACCAGCTTACGTAAGAATTTAATTATGTAGATTAATTCACATTAATTAACTCACAGTTTACTGGCATCATCCCATGGACATGCATGAAAGAGAGTTATTATGTAAACAACATACTAACAAGTAGAGGTCATTTTGATTGTTCCTTTTCTTTCTGCTGCGTCTGCCAGTGCGCCCAGAGTTCACAGACACGCTGGCCATCAAGCAGGGTCGTCACCCCATTCTGGAGCGGATTGTTGGACAGCAGCCCGTATCGAACAATAGCTACATCTCCGAGGGCAGCAACTTTGTCATCATCACTGGACCCAACATGAGCGGCAAATCCACCTACCTCAAGCAGGTGGCGCTGTGTCAGATCATGGCTCAGATAGGTCGGCAGCAAACCTCTAAAGCCTCGCAGGAACCTGGAATGTGGAGCTGCACAGTGCCAGGATTTGATTTGACTTTTTGAGTAACGCCCTTACATTATTTTGTATTCCAGGTTCCTTTGTCCCTGCTGAGTATGCATCTTTTCGTGTTGCTGATCAGATCTTCACCAGGATAGGTGTGGATGATGATTTTGAAACAAACTCTTCCACCTTCATGTTGGAAATGAAGGAGGTATGTTTGTATTTTAACATTAGGGCTTCTCACTTTCTTTAAAAGCGAAATAAATAATGAAATAATGATTGACTGCATATTTACTCCCCAAAGATCGCTTACATAATCCACAATGTAAGTGACAGGTCCCTGATCATCATAGATGAGTTGGGGCGTGGAACCAGTGCTGAGGAAGGCATCGGCATCTGCCACACAGTTTGCGAGTTCCTCCTTAGCCTCAAGGTAGTATGCATACAGTCCTCCACTGACATTCCTTCCTCTCAAATGGAAACCAGAAAAATCTGATTCCTATGCGCTTTATTAATAACTTGCAATTGTCTGTGAGATACACCTCTTAGGTCAACAACAAAGAGGTAAAGTCAATACAGGAATACCGTGTGTTTAATTCTTTAAGGTGTGCTGTTTCCTCTGTGTTTGCAGGCGTTCACTCTGTTTGCAACACATTATCTGGAGCTCTGCCATCTGGAGTCTCTTTATCCCAACGTGGAGAACCAGCACATGGAGGTTCAGCACACACGCAGTGGGGACACCGGGGCAGAGAGCGTGGTGTACACGTACCTGCTAAATCGAGGGTGCTCTGAAGAAAGACACTATGGTACTGAGTCTGTAAAATCTGAATACAATCCTGATTAAACTGGTCAGAGACATTTCTCACTGCTTGATTTTGCTTCCTTAGGTCTGAGAGCAGCAGAAATGACTGCACTTCCTTCAAACATAATTCAAGAGGCAAAAATAATTGCCTCCAAAGTTAGCCAGCAGCTTCTGGTATGGTTCACGATGATTTGCTTTTGCCATCTTCAACGTTTTATGTGTCCCTTTAATTTACAGTACATGATTTTATACAGCACAAGCTACATCTTGCAACAGTAAAACAAGCTTTCATTTACCATAAACAAATATTTGACCCTGAGAGAGTCAAATACTTTGGCTTGGCCTGACATGAGAGACAGCACAAATATTTTTGCGTCCAATAAATAATCCTGCTTCACATCAGAGCAAAGAGACTATACCCTAATGATGTGGTTTATTATTGCTCCAGGCCAAACATCACAGTGATCCGGAAACACAGAGGCAGAGAGCTGTGTACCACCTGGCCACCCGCCTCATGCAGACTGCCAGGAACTCCAGACTTGACCCTGAAAGCTTGAGAATGTATCTGAAGGGCCTGAAGAAGCAATATGAGGCAGAGCTACAGGCCGCAGGGCCCTCAGAGTCCATGGACACAGAGGAGGAATGACGGATTCATCCTGACGCAGTAATAGCTACAAAAGAAAATATCAGTGTTTGATTATCATTACTTCACATATAGTGTTTAAGATTGACTTATTTGATATTAAATGGTTTTCCTTTGAAGCCAGTGTTTTTTTGTTTTTAGGTCTGTCAATCAATAACAATAATAATCCACTTTGTGCCCAACAACACCCTTTAGCTGTTGTAAAATTACTGTAAATGATGGCCTCTGGTTTATTGCTTAATAATAACAACTGTTCATTTTGTAATACATGTAATATAAAATGTTGTAGACAAAGGTAATTTTATTTCAATTCTGTAAGAAA
The DNA here is from genome assembly GCF_902827175.1 of Gymnodraco acuticeps. Classification (NCBI taxonomy): domain Eukaryota; kingdom Metazoa; phylum Chordata; class Actinopteri; order Perciformes; family Bathydraconidae; genus Gymnodraco; species Gymnodraco acuticeps. The sequence goes on along the minus strand of NW_022990295.1, from coordinate 6,344,109 downwards.
TACGGTTTTTTCCCTATTATAATAAATGAAAATCAATTGTCGTTAGGTCACAAGAAGATACCACAGATAAATGTAACTGAAATGAGTAGTGTGGCTGGTTAAATACCACTGCTGTGCTCTGTAGTGCTGTTTTGTGGACTTTGGGGAAGTGCAATGACCACTCCCCTCTTTGCTTTTGTCGAAAGTAAGATTCAAGAGCAAAGGCTGTCTTGGAAAGGCGGGCATATCTCTTTAATTAGCCTTGCTTACTAGCCGCCCCGAACGGTGTGCCCGGAATCTCAAAACAAGCGCACCAAAGCATCCTAAGTATGACCCGCCCCCGCGAACCAGAAACGGCAGATAGTGTGACGGATAGCGCAGAAGAAAGCCAGGCTGGAGCTGCCCTGGGAAGTCAGGAGTCTGCCGGAGTCAACGCGGAACAACGTCATTTAACCACCAGCCACGGGAACAGCAAACTAAAGCTACAGGTACGCCTCAATTAGCTGTTCTCGTTGGTATTATGTGTATTCCGTCAACAGGCCGCTCATTCCGGTCTCACCGCGGCTAAGCTCTCACCCAGGCCTGGGAACGGCCCTCAGGACTTGAGCGGAAGAAAGAAGCAGCAAACCGGGTTACAGATTTCAGGAGAGAGGGAGGTTGGGTCACCAGCGAGGCCCGTGAGGCAGAGGTCCACGCCTCCACACGGACTGAGTGTGTGGGAAGGAAATACAATTGTTCCTGCTAATATGATAGCTTAATCAGTCTATCTGTGGAGTCGTCCTCTACCAATAATTGGATTGGTCGGCTAACCTGCCTCACGTTAGTTGGTTAGCTAATGTTAGCTAGCCCATTCATCATGCTGAGCTGTAGCCACTCTGAGACGAACTTGAGAGGCAAGCCTTTTCCCGTGTGGATAATACAACTACTACTACTTGTAGTCGTATCCGGACCACTATTTAGCCCCCACTTTTGTGCTAATAATGTCGGTAAAGTGTGCTTTTCGTCGACATGTGTATATTCTTATGCTCTTATGGTTTATTCCATTATAACGTGTGATTTATAAGCTAATCTGGGCTAGCACGGAAGATAACCGCTGGATCAGTTCTGCTATTTCTGTGATTGCAGGCTATGTATCCACAAGTACTCTATTTCTTACTGTACGAACAGCTGCCATTACATATCTTGGTTCAGTAGTGAGCACAAGGCCGGCCCCGTCGATTAGACATGACGAAGCATGCTGGGACATTTGGTACTCAACTACACTGAACAGCTCTTGTTGAATTGTGAGGAGGCTCAATGGACATCTAAGACCAGTTGTGGTGTTGTTATTACTTTTGGTATGTAAATGAACAATACTTATGTTGGTAGCTTTACTACACCTTGAATAAAGAAACGAACAAATACGTGAATATAAATGTCACACTGTGTCCTAATACATGTATAGTTTGTTGATCTAACTTTGATGCTGAATGAAAGTATTTTCTGGAGAATATTTGAAATCCTTCAAGCACCCCAATTGCCCCACTTTGAGAAATGATGAGTCTTTTCAATGTATGCCTGAGCTTGACACATGGTATCAGTTTTATCTTGTTAGCATCATTGTTAATTTCCTTAAGCTATAGCTTCAGATAAGCCCGTATCTAGGGTGTCTTAGTTGTACTTGATTCAACATGTTTTACACTCAAGAAGAGCAGATGTGTTAATGTTTTCCTACTATGATGCCATACTGTCTGTGGACTTTGCTACTTGTTTATAGTTTATTACAGGAATTATGATTGTACATTATCATTTGTCAGGCTTAACTATTCAAGGAACCACCTCCCAATTTCCATACCTATCACTTGTAAATACATTAGTTTGTTATGGCATGCAGCCATTTAAACTTGACTGATAAAGGGTAACACTATCGGATAGTTTCATAGTCTTCTTTTGTTGTGGAATCATGCCTTTTTAAAATATTTGCGACATGGCTTATTATTTATATAAAATGTTGTAATACTTAACCTTTTCTGCCAGTTGCCTAGCACCAGCACACCATCTTTGTCTTATTTGGATTTTGTAGTCCAATTCTAAATCTAACTTGTTATCTTTATGTTTATATATCCGGAAAAATAGCTTTCTGTGCTTTCCTGGACCCTTGATTTGCTTTTTAAGTGAATTCTTGCCATCTTAAAGTTATAAATTGCTGCCTGTCCTGGTTTTCAAGTACTGTCAGCACAGCTTTTTAGACTCGATAGTTATCAGGGCTTCCCTCTCTGTCCACGCCTGCCAAATCAGGAGGCCTGGCCAGCTAAGTGGCTAGATTCCGAGGAGCCAACAGCCCGAGAGAGCTTTGTCCCCCGGGCTCATTCTGATGCTGGGACAAGGCTCGGGCTGCACAAGGAAACTCATGCCCCTTCCTCTCTGAGGCAGGGACTAAAGGGAAGCAAGCAGGCTTCAAACTTTTATGCCACTTACTCCACCCTTGATTATTACGCCCAGAAGCAATGTTGCTTTATTAAGAGTAATTTCTTGTCTTCATTTGGTCGAACATGGAAGTTTCCTGGATCACACAATGAATGAATGTAACATAACAAAGAATGTCCTCATTCAGGAGCCAGTGAATGTTAGCAGTTGTTACACAATTCACCCAGGGTGTGTGTGGTATGTAGTACATGATGTACTATGGCTTCTTTATGTCTAATGACTTATTTAAAAAAACTTTGGCCTGGTTGGTTTATGTCCAGTTTTAATATGGGTACAATCTGAAGTCAACTGAAAGCCTTTTTTAGTCTTATTCTGCTGTTTATTACACTTGGTTTGGGATTTCTGTAGTGTCATTTTAGTACGAGGCATCTTCCAATGAGGTAGCGAGTAAAACATCATATTAATACTATACATTAGACGGTAACAGTTTTAAACTTTTCGTTTCTATAATGGCATGGGTTATGACTCAGTGCTGAGTTTCCATAGCGCTCTCTTAACCAACAGCTATTTCTCTGCTCACTGTTCACACATATTTTCTATCGGTTTTTCCTTCGCTGCAGCCTATCGAGTGTGTAGGAATGCATGCTCTTTGACACAGTTACCATACAAACATCTCTAGAGAAATGTACAGGCATAAAGCAAACATTCCTAATAACCTAGTAAGCCTATCCGATGTATTTGCCAGATTCAAAGCTTATATAATAATGTTTTGGTCTATGCTTAAAGGGAGGTGCTTTAAAGTCCAAAACCAGTTTCCAAAAAAGAGATCTAAAACTTATTAGATATTGTAACAGACCTGGTAAATCTGTGTGTGCTGTGGAAGAGGTTTTTGAGGTGGGACTGAAACGGGGTCATCATTTAACTATAAGGCTAAGCTTGTCAGTTCGCAGGAAGCCCTGCAGTGGAAAGTTATTCTTAAATGTATTATCATGGGTAATCTGCTTAATCCAAATGACTAAAGAGGTCTGCTTTAAGACACGGACTCCCAAACTAATTACTGCTACAGATCCTTGGTATAGAATGGGATTGGTCACCACTTCATGACACTCACTGTCGCTGCCACCCTGCAGTGTTGACAAAACAATGATGCTACCGTCACCCAGGTTTTCACAGAAGTGATGATTTCTTATGTAGTCAAAGTTTGCACAAGGCATTGCTGCTGTGTGTTGCAAAACGTATTCTCCAGATGCAATAATGTTTAAAAACGAGTTCTACTCTGCCACATACGACATTGCAGCACCACCTCAGCTATTTTAACATCAAACATGCCACCTGGGGTCTGATCAGTTTGAGCTAATAGAATAATATGTGCTGCAAGAAAAAAATAATATAAGTATATAAGAGGATAATCAAGAAAATATGTAAGCTCATTCATTATTCATATACAGTCTACGTCATCTAAACAGCCCTTTCCTCAGTGTCATTTTTGCCAAGTAGGTGTAATTATTTACATTTGGTTTATAGGGGGTTCTAGTTAGCAATACGGTGTCTCAAATGATTACTGCTTTCTCTGCATTGATTCCACCCCAATTAATCTGTACCGTGTAGCCTTGAGCAGACAACACATAGTTCCTAAGAATGTCTTTGACTGAGCCTAATGGATGTTGTCTCTACAGGACCTCTCAACTCTGTTAACTTTGCCTTTGATAGAAGAAGAACCTCCTCTCCGTTGGCTTAAAGCAGGCAGGGGTCAAACTGCAGCTGCAGCAGACCTCAGTGTGTGACACATGCATGTGTGGGGGTATTTTTGCCTCTTGCAAATCCATGCTGATATGAGTTTCGAATACCACCGTGTCGTCTTTGTGGGGGTTGAAGGAGGGGAAGTGACTAAATAAGATAGTGACCCATCTTCTTTTAAGCCTAGTTGTCACTCGGATGTTCTTGACCTATTTTGTCCCCTTTGTGAGCTGTATGAAGCCATGTTAAAAAAATGTGTCCAGATGGAGAAGATATGTAGCTGTGTTGGTGTTATCTCATTTAATCATATCACTTAAAGGATAGGCTGTCACACCTCCACCTACCACATCTCATATCTGCACCAGTTCACACTTGCAAAAGTAAGAATAATTGACCAGCAGGACTGGTATAGGATGGATAGGAGCAGCAAGCTGAAATCTCAGATTCAATTTAATAAAATATGTGTGCTTGTCTGTTCTTTTGCTCTCTCGGTTTGTAGCAGAATTTGCCAGTTGCCTTCTGTTGGTGGAAAGCTATCACCACAATGTCACACATTCAGTATGTGGGAAATACACATGCAATTTGGTTGGTGGTTACTTTGAATGATGAGGCCAAAATAAAATATCGATCCCTTGTTTCTTTTCTAAACCCTTTCAGAATGGCGCTGGATATCTACGACTCTCAGTACCTGCTCATCCTGGCCCCCACCCTGGTCATCGCCCTGATGTTCCTCTTCTTCTGGCTCTTCATGAAGGAGACCTCCTACGATGAGGTGCTGGCCCGGCAGAAACGAGACCTCAAGCTACCACCATCCAAGCCAGACACGCGTAAGAAGAATGACAAGAAGAAGAGCAAGAAGAAGGAGAGTGCTAGTGGAGGAGGAGGAGGCGGCGGCAGAGGTGGAGGAGAGTCTGAAGAGGATCTGCAGGACTTTGATTTGGCTGATGGTACCAACGATATGGAGGTAGAAGAGGAACCTACACCAGTGGCTACACCAGATCCAGCTCCAGAGACGCCTACTCCTTACGTGCCGGTCTCTGTGTCACCTGAGGCTCCTGTTGGTCTGAGGGAGAGGAAGAAGAAGGACAAGAAGGCCGCCAAGGCTGCTGCGGCTGCTGCTGCTGCAGCTTCCTCTGAGGAGCCAGAGATGAACGGATCCAAGCCGGTGAGCCGCAAGTCAGAGCAAACTCTGTCTGCGGGCAAACAGTCCAGCCCCCCCTCTCCCCTGCTTGAGGTTGAGGTCCAGGTCCAATCTGTCCAGGCTCCTGTTCAGGCTCAGACACCTCCCCAAACCTCTGGGAAGAAGAAGGACAAGAAGAAACAAAAAGCAGAGCCTGGTGAGTAGCCTAGGGCAGTGGTTCCCAAACTTGTTGTGCCCAAGGCACACCAAAGGACAAGTAAAAAGCCGTTTGGGAACCACTGGCCTAGGGCACTGTTGAATGTGGGTGTGCATCTCGTAGACAGAAATAGCTAACTCTTAGATTCAATAAATGATTCCTTAGTTGCAGTGGATGACCAGCAGCCTGAGGCTAAGTCCGAGCCGGCCCCAGTGAAGAAGGAAGCTCCTATTGTGGCGGAAACCAAAGTTCTGGACGGTGCAACCCCTGTTGCTACGAGTGGCAAGAAGAAGAACTCCTCCAAGAAGCAGAAGACCGAGCATGGTAAGGCTGATACACAAGCAAAGTCATATCTACATTTCTTAAACCAAATCCTAGTATTCTAATCAACCACTTTTCCTTCAATCCAGTTGACGAAGCCCATGTTCTGGCAGATTTGGCGGCTTCTGCCAACCACCAGGCAGGTCATAACAACGATGCACCAGCTAAAGGGAGTGGCAAGAAACAGAAGAATGAAACTGACAAAGGTGAGAGGGAAAACAAGTCTGATCCCTCATTTGGTTCCGTTTGTTGTGATAACATGCTAAATGGTGTTCCCTATCGTATGTGTTTAAACAGAGAACACCGGGGTGAAGCTGAAGGAGTTGCTGTCTGGTCTGTCCAGCCTCGCTCTGTCAGAGGCCGAGGCCGTCAGTGTGATGACTCTTCTCCGGGAAAAGAGCCCTAATGCTTTGGATGCCTGCTTCAAAGTGAGACATTAATAAGTGATACATAGAGAAGAAAAAGTGTGGGGACGAGAAACGTTTTATTTTTATTTCGCAGGAGACATGGTGCTTATAGTTGAACCAGCTATGACCACTTTTATTTTAACTTTATGTGTCTCACCACCAGTCTGCAGCCAGGCCTGACCCAGCTCTACAGGAGCGAGAGAGACTTCTTACAACTGTACAAGAGGAGGCGTCCATTGCCAAGGACAAAGTGAAGCAGCTTAGCCAGGTCAGGATTCTCATGTTCTACCTCCTGAATCACATGATGTCATGACACCATTTTATTCTCAACTTATTCTCCAAATCGAGTAGTACTTTCAGTCTCAGTGTAGAGCTTAATATTTAGTTGTTCTACTGTGCTGTAGGAGCTTCATGTTGAGAAGCAGAAGACATCCCGAGTGGAGGCCGTGATGAGGGACCAACGTGCAGCCGTGGAGAAAGAACTGGGGAGCATGCAGGGCAAAGCACAGGGCAGCTACCAGGAGCTCCAGTCCATGCAGATCAAGGTGAGCAGATTTCTTACATAAGCATCAACACTTTCCCATGTTGTTGTTTTATTATAAGCACAGTTTCACATTAGACAACATTACATAGAACTAATACAATTGGGGAAATCCTGTCATTTGAATAATTTGAACAAATCAAAAAAAATGGTATTGATACTGAATCCTCTTGTATATGTAGTTCCAGCAGGTGAGGGAGCAGCTGGAAAGCCAGATCACTCGACTGCAGCAGGAGAACGGCATCCTGAGGGACGCAGTCAGCTCTGCCACCAACCAGATGGAGAGCAAGTGAGTGTTGCACTGCAATATCTGCGACTGGTCATGCTTCCTACATGTCTTATCTGCTCCTCTTAGTAAAACAATATTAGAATTTCAGCATTGTGTTTTTAATTTTAGCTCGTTTCGGATTTACATTTTCCCTTCCTTTCTCCTGCATGTGTTGCTCACGTTAAAGGTGGGGTAGGTAAGTTTGAGAAACCGGCTCGAGATACACTTTTTGTTATATTCCATGGAATGCTCTCAACATCCCGATAGCAATGAATATCTGAAGTGCTTTGACAAAAAATCCATAAAAACATGCATCTGTGGAAGCCGTGGCGCTGTAAAAAGCACGACCAATCATTTTAGCCGGCCCGGCTAAAGTAACTGGATGGCCTACCTGCCTGTCAGCCTTACATCTGTGCACAAACTTACCTCGTGCCCTCATTGGTCATGTGCGCGTTCGTGTGTGTTGGAGGAGGGGCTCTGTAAGGAAGTGGCAGATTTTTTCCAGCTGTGTATTTTCAAATTCTACCGCACTCGAGCTGGTTTCTCCAAAATTACCCACCCCACCTTTAAGAGACCCATCTACTATGCACAGTTACATAATGTGAAATGCCACATACATGCTATTTGTGGTGTGTTTCATCAATGCATCCAACAATGATGCCCCCTCATCTATTTCCACATCTATCATTTATGATGCTTTTTTCTCCATAGGAATTCAGCAGAGCTGAACAATCTGCGTTCTGAGTACACCGGTCTGATGAAAGAGCTGGCAGACAACAACAGCAAGCTGCAGCAGGAGGAGCACCAGAGGAAGTCACTGGAGGCCAACTACAAGCAGAACGTGTCCCAGCTGGAGGTACGCTAATCCAGATGCACAATGTGTTTATTTAGCTTCAGTTTCCCCAGCCGAGACAAAAATGAACAGAGCTGTTTAAAGCTCTGGGCCATTCCGCACAGCTTCAAATCTGGTTGGTGGGTGTGGAAGCATTGCCGAGGAAATGGGAGGAGGTTATAGTGGAAGTCCTGGGGAGGGGGTGTGGGAAATATAACCTGGGTTGGAAGGGTTGTGTTGGCTTGGGAAGCAGGAATGTTAGAAGCTTTGTGCTGTGTATGAACAACGCTTTCCTGTGAGACACCCAGATCAGCCTTTCCTGTCTTTTCATTGAATTGACCACGATCAAAGATGGAAAATATTGTCGCTGGCTCTATACACAAGAGTCTCAGCAAATAACTGTAGAGTTGAGATGTTCTTTATTGCGCCGACTTAATACAAATCAATTAAAATGCTTATGATACACTACACAGTTTGCAACATCCCGAGTTGTGTTTGAATTCTTGAGTCAACAAAAGGCTTGTTGACGGTAGTAGGAAGCCATAGACTCAGTAAAGATATTAACACTGAAATAAAAGGATGTTATTTGTTAGTTTACCTTTAGTGTGGCAGTACTAGACTTGTTTTCTATTCAGATGTTTGGTACAATTCAGTAAAGTAGATGTATCTCTCCATCTCCAGGCCCAACTGCAGGATGCGAAGAGAAGCTGGGAAGAACTGCAGAAATTCCTCCACAATGTCAACACTGAGAGGGAGAAGCTCCAGGCCTCAAACCAAGGTGATACATCCTGTTGCATTTGAGATGAAATCCTTTGTAGCTTTCTGAATCCATTAAAGAGAAATCATTAGGTTACATTCAGCAACTGATGGTCGGTCGGTGTGTGTGTGTGTGTGTGTGTGTGTGTGTGTGTGTGTGTGTGGGCGCAGATCTGCACAGCCAGCTGGTTGCAGTGGAGACGGAGATGAACAACAAGAACAAGGAGATCCAGACCATACACAGCAGCCTGACTGAAGCCATGGTGTCCAAGGAGCGGCTGGAGCAGAGAGTGATGGAGCTGATGGAGATGTCCCAGCACAGCATGCCTGATGAAGTGCTGCAAGGCCGGGTTCAGGTGAGCCTCCACAACATCCAACACAACATCTAAGAGGCACTTTAGTACTCTGAAGTGTTGATTCTATATTTAGGTGAAGCAGAGCAACCCACACTTCTTGTCAACTAATACAGACTGTGTTTAACAGGACCTTATTAATGAAAACCAAGGTCTTCAGGTCCAGAGCGAGACCCTGCAAGTCCAGAATGAGGCCCTGCAGGCCCAGATGTCTACACAGGTAAACGGGTCAACCTCATTCAGTTTTTAAGTCAGAAAAAGAGATGCCGCCTGCGCTACAGTATGAATTTAGGCTAATGTGTCATTTCTTTCTCATGTAGGTCAGCCATGTCTCTCACTTTGACGAGCTACAGAAGCTGTAAGAAACACTTGACCTTTTCAAACATATAGAAAAGTTATTCCTTTGAAGCTGTTTCTCATGCACTCTTCCTACTGTTCCCCTCAGGTTGGCTGAGAAGGAGTTGCAGAGAAAGAGTCTGGAGGATTCTCTAAATGCCGAGAGGAGCGGTGGGGCCACTAGAGAAACGAGTATGCAGGTAAAGCCACTTTATCTACAGCTTCCTATACTAACAGATATCATTTACAGATATAATTTACTCCACAGTTTTATAACCCTTTGACAGAGTAATGATTATGTCTGTCAGATCCTGTCATGTCTCAGTGAAATACGTTTTGTTGTTTTCCTCTGCAGGCCTTGCACAATGATAACATGTCCATGAAGGCAGAGGTTCAGAATCTGCAGAATCTGATTTCTGATCAGGTTAGCCATGTACCTTGACTGTTTTTCCAATAATTAAAAGGCCCCAATGTGTTTGTGTTCTTCTCTTTAACACACCCTCTTTTATCTGTCTCTCCCCATGTAGACTGCCTCCCAAATAGCCTTGGACCAGTTCCAGATGAGGTGTGTGTGAAACATATTTTGAACAAGTCAGCTGGTTAAACGTGTTGGGCTAGACGTGTCGCTTTTATAAGTTCTAAAGAATAACCTGATGACCTTGTCAAACATTGCTTCCCACCCAGTGTTCGGGAAAAGGAAGACAACATGAAAACTGTGGAGGACCTGCTGGAGAAGGGGCTGATCGAGGTGGCCAACAAGGAGGAGGAGCTCAAGGTGTTTGTTTTTCTCTTTTGCTGCCTCACACACTCTCTTACTGACATCAGCAGGCTTTCAATGACTCTGCATTTCCCTGCTTGCTTTGTAATCACAATCCCTAATGGGGGGAAAAGGAAAATCTTTAAGTCATTTCTCTCCCTGATGCAGGCTGTAAGAGAGGAAAACAAGGGACTAAAACAGGAAATGGAGGCCTTAAAGACAATGACAGCGGAACAGGTGAGATCTCTAAAATCTTTACGTAAAGAAGTTGCTGTGTTTTTCACACCTCATTCTGTCTTTTTTTAATTGTATTTTTCTCTCATCACAGGCACCATCAGAGTCAATGATAGAAGATCTCCAGAGCATGTAAGATCACTCAAGTTGACTTTGGTGTTTTGTGGTCACCCAACCCTTTCCGCTACACACTAATGGCGCATTTCCACTACAGCGCGGTTTAAGCGTGCCGTGCCAAACCCGGCCTGTTTTTGGTTGCGTTTCCACTAGGGGTAGTACCGGCTAACGGGTACTGTTTTTCTGGCTCTCCAAAATCCAGGTTCTTTCCAGACCAACAACCGGGCTGAATATGCTAAACTAGACAGAGAATCGCTGGCAAGGGGGCTACAACTACAACAAAATGAACATATTTTTACATTACATTACATTGCATTTAGCTGACGCTTTTATCCAAAGCGACTTACAATAAGTACATTCGACCAGGAAGACACAACCTTGAAGAAAACAGAATCATATAAGTACATCAGGTTTCATAGAGCCAAACATTTCAAGTGCTACTCAACTGGCTTTAGGTAAGCCAGCCCTTTATTAGTATAAAAGTGCTTCGTTAATAGTTCTAACGCTCGAAGTGGAGTCGAAAGAGATGAGTTTTCAGTTTGCGCCGGAAGATGTGCAAGCTATCTGCCGTCCTGATGTCAATGGGGAGCTCATTCCACCATCTTGGAGCCAGGACAGCAAACCCACGTGTTTTCGCCGATGGGAACTTGGGTCCCCCTCGCAGCGAGGGCGCAACGAGTCGTTTGGCTGATGCAGAGCGTAGTGCACGCGCTGGGGTGTACGGTTTAACCATGTCCTGGATATAGGAAGGGCCAGATCCATTCGCAGCATGGTAAGCAAGTACCAGTGTCTTGAAGTGGATTCTAGCAGTTACCGGAAGCCAGTGAAGGGAGCGGAGGAGCGGAGTGGTGTGGGAGAATGTAGGAAGGTTGAAGACCAGACGAGCCGCTGTATTCTGGATGAGCTGCAGAGGTCGGATGGCACATGCAGGTAGACCAGCCAGGAGGGAGTTGCAGTAGTCTAGGCGTGAGATGACGAGAGCCTGGACCAGAACCTGAGTCGCTTTCTGAGTCAGCTGGGGACGTATCTTCCTGATGTTGTAAAGCGTGTATCTGCAGCAACGGGTTGTAGCAGCGATGTTTGCAGTGAAGGACAGGTTGTTATCTAGGGTCACACCCAGATTCCTTGCAGTCTGAGTCGGGGAAACAACTGAGGTGCCGATGTTGATTGTCAGGTCAAGAGTTGGACAATCTTTTCCCGGGAGGAAGAGCAGCTCAGTCTTGTCAAGGTTGAGCTTGAGGTGGTGAGCAGACATCCACTGAGAGATGTCAGCTAGACAAGCAGAGATGCGTGCGATGACTTGGGTCTCTGAGCGGGGAAAGGACAGAATTAATTGGGTGTCGTCAGCGTAGCAGTGGTAAGAAAAACCATGCGGGCTAATGACTGATCCGAGCGAGTTTGTGTACAGGGAGAAGAGGAGGGGACCAAGAACAGAGCCCTGAGGGACCCCCGTAGTTAATTGACAAGGGTCGGACTCAGACCCTCTCCAAGTCACCCTGTAGGTACGGTCTTTCAGGTATGAGGTGAGGAGGGAAAGAGCAGAGCCTGAAACTCCAAGTTTTTGGAGCGTGCGAAGGAGGATCTGATGATTCACCGTGTCGAATGCAGCAGACAGTTCCAACAGGATGATGACAGAGGAGAAGGATGCAGTTTTGGCAGTGTGCAGTTCCTCCGTGACAGCAATGAGAGCAGTTTCTGTGGAGTGACCTGCCTTGAAACCAGACTGGTGCGGATCCAGAAGGTTGTTCTGATTGAGATAACAGGAGAGTTGTTTAAAGATATAAATGAATAAAAAATATAAATAAAAAATATTTGACCGTGATTTAATTGTAATGCACGTTTCAAAATGATGCCGAAGTAACAACATACTGATACCGGTTAGTAAAAACGATGAATTAATGCTTTGACAAGTCTGCAGGCGAAAAACCTTTTAAAATGCGTGTTTTCTGAATAGAGATCCGCTAAGCTAACGCAGTATATGCTCTGGTCGTCTACACACGCGCAACAACGGCCTACAGATATAAATAAAGCAGCGACTGTATTCACCATGACACAGACAGTCTGTGGTTTGTACTTGTTTAACTGTTGTCTAGTTTCTGAACAGATATGAGGAGCTGTGAGCTTGAGTGCTAACAGCTAATGGCTGATGTTGGTTTTCTGTGGTTCGCATTGAAGATGACGTCACGGTTCCGCCTACACTGCGTTACTATAGTTACTGCCCCAGCTACTAAACTGTAATGGAAACGCAGCATAAAATGAGCCTGGCCTAACTATACCGTACTAAGCCGTGCGAGGCCCTGCAGTGGAAATGCGCCATAATACACACTGACCAACATTGACTTTAGTGTCCTTAACACCAGACAATAGATGAAGAACAGCTGGTGTAGGTCATAATTTCATGTTATTTGCCCAAGGATACTACTTGTTCTACTGTAGGCAGATCAAACTCATTCCCCCTGGCCACTCCCTTGACACACCCCTGATTGTAATTATCCACTGTCAGGAGAGGCTGTGTATTCTTTAATGTCCTTTCATCCCAGATACCTTCTCTCTGTGTGACGTCAAACTGTTTTAGTGTGACAAACCTTTGGCTCAATATGCTTTTATAGGATCCAGGAGAAGGATGTGAAGCTAAAGTCAGTGGAGGAGAGTCTACAGACGGCACAGGAGAGCAGCTCTACCAGAGAGAAGGCGGTAGAGGTGTGGGCTTTTCTTTTCTAATGATATACTAGATTTGCACATTTCACTTAGTCTTCATGATATTGTTAATGTTGTCCAGTCCTACTTTGAGCTCTTATCTAAATACATGTTGTCTCTCAGGCTCTGGAGCAGCAGTTGGCTGCCCTGCAGACAGAGATGGAGCAGCTGAGACAGAAGGAGACAACACAAGTGTCCAGTTCTGATGCCGAGCTCCAAAAACTCCAAGCTCAGTAGGTTAACCCCCCCCCCCCCACACACCTTAACATGAAGTTGTTCAGCGCTTCCTTCACAAATGAGTCTAACGAGCAGCACATCTGACCCACAGACTGGCAGCAAAGGACCAAGAGATCCAGATGCTGCAGGCTGAGATGGAGGCGAGGACAAAGGCAGTGAGTGAGCAGGTGGAGCAGATGCAGCAACAGGTGAGGAAACACCGCAAAGGAATTCTGTGCAAGTGTGACATGTGTTTTGGATTAAATCAGCAAGATTCCTCTAGCTAGACAATACGAATTGGACAACAAATTCATTTGGATGAAAGAGCTCTTCTGACTTTGCTTCATGTTTGAATTTGTCTTAAATGTTCTTCTTTTTTCTTTTCCTCTCCTCAAATAGCAGTCCCAGGCAGCAGTGCCAAGCACAGAGCTTCTATCAGCGTAAGTCATGTTGCATTCCATATGATGTATCATTACACATACCTTTTCCACATGTTTTCATTTCAAAGTCCCCTACTATATAATGATTCACAATAAGTTGTTATGTTGTTGTCTGTCAGGTTGACAGAGAAGGACAAGCAGGTCTCAGATCTGCAGGCTGAGCTGGCCGAGCTGAGAGACTCCGTGGAGCTTCACAGGAAGAAGAACAACGTAGGTTTCCCACAGCGATTACCTGAACTGTATTACACCAGTATCTGGTCCAGCCCTATGAGACATCATCCCCCTCCCCTTGTGTGGCACCCTAAACACTCCCCTCACACTGGAGTCACATACTGCCCTGCATACATCCATACTTCCTGTTGTCCACCGCCATTTAGTCTCGCTTGTTTTGCTTCTTCTTTTTTAAACCAAATGCAAACACCACCTTCAGCTGAGGTTGTGTTCTAAACATGCACATCAGCACAGATGTCTATCTTGATTCGGATAGCTAAAGCTCAGTGTTGCATAACAGGGCTCCCAGCCTACTCCTGATATGCTGCCATTGGCCTTCACTATTCCGGCAAAGCTTGTCTGTGCTTGTGGGTGATTCAGACTCTTAGACTCGCCTACCTTTTTATTCTTTAAAGTTGAATTTAATTGAAAATCAGGACTTTTTTTCCCCCTCATTTTTGTATCTACTATATATATATATATTATTTCCTCCGTTTGAATATAAATGACTCACAGAATATTGTTACAATGCACATCTTGCACACTATGCATGTTGCTGTGACCCACACGAGGTGTGAGACTGGGATTCTCGAGGCTAGTTGTTCATACTTATTTTTAGCTGTTGGAGCATGGGTGATAAGCAGAGTGTAGGAATGTAAAAATGAGAAATGCGTTCGGTTTGTTGTATCACTCTACCAGTCTTCATGTTCGGGTCACTGAATGCATTTCCTGGGGCTGAACTGAAAGTAGTATTTCTCTGGAACTGACCAAAACAGGAGCTTCGGGAGAAAAACTGGAGTGCTATGGAAGCTCTGTCAGCCACCGAATCCATACTTCAAGGGAAACTCAGCAAAGCTGTCAAGGTTCGACACCCCCCTCCCCCCCTCAGTCTGCTTCACTCTAGTTCCAATCTGATGCATCCCCCCCTAAAAATGCTGTTTTTTTGCCATAATTGACCCAGTGAGATTTCTTTTTTCGCCCATCCATTACAAAGCTGCATACTCATTTACCTACCTCTTGCCCCTCGCCTCTTTTGTTTGGCCTCAATTGGCTCAATGCTGAACTCTGCTACTCCCCAGGAGAATCTCTGACTTAATTAACTTAACAAATATTTTTGCTTGAAGATCTGAAATATAAATAATAAATAATTTTCCTGGCTGATGCTTGGAAATGAGTGTGCAGTGACCTAGACATTATTTCATTAGATTGATTTCATTGTAATCATTTCGGCCGCTTCCTGTCTTTCTGTCATGTCACTCATTTCTAGCATGTTTTCCGTTTTGTGACATCCGTGCTGTCAATACCACCAGTTAATCAGTCAATGGAAATCTGTTTAATTCACTACGATTTAAATGCCAAAGGGATCATTCGAAACGTTTGATGAATATGCAACCGTGGCCTTGAAAGACTTGTGTAACTAAATCCACCATCATGTATCTGGAGATCCCTCAGTGAAGACATAGAGTGGGTTACCAGATAGCCTGTCTATTAACAGTGAACGTATATATCTGTGCCCTCCTTGTCGCCTACATTAAGAAAGCGTAAAAGCTGAACCGTCAGCACGCAGCTGCTCTTCTGCCATCAGAGTATAGTAGAAAGCACCTCCTCAGAGTCGGGCCAGGGAGTTCCTTGGCAGCTGTTGTGTACTATCATAAAACACTGTTTGTATTAAACTCGTCTCAGAGCTGCCCTGTGACGCAGTGTGGTAATGTGAGAGGTTGTGAGAGTGCCAGCCTCAGGGTGACAGTGCAGGAGGCCAGATTATTGTTGATGGACTGCATTTTCTTTTACGTATTTAAGAGTTTCAAGATACACGAAAGAAGGTTGATTTGTTGGTGCTTGCAGGAGGTGTGAAGCATGTGATCTGCTCTGAATGGGAGGTTGCTGACACTTGGTGTAGCATGGGCCTTTTGAAAGATGCTGATGTTTTCTCTCAGGGTAATTGGAAGTAGGAGTGAGACAGCGTTTATCCTAATGCTTTAAAATTACAGTTTAAGATTATGTTAAGTGAGTCATTCCTGTGACATTGATTGGAGCGCCATGATGGATGGCTTTTCAAATTAAATAATCATTTAATCAGGCAGTCGACTTGAGACCAAGATTTACACTATAGGTGTATAGTAACTGAAACCACTTATTCCCACATTTGTGTGTACAGGGATATCAGAGGTGAAACAGTAACTACATTGTACCCTGTAGTTACTTGATTTATGAAAGAAGTAGTTGGAAGTAGGTTGGCAGCTTTAATATATTTGTATACATAAAAAAAGGCTGGTTGGTATATTGTTCTTGAGTGTAAGGAGGTTCCTGAAACCATGATGAGTATGAAATGTGTCATTTATGAAATGGCATAATGCACTATGATAAACAAGGTTTATCAGCAGAAGCGTTGATTATGAGGGGTTTAAAGAAAAATCATGGTGTGAATGAAAAAGCAGAAGGGTGGTGGTCATCTGCCCTGAGGACGCCTGGACTTTGTCTTCGAATCGACTGAACTAATTGAACTTTGGGTGCTCAATCTCCTCTCCTCTGTTTTTATTCTTTTTCCTCTTTGCCCCCTCCCATCGCCTTTTAGGAGAACCAGACAGCACTGGAAATGTGTCAGGCCGAGTGTCGAGATGTTCTGCAGAGACTTCTGCCCCATGTGCCTCTGCCCAGTGAGCAGGTAAGGGTAACGGGATATTTATCACCATGGAAATTGTATTCGATTACCCGTCTTACACTGTTGTACTTCTGCTGTGTATAGATGTCCCTTGTTTATCTTTCTCTTCCTTTCTTCTAGAACCACCAAGAGTGGCTTCACAGATTTGAGGGGGCAGTAGCTGAAAGCTCAGCTGCACTATCCACCCCTGCATCAGGGGACTCTGAGGTAAATAAAGTGGAAGTGTAAAGGTTAATGTCTTTCCTCAAACTGAAGATATCTTAAGCAACTTCCCTCTCAACAGAGAGCGGCTGAGAAGCTGGAGGAAGCACAAAAGATCCTACAGAAAGACTGCGAGACGTACAAGAAGGTGTTGGCAGAGACGGTAAGATGAGGTTTTAAAATGTGTGCTTTTATGGTGGCCTATCGTTCCAAACTGAGCTGTCATTCCTGCTGCGTCCACAGGAGGGCATCCTGCAGCGCCTGCAGAACAGCGTGGAGCAGGAGGAGTCCCGCTGGAAGGTGAAGCTGGAGGCATCTCAGGGAGAGCTCAAAGAGGTGTGTGTTCAAGTAACCACTCCCAGATAGCACAACAGATCACTGAGCAGATATAGTACTGCGTGCCTGTTTCATTGTATAACTCTTCCGTGTCTTTTTTATAGATGAACCAGAAAGTCACACTTATGGATCAGGAGATTGAGAGACTAACTGAAGGGGCCGAGTTGGAAAATGTAAGTCTTCCTAAAAACGCTCATTTCAAACTTACACTGTTGTTCAGATCACCGGCCATGTTACATTCTGGTTTGTTTGTGTCCTCACTATCTTTGAACCTCTCTTTCCCCTGCAGCTTAGAAGAGAAAAGCAGCACTTGGAGTCTGAGCTGGAGAGGGCAGAGCAGGAGAGTGCCACCTATGTAACAGAGGTCAGAGAGGTAAGCACATACCTCTCTGTTTGGATCCCTAAATCATGTCGTAGCAGCATCATCCTCCTGTGACAAAAACACGAGTTGTTGTTGTTTGTTCATTTCCTGTTTTGGATGTTTGTTATTTTCTGTTTATTGGAGGCAAATGCACACAACACAGACACTGAAAGCACACATGCTCCACACTGTTAGCAATCTAGCAATTAGTCTACCAAAGCCTTATTTACACCACCTACCAGACTAACCTAATAGACTGCTTTGGGTAAATTACAGTCATGCACACCACGATCCTGTGCTTCATTCATCCCTACATGGCTCTGTTAAATAGCGTTCCCTTTCTGTTCTCATGGCCTGATTAGCTCACTGAGTAGATTGTGCTGGTAGTGCTGTCCTGGACCGACTCCCATTAAACGTCATCTTAATTTCAGCTCAAAGATCTGTTGACTGAATTGCAGACCAGACTTGATGGCTCATATACAGAGGCGTTCAGACAGAATGAGGAGCTGAACTTGGTAAGCGGTGTTCACCCTCTAGCTAGCGCTCCTTTTAAAGCCTTTCCCTTATTTCACTCGGCAGTGGCTCTGCACTGCTACAGGACGGGATCTCTCTATTCTGCTACTGGGGGTCATCCTCTGTAACCTCAAACCTTACATTCAAAAACATTTCTGTGTTTTTGAGATTGAGGGTGATGACTCTCCTTCACACTTTGAGAGACTAACCCTCCCTTCTTTACACTGGCACCTTATCTCATGCCTGTTCAGGCTACTAACTGCAGCTTGCCTTCCTTCTGCAGAGTCTCCAAAAAACTATTCATTTTGTGCATCTTCAGCTTAAATCTTAACATGTTACACTCTTCGGCCTTCTCACAAACCTTGTCTGTCTGATTGTCTGTCTATTAGCCTTTGTCGTGCCATAGTGTCACTAAACGTATGTCTGTGATCTCCATTCCTGTGTTAACAGTTATTAGATTTTTGACAGTGCATTTGCATGTCAAAAATGAGACTTGAGCATTTACACTGAGAACTTCAACACAAAAACAACAAGCATTTAAGTTTTGCTACAATACATCTCTATATGTTCCGGCAACAATGCATTTAACCTTTGGCTTTGCAAAGTGCAAATGCTTGGTTATAATTGTTATGTAAATATAATTCTAATAAGGTTTAAGTTATGTATTACTCATTTATAGCATATACAGTTATTCAATTGAATAATCATTAGATTACCCTAAATAACTGTTAGTTGTAGAACCACTGTGCAAATGTTGAGCACCGTAATGAACGCATTTTATGTTAGCAGGAGGCTCTGAAATAATGCCTTTTCTGTAAGTCCAATGCTAGATTTAAATGGGATTCCCAGGTGATAACGGAAAGCTATAATGTGCTTTAAAACATGTGCTGAGTGTCTGTTTTTATTCCAGCTGAAAACCCAGCTCACTGAGACTCTGTCTAAGCTGGAGACAGAAGAGAGCGAGAGGCAAAAAGTGGCAGGTGACCTGTACACGGTAAGAATACTCGTCATTATTTGACTACCCTGCTGCAAGGAGTCCAACTCCAGGCCGCATTGTTAACAAGTGTAACTTCCTGGTCCCTAATGTAGGCCCAGCAGTCTCTTGATCTGATCCAGGGGGAGCTCTCCAAGGTGACGGAAAACGCTGATGGCCTGATAGAGAATAGCAGTCTCTCGTCACAAACCGTAAGAGCCTGGGGCAGTTTGGGTGTTTAAACAGATTCTGGTGTAAGTGTATTTATGTATGGTGACTAAGTGGATACGTTGAGCTTAAACCAGTCATTTTGTCTGATAGGAAGAGATTGACAGAAAGGAGAAAATGACTGCAGGACTAAACCAAACAGTTCAAGAGCTGCAGCAGCTGCTACAAGGCGTCAGCAGGAAACTCACCAAGAGAGAGGAAGAGGTAAGGACTGCTGCTCTGCTCATTTTAGTATCATTCTTTCTAATCGCAACGGTGTGTTTGAATGTGGAGACTGAGCATTCTGCATTTGTGTTTCCCTTCAGGAGGCTGACAAAGGTCTGCCCAAGGTATAGTGAGAGGACGACAGACCCCCCCGCAGCCACCCTGACTGCACTACAAAGATCACCTTTGCCCTTCGGTCTTATCACTTACACCGTCACACCATACTGTAACACCCAGCCACCCCCCTTTCACCCAACCTCCGTCACCCCACCTGTACTGTAGACGAGCCTCCATCTGACTCTGGCAGAGGCGCTGGCAAACCCCCCCCCCCCCCCCCAGTCTCACTGCGGGGGGGCAGGCAGAGCTTGCTTTACTCCAAACACTCCAGACACTGTACCAAAACAAACTACTCCACTCCCACCACATTCCTGTTTTGCAGCAGCATCGCCAATTTGTATTCTAAACTTTAAGATGACACCCAGCCTAATTTAAACTGCGTGGCAACCATTCCTCTGTTTGAAACGCCTGTATTTTTCAATGAAATCCCTTTTTGAATACTGCAGTAGTTTTTGTTGTTATTTGTCAAGGGGTGGCAGTGATACAAATGTCCAGCTTGACGGAACAAACTTTGGGTTTTCAGTACTTTTTTTCTTAACTTAAAAGATATGTATTGTTTAAATGTTCAAGTTAGGACCTGCTGAAATACATGTTTGCCTCCTGACCAGAAAACTATCAAACTGCATAATCGTGCGTTCATGAATTCATAGCTCCATGCATACCATGGCTTACTATTGGGTGGGAGAAGGGAGATCATAAGGGGTCTGAGCATATCAGAAGGGTCACTACGTGATTTTTAACTAAGGAGATGCATGGACATATTAAATTGAGTCTGTACTGCAGCTCCAGAGAAGGCTGTGGAAAGAGAAGGCCAGGTCAACAGTGTAGAGGTTTTTAATCCTTCTCCAACTACTTTAGGAATAAGCGTCTCATATCATCTGTAATCAACACTCGCTATATTGTTGCTAAGTTCATTAACACTGAAGATTTTGTTCTTTTTGTAACAGGCGATGATAATAAAAGGGATGCTTGATAAATCTGTCCAGCGTACATCTTTTTCTTTCCAGCGCATTTCTTTCTCCCCACCACTGTGGGGCAGCATGCTACCTTAGTTAATATTTCAAACTGTGATGACTTGAAGAAACGGAATGTGGCAAGGCAAGTTTATTTATATAGCACCTTTCAACACAAGGCAATTCAAGGTGCTTTACAAAAATGAAAGACATTCAGACAAAGGCATTTAAAAACAGTAAAAGATAATAAAAGAAACATTAAAAGATAAAATACATGAGTAAAAAGTTACAGTGCAGTTTAAGATATAAATAGTTCACACAGAAGTTCCACTTTACTGATGAACACAAGGGCTCAGTTTCAATTAAAAGCAGCGGCAAAAAGAAAAGTCTTCAGTCTGGATTTAAAAGTAGTAAGAGTTGCAGCGGACTGGCAGGTTTCTGGGAGTTTGTTCCAGATATTTGGAGCATAATAACTGAACGCTGCTTTACCATGTTTAGTTCTGACTCTGGGGACAGAAAGCTGACCAGTCCCTGAAGACCTGAGAGATCTGGATGGTTCATAATTTAGCAGGAGGTCAGAAATGTATTTTGGGCCTAAACCATTCAGTGTTTTATAAACCAGCAGCAGTATTTTTGAAATCTATTCTTTGACACACAGGAAGCCAGTGTAAAGACTTCAGAACAGGAGTGATGTGATCCACTTTCTTAGTGTTAGTGAGGACTCGAGCAGCTGCGTTCTGAATCAGCTGCAGCTTTCTAATAGATTTTGCAAAGGGAAATTACAAAATCGTCTGCGTTCCCTGTACATTTGAATCATGTTAGTCATGATGTAGTGATGCTATTTCAGGTAAGTGGACTGCAGAGTAGGTGACACACTGTGCTGCCTAAATGATGAAACATTTTGGGGTGTGACCAGTTTCCCGTGAAGGAAACGTACGGTATAATCCCTCAGAACAGGAAACTGTTTTCTCAGCTCCTGCCTGAGTTGTACACAAATATTCCAACAAGATGTGAAAGTAAGTAAAAATAAAATAGCTTACCAAGAACCTCTTTTATTCTGCTGCGGTCATTTGTTGATGCTATGAGTGGTTGAGTGTGAAAGTGTGTCGCAAACCCAGATGTGCTTGGGGTGTGATTTTCCTTTTTAACGTTTCTTTGCACACTTTCTATTTTTAATACAAGGATAAGTACAGGTTATGTGTGACTGGACCTGACTCTGGGTATCTGCACAGAAAGCTCTTTCTTTCATCTTCTGCATGTTAAAAGACCTTTTTAAA
This sequence comes from Gymnodraco acuticeps, assembly GCF_902827175.1. NCBI lineage: Eukaryota > Metazoa > Chordata > Actinopteri > Perciformes > Bathydraconidae > Gymnodraco > Gymnodraco acuticeps. Next base: position 6,322,340 of record NW_022990295.1, on the reverse strand, counting down.
ACAACAGGACTGTTGTGTTAAAAGACCTTTTTAAAACAACAGGACTGTTGTGCCGGCTGGGGGGGGCGGGGGGGGTCGGTCGGTCGGTCGGTCGGTCAGGTCAGGGGTGCGAGCAACATGGGATCAGCACATTCCTCACATTCTCCCACACTGTCATGCTGCAGTCAGCTGATTGGAGATCTGGCGTTCACCCTCATGGAAACCTCGCGAAGAGACAGGAATTACTGTATCTTCAACATGTTCGTCATTCGATAACACTAGTGCCTTTCATAACGTGTTGCTGGAGGCTGCTGTTATATGTACACAGTCCTCTGTAACATAGCTTATTTACCGTCATGAGTTTAAATACTATGATCCCTATGAATAAAATAAACAAGCTGTTTGCAATACATCTCATTGTATGATCTCTAAAACTGACAAAATGATGATTTTCTACAGTTCTGTCACTTTTATCCTTTATAATGTGCCTCACAGTTCTTGGGAAATCCTGTCATAGACAATAAAGGATTAAAAATGGCATTGAAAAACAGCAATACATTTGCCCGAGGTTACACTTTGTCAGACACTTACTAATAGCTCCATGACTTCCATTGAAGGTCTGACGTGTGAAGCCTGCCAAAGAGCAGTGAGGAACTTAATAGGGGCTTTGTCTTTCCCATGTCATCATTGCACACACTTGATCTCAATTGCGCAATTTAGCTTGTTGCGGTAGGCCTCTGCTCTGCATGCTTCTTGCCTGGTAACGTTAAACTCCTCCTCCTAAACAGATTTGCACTCACACTATGCCAGCACAACTACAGCAAAGAAGCCCACTCCCTGCATCTGCTCTCCATCAGTGTGGTATGTGCTAGAGCCTTTGATCCCCCCCCCCAAACTCTACTGTGTGTGTGTGCACGCGCATACGGGAGGGTGAGTCAGTCAGACACAGAAAAGACTGTAGTGCTCGTTTACACAGACAATGCCAAATGGATGAAAGCAAGCGGAGAGAGGCAGTGGCACAAAAGAGCAGTAAACATTCATTATACCCACAGCTTTAAGTTCAGCCCCTAGGCCTACAGTTAGAGGCCTAATGCAGCTTGAGCCTTTGCACAACTGCTGAAGGAGCTGAACTCCACTCCTCTGTACTATTAATGGACAAGTATGTGCAGCTATGAACGGAACCAACAAATGCCACAGATTAATCTGGGTTGCTCACAAATTGGATAACACATTAATGCATCTTATAGTATTAAAGAGTTTAAGTAAATAAGGGTGGGGATGAAAGTAACTTTGTGGACCCCAGAAAACCCCTACTACCTTTTGTTTTTGTGTCAAGTGTTATGGCACTTTGAAACTGAACACCAGTTCAAACAGAAGGCCATAATTGCAATGGGAGCACCGAAGGGGCCTGAAGCAGTGAGGGCGCCTCCAGCCATGAAGGTTCTTGTGAAAACAAGACAGAGGCAGTAAAATGTTGATGAGACGGCCAGACAAAAGTGAAGAAGAGAAAGCCGTGAGAATTGGACATGTGAGATACTGGAAGGTTGAGAGGTATTTTGACATAAGGTAGACCTTTGGTTACATTAGACAGTCTGAGTTATTCTCAGAAGGAGCAATTATGCAAATTACTAGGTGTTATTATTAGATTGATTTGCATCTCCTCACATGGAGCTTGGTGAATACAGAAATAAGATTTTACGGAAAGAAATAAGCATATACCTGTGGGCTGGCAACCGACAAAAGGAAATATGAGAATGGTAAGCTGGGCAACACAATTAAACAGAATGAGAATGAGCAATGGCAATATGAAATTAAAACGTCCGGGCATGCAGACAAACAGCGATGTCATTAGGTTGCAAAAAAACTTTCATACATTAGCCAACTGCAATAAAGCCATAATCAAATACAGTTTTTCAAAGGGCCCATGGAGTCATCAATAAAATAAGCAAATCTGATTTCACAATCCTTTGACTCCCTGCATGTTATCTCTGTCAGGAAATGTACCAGGATGGTTATTTTTACCATGTGTTTCCTTCTATTACTGCTTCACCTTCTGCAGGCTCCCTTAGGCCTGTGTAACTATAACAAAACACATTAATGTCAAATACAACTGTGTGAACCTTGCAACCTCTGTGCTGAAAAGGAGTGAGTCATATCCTGCCAATATTTAAAGCAGGTTATGACAAACGGTGTGTAAGCCCTTTTCTCGTAATATATAGTAAACTGGAAACTCTGCAAACATTTCAGGAAAAGTATGATTCCTTTAAGCATTCCCAAATTGTACTCTTTGTTTACATAACACAGGGTGCGACCCATAGACCATTTGAGGTGGCAAAAGTAGGGGGGGGTTTACTCTAAAATCAATAACGTTATTTAACGAACAATACATTAAACAAAAAGTACTTCTATTTTGTCTTCTATATATATTGTATAACTTTAAAACCAAAATAGGCTCAAAAACATAATTCTAAACAAACATTTGTAATGGAGCCCCCCCTACACAAAGTAAAGAACAAGCGAATGGTACATCCCGGCCCTGCTGCTCGCTGTTTTTGTATCTGCTTCAGAGCGGATTCGACCGCCAAGTAAGTTACATTTTGCCATGTCACGCTAAAGAAGTTTGAGACAGTTTATTTATAGAAAAGTGGATTGGCGTGGGCACAGAGACATATGCCGCTGGATATATGATCTAAAATGAGAGCCTGTCGTGTTTTTTGAAGGTATTTCCCGGTGATTTCTGAGCCGCTGTTATTACTGTATAGCTAATGTTACACAGTGAAGCCAGTAGCCTCATGTTTTCGTCAAGCCAAGAGGAGCACTGCGCCCCGTCCAAAGACCCGGTGAAATACGGGGAGCTGGTGGTCCTGGGGTAAGTTGTGCTTTTTCTTGTATACATTCTTGTGTTACTTTATAAGACTCCTCTACGTTAACGTAAAGGCGATTATGTGGCTTGAGGAAGTTTCACAACAGGGCACTCGCGTAGGTAACTGAGCGTAGTGACGTGATTTTTTCAAATAAGGTGTGACCTTAAGGCTTAAGACATTTCCTTTTATTTTTAAACACGCATTGACTTTACACAGCGAACTCTCAAAATATACTCAGGGAAACATGCCAAGCCCAGTTTATATTTACAGGCTCACGTTACTCAGCTAATCAGACACGTGCGCAATCAGAAATGTGTACATTTTGCTTCCACCGAGCCGTGTCGGTGGCGATGTTACATTCTCTAAAATAAACAACAGCCTGGGTACATTTTAACCAGCCTTTGTCCACCAAATAGATGCGTTCAGCACAACTTTACAAACCCAGGTGAAACGAAGCCCATACTCAGCAACTCTGAGCTGCTACTTCTACCTTAAAGTTGGATTCATGGGGTTCAGGAATTCGGAAGTGGTGATGGTCCCCTCCCCCAGCCCCCTGGGTTCTTCCTATTTTCTAAACTATCTGTAGCTCAGACCGCAAGACTTTACATCTTCAAGAAACACCCACTGTGGTCACAAGGCCCTGCGTTGTATTATTCACAAGATGTTACAATTGACCTTTAGGTCATTGTGTCGTTCAATAGTTTGAAAGCACATACCTTGCTTTTCCCAAAACAAAGTGGATGACTTACATTGAGTAATGTCTGCTGTCCACATGGTCAGGTAGAGGGCCTTAACTGTAACCAGGCTTTGGAGCACAACTACCAACATCAGCTATAAGTGGGGGATGAAGATAAACACCTTATCATGCTGCACTTTGAAATCACAATCTGGTAATTATAATGGGAAAAAAGGGATACTGTTAACACTAATTCTAAACATTTGGAACTCCCATTTTTACTAATAAAGGACTTATCATCAAACACGATCATCAACATAGTTGCTGATTAATCTATTCTTAACTGTTCATCAGCTAAGTTACTTTTTGTTAACTGTGCTTGTTTGCATCAAATGCTATCTCAGATCTTGTTTTATACAAGATAGATCCTGACTTAAGTGCCCATTAGACTGCTCCATTAAGGCACAGTTCTTGGGTTGTGTTGACCCTTTTTAAGAGAGTCATTTGACATTTGGTAAGTTTTAAAACAGCATTTGAAGAAAAACACAAGGGTTCAAAAGTTTTGCCACTGAAACTATGATGTTGGCACGTAATAAAAAAACCATACAATATGCCTCCATGGTCTGTTGATGTTAAAAAAGCAAGGCTGTTATAGTGGCATTAGTTAGACGTGTCTCATCCTGCCACTGAGTACAAACTGGCGTGCCTCTTTCTTTGTTTATATCAACTATTACGAAACTACTACTGTTTTTTTTATGATTTGTTCAGGAGACACCGCAGATACTTATCACCATGAACAATCATGTTTATATTGATAAACTGTCAAGGGCAACGGCTGCCACAGATTATGGAAAACACCTGCTGTGTCATCAGTGATTAGAGTTTGGCCCGTATTGCAACTGATTTAACATAAGCACTTTGACTGTTTGTGCTGACAAAATGACATGTGTGTAGCATTTGTTTGAAGCATTTGAAATGAGATGCTTATAAATAAAGGGTATATATGCAGAGTGTGGTTGTGTCCCTGGCCCTCCACCCATACACTCACAGACACACTGCTTATTAGAAGGGACCAAAAGTGCTGACTGCTTATTACCCCGGGCTTAACATGTGGCACGTTTGAAGCTGAGACTTTTGTTCTCTCTCCTGACATAAAGACACATATTTTGAATTAGATGTGACGGGTGTATAATCACTGCCATGACATCACATCCCACTGATAAAACTGATGGTAGACAAGATAGCTGACAGCATGGAACAAAGCTTGTTTGAGCAGCAGTTCTCTCAGTGGTTTGTTGTCATGACCGTGGTGGCTCTTATTACTTGCATGGCTGCCCCCCATCTTTGCCTGGGTGGATTGGCTTGGTGCTGGTCAGTGGGGGGGGGTTAGCTGCGTGGGTATCCTGGAAATGAAAGGATGGATTGATTAGGACCCAGCCCTTGCCTCTCCTCAGCCTCCTCTGTCCATTGTGGCAGGGAGACTGGTCCTATTGATTGAACTTTGTACATTTCCCCCTAAAGAACCGGTCCGTAAAGGAAGTGCACAAATGAACTTGCAGACATCTTTGGTACAAACTGGCACTGATTGTTCGGATGCTATACAGATTCATCCAAGAAGAAAACTTATCCTAAGGCGGACATGTATTCTGTTGTTAATGGGACATTTATATTATGTTAAATAATACACGTTATTTAACATGAACTTCAATACTGTACACAAGCCTATGGGAGCATTTTGGGGTACGCTGCACCATGTAAACTGCAGGGTACAATAACAACATGATTGCCGATAAATGATCAGCTAATAATACAAGCCACATTTTATTAAATGTCTTTACAAGCGCAGCACGCTGACTAGACTAAGTCAGACTAAACATCATGTCACCGATGTGGACTTTTCACAGATATACATTACAAGTTTTTAGATGTACTTTATTTGAAAAAAGAAATGAACAAACAAGAGCCAGTACTAGTTTTGTTTTTGACAATAGTGATGTCAGTTAGATTTGGTCAGGTCATAGTGATGGAGTTTAAAGTCATCTGTCTTTGTTCACTACTTGCTAGCCTTTCTTTAACCCCGGTATGCATGAACTACAGTTTATGCCCTTATTTTAAAGCTATAAACGTATACAATTATTGGTTATTATCAGGCCCGCTATGAAAAGCAGAAATGTATTGGTATTGGCTGAAAAAAGCCATACTGAGCATCCCTAGTTATCCTTTTGCGTTCCTCAACAAGGTCAGCGTGCTGGTGGAGCTGGTCTGGTGTCAGTGTCTGGTGCAAGGTTATATCAGTCAGATGGATACTTGAGGCCATGGCAGCTTAAATCTGAGTCAGTTGACTGATGCTCTTCCCTCTCACTGTACCATCTGGCTGCCTCCCATGTAGCGTTGATGTATTTGTACAGTTTGACCTAACCAGAGCACTACTAGCCTGTAGTTGATTTGCAGCATCGTCTAACCTCGATGCCATCTTCTGTGACCCTTTAAGACCACCCTGCCCCTGTGTCACGCTAATGAGGGTTTAACCACTCCGCATATCCCCTCCTCATTCTGCGAACACTAGCCTTTTATGTTAGCACAAGAGGTAGGAGATGCTGTTGGCTCCTTTAGTGCAACCCAGAGGAAAGGTGGTGATTCGCCAGAGTCTTCTAATCCCTTCAAGTATTGGAAGGTAAATCCACCGTCTGTCTCGCACAGGTCAGAAGAAAAAGTGCTTTGAAAAGCCTGTCCTTCACTAATGTGGCAGTTCCTAGTGACAGAATATTTCCTCGAAGTAAAGGTGAATAAAAGAAGTCGTTGGTTGTTCTTCTCAAAGAGTTAGAAAGCAGTAAGAACTGATCATTAGAAAATGCAAAGATGCACATATTTTATTTGTTTATATGTGAGACACCAAGGCACAGGTAACCGGCAGATAGCCCTCAAATCCACTTAGTAGAACTCTGATCCACATATTAGTAGGGATGGGTATCGTTTGAAATGTATCGATTCCGGTTCTTATCGATTCCCCGTTTTGATTCCAAAATTGTAAAAGAAAGAGGTCAAACGTTTAGATGACAAAAATATCTTTATTCTTTTAAGCTTTAACTGACATTTTTACAAATAAAAAATATACATGCAATACAAATGTATTGCACAATAGCTGTGCTTTATTTTTGAACTGAGCTATGCCTGTGGCGAGCTATTAGCAGGCATTACACTGTGCCTTGTCTTTTTATTTTTTAGTGTAGTGGAGCCTCACTTCAGAGCGTTTACCGCGACCCATCTTTGGTGTTATGAAGTGACTGAGCTCGTGAACTGTCTACGGGAGGGCGGGGGGAGCCTCGCTGCGGGGGAAGCCTCGCTGCGGGGGGAGCCTCGCTGCGGGGGGAGCCTCGCTGCGGGGCAACTGTGGACCTCTGTCGCCTGTCAGCGCAACTTACCTGATGCTGTTTAAAAAAAATAAGGGCGGTGCCGGCCGCCAGCGTACCGAGCCGGCCGTTCTGTGATTCTCCAGAACACACAGATGGCCAGTCCGCCCTTACCCTGTATTCCACCGGGTCACCACGGCGCAGACGGCCCGGTGGAATACAGGGTCTACCGCGTTTAGGAACCGTTAAGCAGAACCAAAATTGTGTATTTTGTATGGGCACCCGGCATTTTCTTATCGGTTCTCCTCTGGAACCGAGTTTCGGTTCTCAACCCTACGTATTAGTCTAGCTGCTTTTTATTTAGGTGGGACATTTTCTAGGACAGTTCAAAGGAAATGAGAGAAGAGTCAGAACACTATTAAATTAGCTTCTAACATTATTAATGAGAGAGCATCAGCATTTCTGCTCCATATGGATTTTATTTAGGATCACATAGGGCCATAAAAACACATACAAAACGGATCTGCTTTCTCCCCTGTAGCTTGGTCCAAGAGTGAATAACACCACTATTAGACAATAATCAACATTCGAGCTAAACGCTGAAGAGTCTTTGCAAAAGAGAACAATCTAAACATATTTAAATACTGATACATCTACTTATCCACTATTATTCTAGTGTATTAGTTTCAGTTTGTCCACACAGTATCAGACAGGGCCTCTCTAGCTCTCTGTGGGTGGCTTGTCCTGCAGGCCAACTCTGTGCACTGTGCTGACTGGGACCATGTGTTTCCATGCCTGGCCAGCCGTGAGGAGACATGAGACAGGTGGAGAAGCTTTGGACGGAGGTAGGGAGGAGCAGGGAGGAGCAGGAAGGAGCAGGGAGGAGCAGGAAGGAGCAGGAAGGAGCAGGGAGGAGCAGGGAGGAGCAGGAAGGAGCTCTTGTTGCTACTGTTGAATTTGTGTTGCTGCAAAAAGGAGATATATCTGAATGGTCGTACAATTTCCCTCCCTCTTGATATGCACTGCTATGCAAACTTGAGGCCTATAATAGCTTTATATCCATTGTACAGTGTCTGTTAGCACACTGTGGTTACATGGGTGTGTGACAGAAGGTGTGTGTTGGATGGCAGTAGAGCATGGGGTGTCCCAGCTGTAGGAACCAGCTGGTGGATGGGGAGAGGGGCGGCTCTACCGGAAGCGGCTTCTCCATTCACAAGGAGCTGCCATGCTAGGTGTCTGAGGGGCTGATATTGAGGAGGGAAAAGAGAAATAACAACTTCTAGGGATGCTGAGGGTTTTTAAATGTTGATGTTCTTTATAAGTGTTTAAATTCCAGATATAAAAGACCGTATTGCTTTCATGAGAGCCAGTTATTCACCCAGACTGTGCGTTCCCAGACCTGACGTGCATTTTAAAAGATGCTCCCTCCCGCCTGGGACACGGCGCAAAAGAACAGCTGCAGTTTACACAGAGCTGGCTCACCGAAATCACAAGCACCAGAGTGCATTATGTAATAAGAGACACTATCCAAGGTAACGCTTAGATTGCTAACAGGGTACACTAGATTGCCAGTGATGTAATGCATGGCAAAGCTACATGAATGTTTCTTGTTATATGATTACAAGACATTTAACCTATAAATCTCATTGGATTCAACATTTATTTTGATATACATTTGTAACTGTTTTGCTAATTTGCTGTCCTTTCCTTCCTCCCCCCTCCCCTCACAGTTACAATGGCTCTCTGCCCAATGGAGATCGGGGTAGACGGAAAAGCAGATTTGCGCTATACAGGAGGACCAAAGCCAACGGTGTTAAGCCGAGCACCGTGCACATCCTCAACACACCCCAGGCAAGCAAGGTACCCAGACAGATCACAGGATGAATAAGTGGTTGTACTGAACAGACTCTCAGTCAGAATGAACACTTATCCACTTGTCTTTTGTTGCTTATTTTAGGACAAAATGTATAAGCATGTGGATAACTAACAGAGAGGGGAATGAGTAATCGGGTCAATGCACTTAGACACATTGGGATTGAAGGTAGAGGAATCACAGCTGAAGGAACATTTTGAAAAACACTTTCTGTTTGAGCAGCAGAATGTTTTCTCAGTGATTTTCAGTAGCTTATGGAACGCGCGGTGAACTCCTTTACATTATTGTTGGCAGACCTTAATGTTGACATTTCCAGTACAATCACTGTAGTTCCTAAGCGGGCCTCATAGCTCTTTCTATGCACCGCAGTGCCTGCCAGAAACTGCCCCCTCCAGTATAACACGTCTGCATTCCTGCCGTTGGTTCCCAAGCAAAAGTGCTAAACAAGCCGGAGGACTTGCTTACCTCGGCACATCTTGAAGCCCAATATTGTAGACAATTGTTGGGAGTTTAGCTCTCTGGCTGAAGGCCCTGTGGTTCGGGTTACTCTCACCTTGTGGAACATGACTCCAGATAGCTGTTTTTCTGTGACAGAGGCCTTTTCATCGCAGGGATTCATCCTTTCAACTGACTTTGAGATGATTGTTGTGCTGCAGCGGCTGATCAAATATGGCTTGACATTTCTTTCTCAAGTTTTTTCCTCAGACAGTTTGCTCTGAAAACCATGTTTCCTTGGATCGGGTTGTATTTAGCTGCACGGCTCAACTGAGCAAATGTGCCCTTTGCACAATTAGTCACACACTGTTTCAGAGACATGAGCTGCTGTGACCTTCTTCCCCTTCCTCCACCGTTCCTCTCTGCCACCCTGTTACCAGGCCGGGGATTAGGAGGGTGAGCTGAGGAGGAAGTTGTTCCCTGACCCTGCACTCACAGCTGCACACACGGTCAAATATAGCCCTTCCCAGACAAGCAGGGTGGTGAGGTTAATTCGAGGAGAGCTTTCTTTTTAAGTTGGCAGTAAATTGATCCAATCCATCTCCTGTTTTTCTAAAATCTTGAGCTGAGTATGCTCTGTTACTCAGAGAGGGAAATCTCACGTGTCTGTGCACACTCTGGTGTTCATGACAGATAATGAGGAGCTCCCATGACGCCACTGCCAGCCTCCTATACAAATCCTGCGCCTGCTTTCACACTTGCTCATTTAATCTCAATCACTGCATTCGTGCAGTAGTGATTGTTTACTTTGGCAATCCTTTTAGGGCCGGATAGCCTGTTGCTGGGTTGTTTATCACTCCTTCAACTGAGGGAGGGTGTGTGTGACTTTAGGGGGGGGCGTGGTGTTTATAAAAAAGATATGTTTTGGAACGTGCAGGAACTCCTTTTAGCCGTGGAACAGGTGGAGCCCCATTTGTTTGTAGCGGCGCCGTGGAGACGAGACGGCATGTGATGATGACATTTGTCCCTGTCTGTCTCTGATGTTCCAGCAGAGTGTGGCAGCGCTGGTGACCCACTTTCTCTCTCCCTGTCGCACGTGACAAAGGCGGGGGTTGTTTGGGAAATGGTATTCGCAGATTAGAGCGCGATGATAGTGGCATGTGGTGAAGTGTCGATGGGAGAGGGGTCTGACTTTAACCCACCCTGCCTCTGCCTACTGTTTGTGGATTTTAACACACTGCAGCCTCACATCTTGCTTCAAAAACTGATAAAGATCAGTATAAATCCTTTTATCTTGAAATGGTATTTTTCGTTTTTAACCAATCGCACTCAGCACGTCAGGGTCAACAATGCCCTCTCAGAGCCCCGGACCATCAGTACAGGAGCCCCCCAGGGTTGTGTGAGCTCCCCGGTCCTCTTCACACTGTGCACAAACGACTGTACGAGAATCCACCCGGAGAATTATATCATCAAATTCTCAGATGATACAGCCATCCTTGGCTTAATGCACAAAGGCAGCAGTTCATCGGCTTATCACTCTGAAATAGAGAGATTTGTGCAGTGGTGTGATTTTAACCATCTAGTGCTGAATGTGAAGAAGACTGAGGAGATGGTGTGGGACCTATGTGTGGGACCCAAAGGCAGTGGGTGACCTTAGCCCGGTGGTTATCCACAATGAACCCATAACTCAGGTCAGCTCCTATAAGTACCTTGGTGTCCATCTAGATAATACACTCAGCTGGAAGGCGCATGTTCAAGGTCTGTGCTCTAGACTTCAACAGCGATTGTACTTTCTGCGTCGACTCCGGGCTTTCGGAGTCGAACACAAGTTCATGTTACTGTTCTATCATGCAGTGTTGGAGAGCATCATGAGGTATGGTATCACTGCCTGGTATGGTAACTTGACAGCGCAGTCAAAGTCACAGATCGCTCGCCTGGTACAGACTGCTATGAAAAGTATGGGGGTTAAAAAACACCCATCTCTCCAAAACATACGAGCAGTCCATTATCAGACAGGCAAACAAAATGGTGTCTGATCCCACCCACATACTCCACCCAGAATTCCAGCTCCTACCTTCTGGTAGAAGATTCAGGGTTCCCAAGAGCAGGCTGAACCGCTATAAGCACTCATTCCTACCTATGTCCATTAAGCTTCTTAACATTCACATGAAATGAAATGTAGTCAAATGTAATGAAATGTACTTTTTAAATGTTGGCCATGAGGGTTGTGCAATAGGTCGCCATTGTCAGTATGTGCGTCTGTGTATTGTGTTTGTTCAAACGGTGTATGACTGATGATATGTGTATGTCTCTTAATGTCTTCTATGTTTGTATATGTACATGTATGCGGAACTGCAGGACGGAGTCCAGAACACATTTCCTTATGGGGACAATAAAGTATATCGTATCGTATGCCTCACTGCTTGGACTGAGGCAGCTCAGCTGGTTGCCAGGCTTGTGTGAACTGAGGCCAGTGGGCGCTTTACGGTCACTGTCATGGGAGTGTGACTTTACACGCTCTTCCCTTTTTCTCTACCAGAAATTCCTGGCACACAGCATGTAATATAATGAGGAAGTATTCTTGCTTAAATGTCATCTGTAAGAAATCTCAATTTTAATGAAAAGCTAACACACTTTTGTTGTTGTTAAAAGGAAATAAATAAATAAATCGATAGTTGTTCTAAGACTTAGGGTGTGACTCATCAATTGAGTGCATTTTAATAGTGGGGTTTGTTTACCTGCTCTGTAATTGAACCTCAGCAGTGATTGCAGAAGGCATATGGCAGTGCCTCTCCTTTGGCACTCTCATATCCGGTGTTAAAGCCACAAACCAAGACATCAAAGGGTTCACTAAAACAAAGACAAAATAAATAAATAATGACATAAATATGTTGCTTGGCTTCTTATTCAATTGTTGAGATATGCATTTGTCGTGTTTAATATGGTATCCCAATGAGTAGCATGTCATACATTCCTTGTTATATTGCAGGCTGTGAACTGTAAAGGCCAACACAGCATCTCCTACACGCTGTCCAGGAACCACACGGTAGTGGTGGAGTACTGCCACGACAAAGACACCGACATGTTTCAGGTACAAACCCCTCATATAATACTGTTAACTGTTTGGATTGTATTTTTAAAAACCTGTCCTTTTGCTTTAGGGCTGGAACTAAGGATTACTTTCATTATTGAGCGATTAGATTATTTCCCAGAGCCAAAGGGGATGTATTCAGATTGCTTTTCTTATATGACTAGCTTTGTTTTACTTTCACATTACAAACTCAAACATCAAAATGTAATACGAATTATAACAAATAAAAGCTTTACATTGATTTGAGAAGCTGAGATACATTTCTTCTTCAAAATGATGACTTATGAAAATAGTTACAGTATGTTGTAATCAGGAGTCTAAAGTCTACTTAAATAAGAGTATTTGCAGCTAAGCCTTTTAAAATCTGTGCCCATTTGGTGGTTTTTCCCATCACACTCCACCAGTGAGTTCAGTGTCCTGATTGTGTAATGTCAACAGCAAGGAAAAGAGGACCAGAGGGGAGTCAGCACTGCAGACACGTGCTTCACATCAGCCCTATACTGTGTCCATGTTTCTATGAGCAACACTGAATAAATACAAACACTTGAGAAAAGGGGAAATTCATTTAAAAAACAGGACTTCAGGATCATTTTTAAGATGAACAAAAAAGAGGAAATGAAAGCTTGAAGTGCTCCTCTGTTTAGCTTGGGAAGTTTCTGGAGAATGTTAAGTGTTGACCTCTATAGTCTGCTTAAAAATAGGGCTGAATAAAAAATAAAAGAAACTTGGAATCTTTCCACAGATGTACTGATATATCAAAAATATGCTGCTATGTAAAACTTTGGTTAAAATTCTGAGACACGACCATGTCTGGTTTCCCAAACACAGCAATGTGATCCTGTGCAGCCTCAAACTGCCACAACATGACACATGACTTGCCAGGAAGTCAAAACAGTTCAAGGAAAAAGAAACCCCTTTTCATCATGCCACTGTAGTTACAAGAAATCCAAAGCATGATATTGAATGAATACTGTGTTTCTGCGTAGATTGGGCGATCCACTGAGAGCCCCATAGACTTCGTGGTGACTGACACAGTAGCAGGCGGCCAGGAGGGAGAGGAGACCCCCATCACTCAGAGCACCATCTCACGCTTTGCCTGCAGAGTGGTCTGCGAGCGCGTCCCACCTTTCACCGCCCGCATTTACGCTGCTGGTTTTGATTCTTCCAAAAACATCTTCCTTGGGGTAAGCACTACTCAGTGTACCATAGACATGAAGTATTAAACACATTTGGCAGCGTTGTGTAACAATCACTTTGCATGTGTACTCTGTCTCTTCTACAGGAAAAAGCTGCAAAATGGAAGAACCCCGACGGTCACATGGACGGACTGACAACCAATGGCGTGCTTGTAATGCATCCCAAGGGTGGTTTCACAGAGGAGTCCAAGCCTGGCGTGTGGAGAGAGATCTCTGTTTGTGGGGACGTCTACACGCTGAGAGAGACCCGCTCGGCACAGACTCCAGGCAAACTGGTCAGTAGCTGCATACATACAGCAGAAGGGCCACTGTGACACATGTTTTTAAATCACAAATAGAAAATGACTATGATGGTATCGCTGCTTAGTGAAACTGAACGTCTGCTTCGTCCCCCTCTGCAGGTGGAGCATGAGAGCAACATCCTGCAGGACGGCTCCCTGGTGGATCTCTGCGGAGCCACTCTGCTGTGGCGCACTGCAGAAGGCCTCTTTCACACTCCCACCCAAAAGCACCTGGAGGCCCTCAGGCAGGAGATCAACGCGGGGCGCCCCCAGTGCCCCGTGGGTCTGAACACCCTCGCCTTCCCCAGCATGCAACGCAGCCGCGCCCTCTCCTCTCTGGAGGAGAAGCAGCCCTGGGTCTACTTGTCTTGCGGCCACGTGCACGGCTACCACAACTGGGGCCACCGCTCGGAACAGGATGCCAACGCTCAGCGAGAGTGTCCCATGTGCCGGATGGTCGGGCCCTACGTGCCGCTGTGGCTGGGCTGCGAGCCGGCCTTCTACGTGGACACAGGGGCCCCCACCCATGCCTTCGTGCCATGCGGACACGTGTGTTCTGAGAAATCAGTGAAATACTGGGCGGAGATCCCGCTGCCCCACGGCACCCACGCCTTCCACGCCGCCTGCCCCTTCTGTGCCACCCAGCTCGGCCTCACTAAGGGCTTCGCCAAGCTAATCTTCCAGGGCCCGGTGGACTGAGCCCAAGGGTCCTGCTCCGGTAGAGAAGATTAGACAGGATTGCCAACATGCTGTGAAACTGTTGAAATGATTTTGTGCTTTCTTTGGTTCATGTAAGCCAGCTGCGGAAAGTAGTAAGTCTTCTGGTCATATACTGTGCATTCTTTACAACAGAGAGCCGTTACAGATTGTTCAGGGCCACAGATTGTTCAGGGCCACAGTGACACACGGGGACGTGGACCACGCGTGGCTCCTCCAGGATTGAATACGATTTCACCTGAGACTGCTTTAAAGACGATTGTTTTACACTATTATCACTGCTGGTTTCCATCGGATGGCCTTTAAATAAGGTTGTAGAAGCAATGATTTCCTCATCAGACGGACACTGATAACATATTCTACTTCAATTCCTGGTGGGTTAGAGTTATTGGAGAGCCAGACAGCTGGACTGTTGGCTGGGAGAAAGCTGAGAGAATCTTTGAGTATGATGGCGATCTGGTTCAGCGCTCCCCATCGCCCTGCCGGCCCTGACCCCTTAGCGGCATCTCCATCTCGTAGCTCTCTTGGCTTCCATTCGCTGAACTTTGAGGAGGCGGGGGAAAATACTTTTTGTGTACAGAGATATAATCCAGTGCCTCAAATCCCATCAAACCATGGGAATATTTTTCATAAAGGAGAAGAGATATTTTGTTGAA
This sequence comes from Gymnodraco acuticeps, assembly GCF_902827175.1. NCBI lineage: Eukaryota > Metazoa > Chordata > Actinopteri > Perciformes > Bathydraconidae > Gymnodraco > Gymnodraco acuticeps. The sequence continues at coordinate 6,307,222 of NW_022990295.1, read as the reverse complement.
GGCAAAGGGAGAGATAGTTTTTTGCATAAATAGGGAAGAGACAGCCCACATGGATTCTTTTTATGACAGAAGAGGTATTTTACTACACTGAGGCCCTTGTACTGTTTTGTAATGCAAATGTTAATATATTTTTCTCCTGCATAAATGATGTGTGAGTGTGCGTGTGCCTGCGTGTGTGACTGTGTGTGTGTGTGTGTGTGGGTGCACTGCATCATTTCACCCCAATCCCCTTTTTATGATCTCGCCCACCACCCAAAACACCACCAGAGAGAAAACAGGAGTCAAACCCACCTTGAAGGGTTTGATAATGAATGTAGTGAAATACATTGACTCTCCTCACTGGTGGTGCTTCAATAATACAACTTGCTTTCTTTATGGCTGTGGCCTATTTGACAACAAACTACCACATGCATCCACCTAGCTTGTTGGCTAGCCGTGTCCATGCCCCACACACATGTACTGTATTCAATCTGCACTGTTGTTAGCTTTATCCCACGCTGGGTCTGATCCAATGATTTGTACGCTGTCAAACCTGGGCACAGTCTCAGCAGCATTCAGAGATTATACCAAATATAAGGAGATGTTTTTTTGTCTCCAAACGCAAGATGTAACGACCACTCTTCTCAGATCCAAAGTGTTTCTGTAAACAGTCCTAAACCCAAACTGCTGCTATCGTGGAGTGTTGACAGCTCTGGATTACAGTGGAGGCTGTTCAGCTGCTCGCAACCAGCAGAATAATGATATTATCGCACACCATGCCAACATTGGTGAGTTCTATTGTGTGTGGATCAAAAAAGTAGCCGATGAATTGAAAGTAAAGAATCTGGGACAAATCTGCATTATTCTGCTATGTTAGCTTACCAGACTGCCTATATGTAGAGTGTAGCTGAATGCATTAAGTCTAACTCTAGTTTAACAAATACAATATTGAGCATTAAATCTATGAGTTGATCGTAACATTTTTAATATAGCATTCAAATGTGTTTTGGATGTAATATGAACCCAGTCCGATTAAGGGCTCACTTACTAAGAGAAACATACCTAGCATTCTTAAAAACATCAGCAGCATTACGCTTCTTGCATACCACATTTGTGAATTTAGATTTGATGTAACTGCCGAGCAGGGTCAAGTACTAAGCCACATATTGTACAGTTGCATTCCTCTCCAACACTTTCAGCTCTAACACTGTGCCCATTGCTTAAGACCGTGTTCTGTAACAGCTGCAGAGTAGCTGCCTCAAACATTCCTCCTCGGTAAACATGGGTGGGGCCCTCAGTTCACCCAAGGGCTTGTTCTATGATTCTGTCTCATACAGGAACTCTGTACACAAGCCATAGAACGCACTGATGCTCCCAATGCCTCCTTTGCAAAGAATAAAATATTTTTTAAAAAGAGCTTAAAGTGAGTTGGTCGTCTCTGATTTTAGCCCTTCTTTAAATCTCATGTGGTTGTGATATTGATTTAGTGGTTTTAAAAGGTAGTACAGTTGATGCAATTGTTTGCCTTTGATGTCTTTGGTCTTTGCTGTGTACGTACAACATGGCAGCAATGTTTAATCACAGTTACACATGTGTTTCATCACTCCTCACTATAAGCATTTCCCTGCTATCTTGGCTGCCAAAAAGTCCCTGGATTTTTATATCTCTATCAAACAAAGCATTTGTGAGATAGGGAACACATTTCCAAGTCTATATTATTCACATGTCATGTATCTTATCAGCATCATCTTAATATTTCCCACAGAAAATCACTGCATGAGCAACATTCCCTGGTGTTTGGAGCGGAGTGTAGTCTTCCTCTGAAGCCAGAAGAGGGCACTATTTCCTCAATAATAAAGAGGTTGGCACGAAGCCCACCACACCACTGAGCCTGTCGCATTAAAAAGCCAATACCACAGAGCAAAGGAATGGGAGTTTGATGTTTACTATGAAAAAGACTCAGTATAAATACATTTGAAACAAGAGGAATTGTATATACTAAATTTGCATGCCCTGGAAATCCTCTATGTGTGCAATTACGCTACCACAGGAGATATGTAGACTGTATATTTATAGTAGGACATTTAATGATTAATCTTTAACATTCCATGTGCTTTTGTTTTTACATGTTTTTCTTAAATTAATTATACAGCTCTTAGATTTATTCCGGATTTAAATCCTGGCATCACACACAAGACATGTCTGACAAATATGCACAGGGGGCACAGGCATTTTTTTAGCTTTTATTTTTATGTGCATGCAAAAATATTGTATGATGATGATGACATTTTCCATAATTTGCATGTGACTTCATCTCCTCTATAATAAGGGCACATGAAAGGGATTTAAATACATAACATGTCAGTTAGGCGTTTGGAGAGGCATGGAGCTGTGGGATGCCATGCTTCCTAATTAACATTCCTGCAGTAGATGTGAGATGGGTTCAGATGTCTGCACACTTGCCTGTTTTTCTGAATGACAGAAGAGACACTGAAGGTGACAGCATGTTAATTTTGAGATCATTCGGTGGCTCCCCTGCCTTAAGCAGGGCAGGGTTATGTGAATAAAGAGGAATGATACCATTTCTTTCTTGGACCAGCTTCCTGCATGAGACAGTAAGGTGCATGTGTTGTACTCACGCTGCGACTGGAATAGATTGATACAAACCTCAGGACTTCTAGCATCACCTTTTTAAAACTAATTAACTCCTGACACTTTTCACAGCCACACAATTCAATTTTACACAATGATATTTCTCAGCTTTACTATATTACAAATTGACTTTGGCTAAGTAACACATTATTAAGTCTGTCAATCTGCTTATGAAATTAGGGGTAAGTGATGGTATGGCAATGAATATAGATCATCAACTTGTTATATTAAAGGGGGACTCCCGCATTTAAGAAATTGCGGGTAAAAAAGTAATTAGCAGAAAAGCCAGAGATAACTTAACTAGAATGTGTCTATACTAGCCCAATCCTACGTTTCCCATAATGCAGCTTAATAGGCAAAGATTCAAGATATCATTACTGTCTTGGCCCTTGCAGGTATTCTAATACTGCAGTTTTATTATGTTGTTGTTTTTTTAATGTTACTCATAAAATCTGTAAGGCATTTATAAAATAACAAAACATCTTAACAGGAAAATTATTTAAAAAAAGTGTATCAACACATGTTTGAGTGTTTCTGCAGAAGATACATTAAAGCCTCGCTTCTACATGTTTCTTTGCCCCGGGATGGAACATGTGAAATGCCACAGGTGGCTGCGGGCTGTGCGCCAACTTATCAGCAGGACTCCTTAGCTGGCAAGTTGTGGCTGTGATATTTACCTCAATTACCCAGCATGAAACTGAAGCAAATTATATGCAGATCATCATCTGTAAATAAGAGATAGTGCTCTTCCCCTTCGCGTAAATTAACCTCAGAAGCAAACACAAGACACATTTTTCTCCATGGTTTTTAATATAGTAAACTTGGCAGTCATTTTTCTTTTATCTCCAGGCTAATTGGACTGCCATTGCACGGTGGCACATATTGGACGATGTTGTTAATTCCTCACTATTTCTGTCTTGTGTGGTTAGTCACTAGTTGTTACGGAGCGTGTTTTCCCCCATCAATAGTGCACTGATACTTTGCTGTAAATTAGATCCACCTTGCACCAAGCCCAAGGTCAAACACCTCACACAGGACTCTCACTTTGGATTCGTGCAATTTGATCTCGTCAAACAAAAGCACCACTTTCTTATTTCTAGCTTTCAGCGAGCTTTGTAGCCCTTCTATTACACAATTCAAGCTGTATGCGGTGCAGTTTGAAGAGGATTATGATTATATCAGACCTATTTACTATTTCATGTGGCTCTTGATACTTTGTACTCAGCTTATTACTTTCTCAATGAATAACAAATGAGTTGTCAAATAAAAAGCAAATAAACACAGGCGGAAGAGAAGCTGGTACGAATATTGTATTAGAACATGCGAGGTGAAAATAGGTTTTGGAAAATCAAGCATTACATTCAAACATTAAGAGTGTACCTCTTTGAGCCTCTGGTGCCCTCTCCCTCTCATCGTGCTCTCACAGAGGCATGTGGCGCCTTGCCTTCTCATCCAAACAAGGGGACAAATTACTTTAATTATGGAGTAATTGCAGGGTCTTCTGTTAATTAAATCTTTATCAGTTGAAGTAAGTGGATTTCTCCCACATGGAAACCATGCAGAGTCGTGCTGTCTTACTCCCCCTCCTGCTCCTGTCTAAATTCTCCACCAACACCACCGTCTGAGGCCGTCTTTTATTCCCACTCTCACCCATCCCTCTCTCACCCCTGGGTCTTCTTGAAATGATTAGGATTAGCATCATTTGGGGTAGGGGGTTGTTTTACCCACTCTGTCAGTAGCCAGCTGTTTCTCTAAAATACCATAACAAACATGATAGCACCGGCGTGAGGCAACGTCCTCCGCTGGAAAATTAGATACATGATTTATCTGAGGTTCCTGGTGTTTGACAAAATTGAATCCTCTCATTTTAATTGCTCTCGACTAGGTGTGCTGCTCCAGGCGCTGGAAACAGGAGCTCTGTATGTTGTCCCTTGTTCTCTTCAGACTATTATGTTCCATTGTGCAACATGCCGATTATGATTTTCTTTATCCTTGTCATCTATCTTATTTAGGATCATTTAGCTAGCCACATGTTACAAAGCAACAGCAGTCTGCCCTGTTATTACGTGTGTTTGAGTCCCCAGCTTCTTGTAATGAGAACAGGATCACAGAGGACAATTAATCTCTCTGAAGACTTATTCACTGGAGAAAATACTGGGAAATTGACTTGTTTTGTTGATTTTCGCCGGCCCAGCATTTGATCCAAGGTGTGGAATATTAACACAAACACTTGTCATGTGTCTGGCAGCTTTCACTTGACAGTGTTTGCCCAGAATATTGCTCCACAGGTTTCGCAGTAACAGGAGACAGTGACACATTTTACTGTACGTCATTTCACATTGTGCCTCAAATGTGTGATCTGTTGCTAAATTGCTTAATGTTTAAACCCTTTTTAACCTACGGAAAGTCTGGGCCTGTGTCACACATGCACAAATACCACAGCGTTTGATCTTTTAACATCTATAGAATGTGAATTTTGGCTTGTGGACAATCTCAGTGAGCTACTGTTTAGCAGTGTGAATGTTTATGGGGCAATGAATTGGGTGTAATGTGGCTGTGAAGCAGATTCAAAAAGGCTTAACCGGATTACAACTAATTTCAAGGATGCTTAAGGTAAGATTAAAACAGATATGTGGTAAGTGAGGAAAATACAAAATCAAATAGATTGAATTTCACTCACTGGTCTCGTACTAGCTCATGCATGGCTACCCTGCGTGCATTTGTGAGGCACGGCGTAACAAAATCAGATGCAGCTTTGTGTGAGACAATATGTAGATTGTATAAACGCTTCAGCAAAGGAAACATTTGCACATTTTCAAACAACAGTTTTGCTCTGTTGGACCGTCACAATTCAGCAATAATGCCCTTTCTTATCTCATGCTACAAATCCCCAGAGCTGGAACATTAGAAGTCTCTAATCACACACACTGGCACACATTGGGTGTGTGTACATGCACTCTAGCCCCACTCTCTCTCTCACACACACACACACACACACACACACACACACACACACACACACACACACACACACACACACACACACACACACACACACACACACACACACACACACACACACACACACAGAAAATCACACATCTCACATAAAAAAGATAATGAATTTAATACCACTGCTATTACAGTCAACTAATGTTTGTTAATAGCCTGGTGCCATATGGAACGAGGGCCAAAACCATGTGGGTAATTCCTCTTTTTGGACAAGCTGTCAATAAAAAGGCCTTGCATTTTATGGATGCATATGGTAGAGGGGGGGGGGGGGGTGCTTAATCCAGCAGACTCTCTAATGATTCCTCTGTGCCTCGAATGGGAGCTACAGGCCTCTGTGAATGTGCTCGCAGCTGTGTTTTATCTCTCCTATCAGAACTGAAATACGTGTTCCATTTAGCATTTGTGCATACGCTGCTCAGTATGGCTCGGTGTGAGACTTTGGTTTTCTATGTGGTGGGGGGGTAATGGAAGTGGTGGTTTTAGAGAGAACATTTTATGACGTGCCTTATTACACCCCCAACCCCCCTTCCCCACTCCAATCCACCACCACCTCCCAAAAACTCACTCCATCTCCTCCCCATATCCCTCTGGCAGCACTGCAGCCCAGCGGATAACCAAGCGTGGATTAGCAGTGACATCACACTGAAGAGATGGCTGAGCCCGAGTGTGAGGAAGGGTGAGTACTTGGGGTGCATGTGTGTGTGTCAAATGGGTATGAGCGTTATGTGTGTGTTCAAGACTGATTAGACGATGAGGGTGGTGGTGAGAGGGAAGCGAGGATTAGAGAGCCATCCGAGAGTTGGCTAGGTGCTGACACTACTCCACCTCACCAAGGGCTCAATTTACTGAGGGATCAGACTCATTTACGGTGGGCTTGGATTATTATCAGTTCAATAGGGCAATTTCTTTATTACAGTCACCCTTCAACCTGTGAAATATGGATATTTGTGAGACATTTAGGGGTACATGTATCTTGTTTCAGTTTTCATCTACTGCTTACCTGCTTTATTGTGTTTTAGCAGCAGGTAAAATAACAGCTGTATCATGTGTATCATTGTGTTTAAATGAAGTTGAATCACTCTTCAATTTAAAGAGTGAAATCCATAAGTTTTTTGTGCCGGCTGTGAACCACAAAAAACAGACTTTTTTTTATTTTCATGAAAAGGCTAGCCACAATAAAACACAAGATTTTCAGACAGTCCATCTATAATTCTTCAACTCCTGGGAGTTTAAAGAGGGCTATAGTGACTATTTCTTACTTTTGTTTCTTTGAAGGCTCCAAATTGTCAACACTCTTAAGATGTCCCTCTGTATTGAACCCCTTATAAAGCATTGAGCATCATTCACCTGATTCTCCAAGAGAAGAAAACCGGTTGCGCCTGCATCTTCAAAAATATAACAAAAGTGAAGGGAGCGAACCACACATTTAGATGCAGACTTTAACCAAATGGGAAGGAAGTGGGGCCTGTGACATTGAGTCCAGTTTGTCCAATAGTCAAAAACTACAAAACCACTTCCACAGATCAATTTGAGATATAAATAAGGTATGCACGAATACACTACCTTTGTGAACAAGAATGGAAATTCATGTTTGACCTTGGAAACAGCTCCTGTCAAAAACAATCTCACCACAGGGTCCATTCAGTAGCTGTTTTGAGGCTTTACAAAATGTCTTGATCTTCCAAAATGTCCATTCCTCTGTGTAATTTAAGGACTTGTTGACATCCATAAACGCTAGACAAAGTGTCATTTAATGTTAGTTATTTTTCATAGTAGGCCTATACTTGTTTAGAGGTGCAGACCCTCTCAGCCATGTGGGCTTAAGTGATGAGAGAGGTCTCAGCTCTTCACATGTAGTTCTGAGTTAGTTAGTGTACCAGCAAGTAAAGAAATTGGGATTTCCATGATTGTATAAAGGAAACGCATTTTTACAAGCAACTCACCCGAGGAAAAACACAATGATCTTCCACCGCCACAACGAACATAAAGCATCCAGTTCATGAAAAATCACAACAACTTTAATGAATGCTGTATCTTTAAATAATGGCGCGTCAGGTAGTATCGCGAGATTGCCCCCTGTTCACGGGAAGTGGGTTGCTTCTTCCCGGGAAGAAAAACAATTCAATTTAGCCAAGTGTCCAGCCTCTCCAATAAAACTGTCGAGTTAGGACTTTATTTGGTGTAATATTAACTTAACTTCATCTCTATAATAACGTCGGTTTAAGGTGGCTGGTAGCTTACAGTTCTATTTGCAGTCTCAAGTGCCGAAATATATGTATGCTACCGTTAGCTAGCTCAACATTAGCAGTTGTTTGAAAACTATCTGTATTCATCCAGAGAAAATGTCAACGGAGCAGAGGACGAGCTGGATACTGACAGGAGCTACGGTCGCCTGTGTCACAGCTCTCTATGTGCCCTGTGTGCAGAGGACTGTCCCCGGTGGAGACTCAGGTTGGTGCTAGCCTGCTAGCTAATGCTCCTTTCTGGTCATGTGGCTTTGTTGTGTTGCCCGGCAGCCAATAGTGTGGCGCCATGCTGTTGCAGCTGATCGGGTGCTGTCCGTGGTGCTGCAGGTATGCGTGACATAACAAAACTAGTTTAAAACATCATACATAAACATTAATATAATGGTTATGAAATACGCATATGTTTGACGTAAGACGTGTAAGACATAGCCTAAAATGCATTTATTATTTTGATTAATTTCGAATGTGTAAAACAATAATACAAACATTTAACATGATAATTATTATACAATATAAAAATGAGCAGTGTCAAATTGATATACAAACATCTTACTCTACTTAATTACACATCCGAAAAGGGGTGGGAAGAAGTTTACACTTATTTAATCCCACCCCTTCTCCCAAAAACTAAATTATTAATATTATTATATATTAATTTATTGTTTTAAATTCACCTGCAAGAGCATACCATTGTTCACACATCAGCACCGCTTTAACAGTTAGCAATATGTTTTGGATTAAATGTTGAATGCAGAATTGGAAGTACAGTTAGTGCATTTGAGATAAATAGATAGATGAACAACTCTAACATATGCCATTCCTTGAGACTTCAATTACATACGTTGTATAAACTTTTGCACATGTTTCCGTATTATGGGGGATGGTTTCGGATAATTGTTCTATTGGTGTATCGTTGGTCCAGTCTTTGTCTTTATTGGCCAGACCGAAAATTGCTGTATGCAACTTAGTTAACTTATTATTATATACATGACTCTGAAAGGGTTCTGAAATATACCATGTTCCTTTTTTTACGGAAACATATATGATAAGAAGGTTTCTTTAAAACCTAAAAATTGTAATTATACTTCTGATGTCAGGATAAAAATAATGTATTTTGAGCTGTGGAGTTACATGAGTTTATAATAAGAAATGATCATGATATAACACTTATCTTCTAACCCACACCTAATTGAGCAAGCATTTGTTATTCATCAAGTTATTCTAAAATGATTCACTTTGTCAAAAGTTCAACCTCTTATATCGCCAATACTTGTTTTTTTAACTGACTTTGGCCCAATTTTCTTTAGACGCCACAGGGGGAAAATACAAGTGCTTTATTTATGATTCTAACTTTACTGCCATTAATCACAAGTATTGTTGACAGGTTGGTTGGTTAAAATTAATATTATGCGGGTATGCATCGATTTAATTTGCATTCTTTGTAACCAACCTTAACAGTGGTGCCAAATTGTATTTCACTCACTACATTTCTATGTTGTAGGCCAACATGTTTTCCAACATTCATGTAATGTAGTTTATGGACTGCCTTGCAAAATTGCAAACAGTGTTTAGAAGTGATAGCAAGGTTACAAACTTGTAAATGTGGACTTGAGGGCATGAAGGCTCTGCTTGTTAGTTTTGCGCTGCTCTGGCATTCAAGCTGCTGTGGAGGGGAATGCACATTTAGCAGAATGAAAGCATGTGAAAAGCTCGCCCAGATACGAGGAGAGAGCAGGCAATTGGAGCGCTGAGTAGTCCTGCTGGTGTTTCTGCTGTCTGGCGAACGGGGCCTTTGAAAAAATGGCCAGCCCCTTCTCCACAGTGTTTAGGGACCGTGCAGGATGCCCGCTCTGATAGTGCCAGCTGAACACCCTTTTGAATTCTGCAGGTCTCCGTCTCTGTGTCCTAATCTCTTTAGGTGTGATGTGCCCTGGAGAGGCTTGAGCACAGCCCCGCGGGTACGCTGTTGTCTAGGAATGTGGAGTGTGGAAATGACGGGGATTATGGGAAGACTGGTGTGGGTGCCCATGCTCCACTATCACAAAGACTCTTGGCACCCATGCTGCTACCCCGTCGAGTCAATATTTTCCCTTTTTAGTATTGGGGCTACAGAACTGCATCCCTGTGCCACTGAGATGGATGTTTTTGGCTCAGTATTAGTTTGAGTGTTTCCTGTGTGTAATGGCGTAAAAGTGTGCCACTACTGAGGGGAAATAAGTGCAATTGGGACGGGAAAGTGTGATGTGAAATGATGGCAGGTAGCAGGCGGCTCATGCCAGGTGAAATGGAGCTGAGGAAACGTTTAAGCTGTGCAGGTGGAGGAGTTCTGACTTCATGGTCCATTAGCGTGATAAGAGATGGGACTCCTCATGTGGCAGAAATGTAGGCGTAGTAATTCACTTTATCGGCGAGGTTGTAAAATCCCTGCTGCAGCCAATGCCAACTGAAACTCAGCCGTTCTGTTCTATAATGGTTACATGTCCTGTATATAAATGTATATTTAAAATACCCACCTCTACTCTTTTGCTGTTTTTGATGTTTAATGTAATACTATTTAAAAAAAACTAATGTAGCTTGTTTGCTAGTAAAGCTATAGACTGACTAACCTCACAGTGCTGATGAAGGAAACAAGGTCTCCGTTGTATGGCTGTACTGGAATCAGGCAATGACTACCCATCTAGTACCAGTAGATGGAGCTGTCTTGAACCGACACATTTATCAATGTCATTTCATCTGAACCAAATTTCAATTTTCTTGAGTGGGAGATGCAAACATAGGGTGAGAAATCAGTATAATTTGAAATGCTCTGGGTGCATCCTGGCACAAATGTGTTTGTGCCAGGATGCATTCAAGCTTCCTAAAATAGCTTTTAGGGGTTTTCTTATTTTTACAGCTTACCTCATTCTGTGACTGTCACCAACGTTGTCTTTCTGTTTGTGCCCAACGGACTGAAGGAGACATTGAGGCGTTGGGAGTGTGGGAGCGGGAGAGAGGCACGTAGAGCGGCGGAAGAAAGAGGAAAGGGAAAGGACCCTGATGCATGGGGAGGAAGGGACTGGAAGCATTATTCTCAGATCAGCATATGTGTGTCTTCTTTGTGTGACAGAGCATTGGAGAGGGAGTCTAATGGTTTGTGTGTGTGTGTTTATATCCGGGTGTATGTGCCGGAGACGGGGAGGGAGGCATCAGGGGAGAAGCGAGAGATGAAGAGAATGAGCGTGCCGCTTAGGAAATGTCACACTGGGAAGATTTGTAGGTTTTGATCCTGGCAAATTAATGCAAAACCCCAGTGCAAGTATTTGATTTGGGAAAACTTTGGGAGCAGACTAGTCTCTTAATAATAATGATTGGGTTTACATTAATTTCCTCCCTTATTCTCTTCCACAGGAGAGCTGATCACCAGTGCTTGTGAGCTGGGGGTAAGTATTAGCTGTATTGTTTAATCAATCCACTCATTAACTCTTATACGCATTAAGGAAGTTTAATTAAGCATGGGCAGAAAGCAGATTAATTTACATTCAGTCCACAGGTTTTCCCCCTTCTTTTCTATGCACTTATTTTACTAAGTTGCAAGTAGAGAATGCTATAATTTGCAACCCGTTTTTCAAATCCAATTAAAGTCAATGGTAAGGCGATGGCTTTTGTAGGCTTTGCCTTATGTACGGTATAAGGCTTATTATATCCACCCCTCTTTTTTGTGTGTGTGTGTAAGCCGCGAAGAATGAACTAAATCGGGTTAACAGTTATAATAAGTTTTATTATTTAATAAAGTTTATTATGCCGCTGTGATCCTTTTAGGGAGGCTGTGTCGGTGTCACTATGCCAGTAATCCTGCTGTTAGTGCTGCAGTCCGTGTGGCCTGCCTGCCTTTCAGGCCTCCCCAGGGCCTCGCAGGCCGTCCCCCAGGCTGCGGCACCCCTTCTGATCCCCAGCGCATCAGAGTTCTGCTTCCCCATGCTCCCTGTAGCGTTTGTCCCTCAGCTGTCCTATTGCTGTATGTCTGTCCACTCCTGTTGGACCAATCGTCCTTCCTCCACATGCCCTTACCTTAATTGACACCCATCCAACACTAAGACCACCAGGATGTCTGCTCATCTTTTTGTCGTTCTTTTATTCTCTACATTACTTCTTCTCTTTTTCCTTTTGACTTCTCCTGACCTACTGTACATGCTTTACTCCCAACCCCTCCCTCTGATTTGGGTGGAAACAATTCTACCCAGATCAGAGGGAAATAGTTGTGGATTGATGTGGAGTCTCTGCAGTATCTGAGGTGACCGACGAGGTATAGTCGTACTCTCACCTTTCGGCTCTGTGCTCCTTTGAAGAGCTGCCCCCCTTCTCCATGCCTGCCTGGCTCGTGTTATCAGTGCCAGGGAATGAGTCTGTGTTTAATGACTGAGCCCTTATCTGGGTGGAGGAGACTAAGCGGCTAATTGCTGTGATTGCCAAGATCCCCCAGGCGAGAATGACTTCGGCTCAGAGGTGGTTTGGGGGCTGGGGCTGGCGAGCACCACGTGGTCTACCACCGGCTCTAGGGAGCGGCACTGTCCTTGGGTAGAGGCCATCGGAAAAGAAGTGAGAAAAGGGATGAAGAGAGGGAGGAAGAGAGGGAGAGGATGGCTCTGGTATCACTGCAGAGTCAGTTTTCGGTCAAGCAGGAAGTGCTTTTCCATCACAGTTTCTCTACAGCACTCGACTGCTGGCAGAGGGCAGAAGAGCAACTTGACTTCCCAGTCAGTCAGAGGGGGATCATACAAATAACAAATCTTTGCTGCTACACTCTTCCTGATGACCTTGTATATTCTGACTATGACTTTAGTTTCCTTGCTTATTTCATCATTTGTATGTTTGTTGTAGTCTACTAGAATAGACATACACCCGTGTCCTGTCTGAAATATGTGGGTGTAGACTGTATGTAATGTTATGCCTTATTGATATCTTAATGTATGCGTGTATCTATATATGTGTCTAAATATATGTATGAATATTTATGTGTATATACGAGTGGGTGTTCAGGTGTGTATGTTTGAATAAATACATATAGGTATACTGCGTTTCGATCTCTGTTTGTATCACACACAGAGAAATAGACAATAAAGTTGACTTTGACTCTGTATTCCGCCTTCCTACTGTATATCTTAAATCTGCACCTCTTAAGCATTCTAGCCTGCCATCCTCACAAGCCCATCTTAAATGAAGCATTACCTTGTTGTTCTCTTTAATCTGTGACTCTGTCTCTTAATGGTCTTGAGGTTTTGATTTCATACTTTGTCATTTGGTTCTTAGGTGGCCCACCCTCCAGGATACCCTGTCTTTACCCTACTAGCTCGCCTGGCCATGTGTCTCCTGCCCTCCCTCTCTCCCGCCCACAGCGTGAACCTGATGAGCGGCCTGCTGGGGGCCGCAGCCTGCGGGGCCCTCTGCATTACTGTCTGCAGGTAGGCTCATGAAATATAGAAGTCATTTTTTTGTTGTCCCTGTATTCTGCAATTACTGTGCTTTTATTTCAAGGAATGGGCTTCAAAATAATATCCAGATAGGCCATTTTAGCTGGCACTAAAAGTAGTAGAAGATGGGATTTCTCAAAATCGTACTTGTGTGATTGTCTAAAACTTGGATTTCCGACAATCTTTCCCGTTAAGTCAAAGAATGTGACAACAGCTATCTGGTGACAAACGCTGCATATGCATCAATCTGTATTGCAAAAGTCAAACACCCAAGGCAATGACAAAAACACATGTTTGGAGTTGAAGCAGCCATCTGACAGTCCCTTACTGACGTTTTGCATCTCGATGCTGTCTGGAACTGAGCAGTATTTTTGGGTCCTGACAGACTGGCAGTGTCGTCTCTGATCCTCTGTTCAGTATTCAGGAGCAGAGCCCGCCGCACTCCCCCCTCCCACCACCCTGCCCTGCCTGTTTACCCATCAGCCACCCGTTGTGAGCGTGCGTGTGTGTATGTATATCACAATTACCACGCCCTCCAGCCCCCACACTGACAACCCTGTTCTCCTTCCCCCCCCACTGCCCAGCATGCTCCCAATCCTGACATGGCACGATTTCTTATCTCCCCCTTCTTGCCTCCTGGGTCCGAGAGGAACAGGATCACTCACTCTGCTCCTCCCTCTCCCCTCGCTCAGTCTTGATCACAGTTTACGCTCCCTGCATTGCATCTACCACCCTGCAGTTTCGTCTGCTGCTGACCCTATCATGTAAGAAGTACTTTACCCCTTCCCTCTTTGTGTGTGTGTTTATCTCCCGTGGTTGGCTGTACTACCTTACATCATCCTTTTGCTGATCTAAGTCATTTCCCACATTGCATTGTTGATGGCAGCTTAGTGTCAACATTTTTCCTTTGTCACTTTTTATGCATACTGGGTCATTTCCAAGCATATCATATACTCCTAATTTACTCTTCCAGAATAGGAATTGTTGAATATGATGTCATTTCGTCCTGCTGTACGCCTTTGCAGCCTGTGAGTACATAGTGTTGGTGGAGGAAATTCAGGAGAAAATGGAGGTGTGTGTTTCCAGGTGCTCAGCACTGGGCCTACTTCCTGTGTGTTTGGGCAGTGTGTGCTAGGTGGCAGGTGGTCCAGCATAGGTCCATGGTACAGGGTCAGCCCTGCTGCAGAAAGGCAAGGGATGGGAGGAATTGCTCTCTAGGGGACTGGCCCTCAGCCCAGACTGCATCAGCCTTACACCCTGCCTTGCTTTACTCCTTTTCAGAGGTGATTTACCCAAATCCAAAACTTGCCAGCTTCAAAGACTCTCCCCAGGACAGGACAGAAAACAAACAAAGAGATGAGAACAAGAAAGGGGAGGAACACCTTGCATCTTTGTTTGTTTTTTTGGACATACTGCCCCACTGTCTTAATACATGTGATGAGTTACCAGTCAATTGGACTGTTGGCCAGACATTAACAGCCGTTTTAAAGCCAGAACATATCCATGCAGTCTGGGTGATATTTGGCTAGCAGTGTGTATGTTAACTGAAGCCCTTTTTGTAATCTCTGAGGATTTAGATCCAATTTTGGATTATGGTCAAGTTAAAAGTCATTATGAGGACCCCCAACCCCACCCATTCCACAACATGGGATGATGGGTAGTGAGGACTTCAGCCAGAGCACACAGTCACACCATATAAGCCCTTGAGTATGAACGTATAATCTACGCTTTCAATTTGAAAAATAAGCATAAAAGGTTTTAGTCATTATCTGTTTAGGGCCTAGTTTGGGATGAGCTTGTGGCTTTGGATCAGCTGGCAGACTCTGCCTGGTGAGGGGTTTCTGTAAAGGCCCTGCTTTGACCATACCAAGACATCTGGCAAAGATGTCAAACCACAGCCATGCGGCGACTCTATGACCAGTCCTTTCCCTCAGATGAAATGCCAAAACTGACCAGTTAACACCAGTTCGTTCGCACCTGCTCTGTCCTCGCAGGGACCATGATGCCAGTCTTTTCGCCAACATAATAAAGTTCTCAGATTTGTCTAGTTTTTGTCCCTTTTAGGCCCTCCTAAACTTTTCACTATTTCTTATTTTTAGGCTTTTATTGGCTGAGAAGTAGACTTCCTCTCCAAAACAAATCATTGCTTTGTGTGATTATTTTCATATGGCAAAATGTATTGGAAGTTAATACGGGTACTTGAAGGCAGTTTCTCTCAAATAGTAAATTGTAAGACCTTGAAATTCATCTGGAGTATACCCAACATGGCAGGCCTTTGATGTATCAATTTAAATTAGTCCACCAGATTGCCGTGTTTAATGTGGGGGAATGTAAGATGATGGGCTTGGAAGCCACTTCTCTCTCTTGCATAAGTTAAAATGTAGCACTTAGCCTCCCTTTGATTTGTCAATTACAGTTCTCTTGGCTTGATCATATGGTTTGATGGCCAAATTGCATGTCTTGTTATGTTTTCACACCACGGCCTGACAAGCCTTTGAGGATGGTGGACGTAATGATAATTACTATCGATTGCACTCGGAGGTTCGCAGAAAGAAACGTTTTGCGGTATGCTGAAGGCCTCAGCCATGAGTCTCTGGAGGAATGCACCCTTCATAGCAGGATAATCCAGACAGCTCGGTATTCTGTGCTCTCTCGTTTCACAGTTTATCTGCTAAAGCTGCTCTGAATCTCTGCTACCTGGGAGGAATCTCTCTCCATTTTCGGGGC
Source organism: Gymnodraco acuticeps (assembly GCF_902827175.1). Taxonomy (NCBI): domain Eukaryota; kingdom Metazoa; phylum Chordata; class Actinopteri; order Perciformes; family Bathydraconidae; genus Gymnodraco; species Gymnodraco acuticeps. The sequence continues at coordinate 6,291,159 of NW_022990295.1, read as the reverse complement.
TTATCCCGAGAGACCAGGAGCAGACGTTAGCGCGCTGACAGTCATCAGAGCACAAAAACAACCTCCAACGCTCAGTCATCAGCACTTTCTGTTTGATCACATGATTACATAACAGCACGGCTGAAGCGCACCAAACTAGCCCGGCTTCCCCTTTCCCTGGCGGCCATCAAAACAAAATGCACACCTGCGAGAGGCTTCCCCGCCAAGAGCTGGCCCATGTGGCACAGCTGACACCTCAGTGGACCTGAGGGTGGGCGTGGTGCCATCCCCTGCGTCCCCAGCTCCTTATAAGGACCTCCACCATATGGTCCTTATGGCGCCTTTCCTCCTTGCTCAGGTGGGTTGTTTTTCCACTGGGCTGAAATGGCATGTTTCTTGTTGGGTTCATGTCAGGAGAGATATGTGAGGAGATGGTTGTTTTGTAGCCATCTTGTTTTGAGGATAATATTGATTACTAGAAAACAGCTGAAATTGAGTTGTGTTGTTGGATACTGTTGTCACCTCTCCCTGCAGGTGGGACAGCTGCCCCTCCCTCTCACGTCTGCTATGCCCAGATAAAATCTTCCCAAGTGTCAATCGAGAATACAGCCATTACTATTTTCTCCTGAAAGTGCAGAAGACCATTTTAAGTTTGTCTTTTTAGAAGGCTCCAATCTCTGGACCTTTTGTTCCATTCCTGCAGTATCTCATCTGTCATATTGTAGTCCGTTAGACCTCCCTTACTCCCCCCCCCCCCCCCATATCCTCAGCATGACCAATGGTTCCCCCAGGACTCATCCTTAATACAGTTAAACAGATGTCTAATGAAGATGTTATTTCCTCATTACTGGCTATGGGATGGGGATGGAGAGAAGGAGGAGGAGGGAGGGAGGGAGGGTAGATAGACAGCAGAATACAGTACCAGTTTAATATTCCTTTCGCCCGTGGGCCCGAGATTGTGTCTGCCTCGGACGTCAATATTACATTCCTCAGCCACCACAGGCAGTCTTAATAAGGCACCATGGACGGAGACAGATCAGACTCGGCAATTACAATTCACCCAGAATTAGCTAATGGAATCTATGCAGCTACATTTATATATCACTGGTGTGTGCCTAATGACTTTGTGGGGAAAAGCAGCTATGAAAATGGCATTCAGTGAATTGCATAAACACAGGATTTTTGTAAATTGTTTTTTCCCTCTTCCTGTAATTTTTGTGCTGGGTGGAGATTAAGATGGCATTCTGGAAGAAATTGTCATGTCAGTGGCTGCATTGTTTGAGCAGAATTGTGGTGATTAATCTTACACGCACTGGAGCTCTCTCCCGGAGGGGGGGTGTGTGTGTGTGTGAGCGGCAGCGCCGGGACCCTCATTTACCCTCCTCTCTGTTCGAGTAGACTGCTTCCCTTTCGCACGCCGGATAAGGCAGAGGAGACACGGAAGTGCCTGGTTTGGCATCCCTGATTCCAATATACTGTTTTGAAAGTTGATTATAAAAAGGATTAGTACCAGACAATACTGAAAGAATTACATAATATGTAGTATTTTTAACTTAGTATTAATGATGTGACAATTTGGTGATGATTATTGGTTATTTTAGATAAATCATTCTCAAAAAGGAGACTTAAAGAAAAGTATTAAAGTCATTCATTGGTTATTGGGTGTTCAGATACAACATCCTAGCAAGTTAAACATGTCATGTAATGATATCAATTATATATATTAAAAAAGCCTGTGTTGATATAAGCAAGAATTTACAAATTGATATATAAAAAAATTGATTTGATCTCACACTGCGATGAGATGGACTTTTATTAATCCCCGTGGGGAAATTGTTTCTCTGCATTTGACCCATCCTAGTGTTAGGACCAGTGTGCTGCCATTTTGAACGGCGCCCGGGGAGCAGTGTGGGGAACGGTGCCTTGCTCAGGGACACCTCGGTAGCACTTGGTCTTGCCGGGACTTGAACTGGTGACCTTCCAGTTGCCAAGCCAAGTCCCCTATCGACTTCGCCACCACCGCCCCTGCGATGCTTTTAACGCAGAATTAAACCATAAACATAGGTTTTTAGTCTTTAATAATATTTTGCTTGATATTAATTGAATAGGCCACTGATGCATTTGTGTTACACCTCCATTAAATAAGGGCACTAACAAGAGAAGAATTGCATAAAAAAAAGGCCAAAACTCAAAATCCTCTTTCATTCAACTTTTCCCTACCTTTATAAATGTAGATGTCTGTAGACCGTCCTTCCCCGCATTTAGATACACAGGCTTTCTAGAAAACTCTAAGCTATAATGATGAGAAAGTCATCAAGGTCATTCTTTTCAAACAAAAGACATTATATATCTGCTTTTACAGACTGAATGGTGCTCTGTCTGAAAGGAACTAGGAGTGCAAGTTGGTGTTCGGTGAACATGTATTTTTAGATAAAACATGACCATACTCTAATGAGATACTTCCAGTATTTGTTTTCCTGACACATACACCGTACACATCATTCAAATTCCTACATTTGTATATACATTCTCGCTTGGCTTCTACATTTCAAAGCAGTGCATGAGACACTGTCCTATAACAGCTGCTAAGTACCCTGCCTGGCGTCCTGGCCAGAGGAGAGCCCTTGGGTGTCTGCGAGGGCCAGCTGGAAGCCTCCATCTCAGCCCGAGCAGACCACCTCCTCTCTCGGGTCTCTACCCTCTTCAGGAATGTGTGATTCTTTTCCAGCACCGCTTCCCCAAACCACCACACGGTTAGAGAACAGTGCCGCTCTGATCCGCGATGGCACAGCTGTGGTATTGTCCGTTCCCTCGGGTGGTGTGTGACAGTGGCTCCCTCGGCCAGCTCCATTGTGAAGCCTCATTCAGCGCAGAGTGCTGGTAAAGGGTTTTTGTGTGCTGGTATTTAGCACTGGTGCTGGCATGTCTCCGACCCATACTGTAGAACTGAGGGGGTAAATGAAGCAGGTCCCATTCTGACAATTCAAAGTGATTTTACCGAGCTTTTGTTGTGTCCTTGAAGGGGGCATTGCTTACCAGAGCCTGTTGTCATTTTCATCCATTTGCTATTTATTTACCTTTTGATCCTACTGTCTGAACCTGAGTTTAGAACAGATTTGTATAACATATTTATAAATTCAACCAACAAGTATTTTATCTATATTCCTTATGTATTTTTTCCTAGATAAGACATGGTTTTTCTCAGTTTTTTTTCCACAAAAGCAAGTGATACAAAGCATGTACATTCGGTTCAAATTCACAAAGTAATATATAGTATATACACAGCACATGCTGATGACTCAAAATCTCCATTTCTATCCCGATAAAGTTGAATTATTGGTGATTTCCTTTTCTAACCACTTGCATTTAGCTTTTGCTTCATTCCAGGCACATGCTGTTTGTCATTCAGTTAATTACCCAAGTGATGACACAGACGTTTTGGCAGGGGGGATCAGTTCAGGGTAGAATAGTCTCGCTGTCAGCTGTGTGATTCTCCTGACACGTCTCAACCAGGCCATTGTCACTGAGCTACAACATTTCAGCACAGCGGCATCCTGCACCGCATTGAGTGGTGATAACGGGGAACACAGCCACACTGGTGTCAGAATGTGTCCTGCTTTATCTGCTCGCCCTGGGAGCAGCCAGCCCGCAGAATGAGCTGTGGAGAGGCTGGGAGGCTGACTGGGACCCAGGTGGTCCCATGCAGACAGACAGGTCATTTACAGCCCGCACTGTACACACATCACTGGGCTCTTATGGACTGACAAGCTCTAACAGAGAGATTTGTCAGGCACTTGGGGAGAATAAAGAAGTTGAAGAACAGGAATGTGTGTGTGTGTGTGACGAGCGCTGCCTGACTATCCGAGGCGGCTTCAAAGGCTGGGACAGACTTGGTGTAATCACCTCGTCCGTGGACCCCCACCACTGTTCTGCGCCCAGTGCTGCCCCCAAATCTGCCCCCCTGCTAGGTGTACGAGCTATGGGTTAATTGTCATGCAGGGTGGTAAAAGTATGGGTGCGGGGGGTCTCTGCACCTCAACAAAAGTCCCCATCTGCCCCCGTCCACCCCACCCTTTTTCATCCTTCCTTCAAGTTACAACTAATTCCTGGAGCGGTGCAGCGAGAAAGACGCTGCTATCTCTTATTAAGACCCACTCCTAGACGCCCCATCAACACAGTCCCCCCCCCCCCCCCCCCTCCTTTAAGTGCGCACACACACACATATACATCCTCATTCACCGGGCTCGCCTTACACTGAACACAGAGGGAAAATAGTGGAGAGAAGGAGAGAGAAAACCCAAGGAAAAAGGGGAAGTAGTCAGCAAGCATGAGTCTTTTTTTTTCTACTCTCGCTCTCGCTCTCCTTTTTTCCCTGATTTACCGCGCTTTCCTCAGAAAGCTCTATTGTTCCCCTAGCCTAAGTCTCATCAGGCCTTTTGTGGCTGACTATCACAGCGGCAGGCAGAGAGCTGGAAATGTATAAATGGTATCATGCCTTGTGATTAATGGCGGTGCTTATGAGTCAGGTCTGATAACGGGCCTGCTCTCTACTCAATTTCAGATACCGTTAATGGAATCTGTCTTCTGCGATTGTAATGTGAGAGCGCCTAATTTGCTATGGAGCTTGAAGCTGTCACCGGCAAGGGATTGTGGGGTCATAAGGGACCTGGCAGCCGTTTGGCCTGCAGCTTGTATCTGCGGTGCTGAATAGAGCAGCTCTCTGCCTGTCAGTTAGCTGATAGGCTGATGAGGACTCTAAGCCACTCCACACAATGGCGGAAAGGGCCATACTGCCTGACTTCCCTAATTGTCGAGCCTGCTCATGTTTCAGAGCCAGCATGCCGGGGACTGGGCCGCTTTCTTTTTTCTCCTTTCTCTTTTACCCCTCTCTCTTCTTGAACTTTTTTTCTTCCCTTTTCTATATTTCATCCTTTATCCCGCACACTGTCTCACCCCTTTAACACACACTCCTCTGCACTATTTTTCTTTTCTTTTCCTTCTCCCCATCATTTGTCGCCGCTCCCTCTCCCCCCTCTGTCTCTCATTTTAGTAAGTGGTGGGTCTTAGCGTATGACAGATTATCCCAAGTTTGCTTCAATTACCGCAAAGGAGATGGAGACAGTACAGGAGAGGAGGAAGGGAAAACTTTTGTGCGCACATTATATTTAAGAAGCTGAGGATAAAGTGCTATCTCTACCTCGGTGGTTTCTGTGCCAGTCTGCTCCAGATCAACCGGCTGCGGGGGGGGGAGGGGAGGGGACTTCTCATGATATGTGAATGGCCCAATTCACTGGGTGTTTTTCAAGGTCTTGTCCGAGAACCAAACTTTGGTATAGGGAAGATTATAATGGGTCCCTAAATTAGCCTGGGCACAGTGGTGGCTTATCACTGTAAATGTACATTTTGTGTGAAGCTGCCGACTGTATCACCTTCATTGTGTCAGTGCAGTGCAACTTAGCTCAAATAAAACACTTGAAGTTCTGTACTTTTTAAAAGTGACGAAGAACAATAAGTAAAGCTTGCATTTGTATACCTGAATATGATGTGTCTGATTAAAGTTGCGTCTGATTATAAAGTCCTGTCCTCCCTGCCTGCCAGGTTAGCGGGCCCCGGCCCCGGAGCAGTGCTCGCTGGGGGGCTCTTCGCTGTGTCCCGGCTGAGCTGGCAGTGGTCCATGGTGGCGGAGGTCTTCACCCTCAACAACTTCTTTGTTGGTGTGCTCTTCTTCTTGACCGCCAGCCTCCAGTGTGCAGAAAATGCCACCCAGAGAGCAAAGGTACCTCTTATTGGTCTCTTGATTTTTCAATTTCCTCTGGTTACTCCTTAAAAGCTTTCTTAAATTAAAATGTTAAGTTGAACTTACAGTGGTTTTACTCAAATATTTGACCTCATCAGATTGCACACTGGGGAGCGCTATGCTGTGGCCTGGGGCTCTGTAACCAGCACACCCTGGTGCTGTATGTACTGCTCATCATTCCCTGGGTCATTCATCGCCTTCACTCTCTTGGGGTAAGTTCTGGCCTCTGGTTTATAAAAGTAGAACAAATTCAGAATTAGAAAATCAGAATATTAAAACACTTTATTTATCCATGGGGGAAATAAAGTTGTGTGACATTTGCACCATTTCAGAATAAAATAAATACATATCTGTATTTATTTATTATTTACCTTATTCTAATTGAGTGTTAAAGAAACATCAAGACAGGCAAGAAAAAGATGATTGTAAACATACTGTACAGTCTTGTTGACATCCCACTTGCCTTACTGTAAATTCAATATCAAGTCATGTGTCTTAATGAAAAGTTAAATTGAAGTTTCTTGAGAAGCCACTTTTTTTTAATGTGGTCCTAACTGTAAAAAAATGTAATACATCTTTCTTCAAACTACTTCAACAGGAGCTTTCTTTACGTGGCCTTGTGTCTCTGGGAGTGTGTTTCCTGGCAGGCCTCCTGCCGTACATCTACCTGCCCGTCTCCTCCTACATCAACACTGCCCGCTGGAGCTGGGGGGATCAGACCACCCTGTCAGGCCTGCTGACCCACCTGCTGAGGGCTGAATATGGCACCTTCAGTCTGGTATGTGATTCTTGTCTCATTTAACAAAACACACTTCTCTAGATGTTATTTTTATACATGCACCACCAGTCGATTTACGTTTCTGCTGCAGGGACATTTTGACCGTGTATACTAATTATTTTCATTGTATTCTTTTTGTGTTCGCAGGCAAAGACAGAGAGTTCTGTGAGCCTGACCTCAATGCTTAAGTGAGTCTGTTTTTTTTATGAAATGCTTAAACATTTTAATTACTGAACATGTTAATTTCAATTGAACTGACTTTGTTTACTGAGGAAACTTCACTTTAAACATGGGTTGACAACTCACATTTTCAGACAGTTTTCGCTGCAAGGCTCATGGTGTGAGGAATTCAGAAAGTTGGAAGGAACATTACTGATGAAGTGTGCTGGATGTTTATTCAGTGTCAACACAACCTTCGTGTTCTGTGTCTACTTACTCAATGAATTCTTCTGAAGTAGGAAAGAAACAATGGAGAAAACTATGGTGATTTGATATGGGGCTCAGTGAGGACTCACCTGGTTCTACCATTGGAGGTCCTAACCACGTTTTGCGCTGGTCTTGGTGTTTTCACACAGGTTCAATCAAAGACCCTGCAATCTGTTCTGGGAGTCATTTCTTCTGCCCATCTCTCCCTCTTCCTCTCTCCTCTCCCCAGCAGCTTTTGTTCTTCCCATTCCCCTCTCTCCCATCAAAGCAGAACTGAACCTGCTTAGAGGGCCAAATCGCTGTGTTCTGTTTCTCCAGCAGTTTGAAATGATCACTCAGCTCTGGTGTTTAAGCGTGACAAGCTGTGATGACAGACACTGCAATAGAGCTGGAGAAATTGTATTTTTCCACTCCAGCAAACCCCCCCCCCCCCACCACCACCTCCTCCACCCGATTCCCCCCCCTGCTCCCCGCCAACACCACCACCACCATCGCAGTCATCCCACTCCTGGTATCTTTCTCCCGCTGACGGGATGGGGGGTGCATGTGAGTCTTAAGACCCCCCACTCCCAGCCCCCCCTCTGCCAGGCACCCACCCCTTCCCATCACCCCTGCTGCTTGATGGACAAGCACACCTTCAAGATGGGGAAGAGAGGCGAACATGACAGGCATGTCACACTGGAGACGTAAACCCGCTGGAGAAGCTCACACACACACACACACACACACACACACACACACACGCTCATGAGCACGTTTACACATAGTGTACATTGGGAGATACAGAGACTCAATAAGCTGTCAAATAGAGATGGGTATTAAGGAAGAGGCAGGAAACTATCTCTCTGCTCTGAGCAAGCGCCCTGTGACTGACAGGCACTGTGAGGAGAGGATGGGGCAGCGGGGGGGGGATGACACAGTCATTCGTATCTGTCAATCCAATTGAAAGGAGGAGCGCACAGTCCAAGGAGTTTGTTTTGATAGAGGATGGAGAGCGTTAAATAATTGGTGTCCTTGAGTTACGATACGATACGATATTACTTTATTGTCAGATCAAGTCTGAAATGTGACTTGCATCACAGCAGCTCCATGTCCAACATCAACAGACAAATATGCATACACAAATACATGAAACACAAACATTTAACATAACAGCACAATCAGTGAGAGAAAAACATGCTCAAAGAGCCTTCAGCGTGCATTTGGTCTGGGATTTAGCTCTGTATACTGTGAGGACTGACTGATGCACAAAGGAGTGCTTCAGTCTGACTTTATTGAATCGTGGGACCCTGTATCTCCGATTAGATGGTAGCAGTTCATATTCACTGTTCAGAACATGGTTTGGGTCGGAGATGATGTTGTTGGACAGCCTCACTAGGTTGTTATGATAGGCTGAGTCATAGAGTCTCTGACAGGGACAGTAGTAGGGGGAGTCATTGAGCTCGTCTTTGGTGTCCATCATATATATGATCTGTGTGTTTGTGTGTGTGCAGGGCTCAGTTGGACCACTGCCTGAAAGACCTTTCACTTCCTGTTCTGGCGCTAGCTGGAATAGGCCTTCTCCTCTCCTCATGGGACAGGTAGGATGAGCAAAGAACACCAAACTCTGTCACACACATCTCAACAGCTGCTTTAACCAAACATCTAATCCCCTGGAGTAAGAGACGGGGAACAAAAACCACTGACAAAATGCTGATCTTAGAAAAAGAGAACACAAAAAAACACTGAGGCACCTCACTGTCAAGCTGTCGCGACGTTCCACATTGAAATCAAGGGAGCTTGATGTGTATTTCGGATTTTCTAAACATGTTTTTGTGTGAAAGTAAATCGCTTCTTGTATATCTCTGTATGTGATCCAGTCATCATTACAGCAGTGCCTTTTCTGGGGTCTGTGGGGTGGAGCTGATAAAGCCTAGTGAAGCCCTGAGGCGCTGTAGTGCATCACCCCCCCCCCCTGCTTCCCCCTCTCCTGGGGTGCCCTTTGATAAACTTGGCTGTATACACACACTGATGAAAAAAAGCAAGGTCATTTCATAGGATGCCAAATGGAAGCCATGCAACTGCTAATTTACCCAATGTTGTTACATGGAGCCAACTGTACGAGAACATTGTCTTAATAGAAAATAACTGAATTTACTTTATCTTGTTACAAAAACAAAATATTAGCAATATTTATTTGTGGCCATCAGTTACATTTGGGCAAGAAGAGTAGAGCTTAAACGTGTCCGTCCAGGCTCAGAGGATGGTTTGTTAATGCCACAATGTCTTTTCTTTTTAGTGCATTTTACAGCTGTACTCTAATGAGTTTGTGATTCAGCGGTTGGCAGCAGCTCATTATGACTCGGTCTGCATTAGAGAATCAATCATGTACCTCTACGCTGGCTGGTGTATACATTTGCTCCTGGGCTTGGGATCTCCATGCCTACATGAATGATTTAATGGACTTACTCAATTATATATTTTTACATTCGACTAGATATTTGTAAATGCCAGTCCATGAGAATATTGCCCAATATTAATGAAATGAATATATGAACAATATTTCTAAACTGAATAACTGGCCTTCCTTCTCCCAGGACGTGTCGCTCTGTGTCCTGGCTGTTCACTGCCATGATGGTTGTCTACTCACTGTTTTTTGCCTGGAGAGCAAACCTGGACATCAGCAGACCCCTCCTGCTTGGAGTGGTGAGCTATGAGACTTTAACTCAGTTTGACATCCTCTCTCTGATTCCACAGTTTTCTCCTTTACATACAGTGGTTGAAAAGCACACTAATGCATTTGAGTTGCAATTCCAACTCATTTGTGAGAAATGTCTAAACAGCAGGCAGTACTAGATCTTGAAATAGGAGCACCGTAATAGCAGAATATATTGATGCTGATCCCGATCCAGTGGTAAACCCTGGACTAGACTAAAAACTAAAGAAGACTACAGGAAACCGTTTTCTTATGTTCGCTCTCTGCTTGCAGGTTGAGCGTTTCTGGCTTCAGAGCGACGCTGCAGTGTGTGTGCTGGCAGGCCTCGGCTTGAGCCGAACACACACCGAGCTGGAGAGGAGGCTGGGCCGGGGGGGTTTGTGGAAGACCACAGGCTGGGTCTTCACCATGGCTCTGCTGGCATATATGGTGCACACCAATCACAAGTGAGTATTGTTAGTGTAACAAATTCCTGTTTGGGTGTGAAAAAAACATACATTTGTAGTCCATTAACATCAGAACATTGTTAGAGTATAGAGATTAGAAACACAAGTTCAATCAAAAGCAGAACATACACTTTCAAAGACAATTATAAAAATCTACTTCTACATTACACTCAAAATGGTCACACATTGTAAGGCAAGGCAAGGCAAGTTTATTTATATAGCACCTTTCAACACAAGGCAATTCAAGGTGCTTTACAAAAATGAAAGACATTGTAGCTGCATTGTTATGAACTTCTATAGGCTGTTTTTGATTTCAACCTCTATTAGTTTTTCAAACTGCTCTTGTTTTGGAGTTTGGTTTCTCTGAATCATTTGGATTCTGGAACTTTGTACATTTATAAGTATAATAGGTTTCACATTACAGCATCCCTATTGTAGTAACTTCACTAGAGCCAAATGTTTCCTAAAATAAATACTTCTGCTATAAAGTTAAAGTGGAATAAAAACTCCCTTCTCATTCGAGTTCCTTCTAAAATCCCCATGCATAAGTTTCCCTTGAGTCAACCGGATTTGTTTCTCCTCTGCGCTTCATACCGCAGGTCTGAACTCCACATGTCAGGTTTTTCCCTGCTCACCCCATGGTAGGGGCTAAAGAGAGGCACGGTTAGCACATAGATTCCACTCACAGAGCTCAGTCTGAGATGTTAGCTGTCCGAGGAGGCAGATTACAGCAGCGTAGTGCTGGGAGTGCCAGACAGCCATCACTGAGCGGCTTTGATCAAGAGGGGAGCATGGCCTGTGCTGTCAGACCCATCACACCTGTCTCCCCACGATTAGATAGGCAGCCGGAGCGCTCTGCAGAGGGGAAGGGGCGGGGGCACTGACAACTTCCCCTCAGAGCACCTTGAAAGCTAACCTACAAACACTCACGTACGCACACTTGTACAGATCCCTCACAATTCTAAGCTGGAGTAAAGATGTACTCGAGCCTCTTTTTAAGTTCCAGTAAACACAACTTGTGTTTTGATTATACTTTACAGTGTGATTGTGTATGTGCTGATAATCCTCAGGGAGTGCGATCAGAGCAGAAACAACGTGGTGGAGAGGTTCGGCAGGGAGCTTCTGGCCTCCGTCCCAAACAACGCAATCATCCTGACCAGAGGGGATCTGCCCGGAAACTCCCTGCGCTACTTACACTACTGCCAAGGCATGCGGCCCGACGCACGTCTGGTCGACCAGGAGGTCAGAGCTTTGATTTCTCCGCTGTTTTGTCTTTGCTGAGCTGTTCTCATTTAAGTTTTAATGTTATATACGTCAAGTAAGAATTTAGTATCATCAAGAACAGCTTTATTTTAAAACCAAAATCCAATGAATTTTAAAAGTTCCCTTTAAACACAGTTAAGTTCAAGAAGAATTACACATGTATGTGTTAAAATAGCAATATATAATAAAACATGGTTTCATTGCGTGTATTGTTTTGAAAAGGAAAGTTCCAGCATTTATTTTAATCTTTAATTAATGGCAAAATTGCTTTAGCTTCTTTTGGTTGTCAATTAAGAAGGATTCAATTGAGAAAAGGACGATGTCTTTGTTTATTCTAAAAAATAAAGCAAGGAAGGAAGATATTTTTGACAATGATATTTGTTGGATACAATTTATATCTCTTTAAAATCATAATATTCTGGATGGATCGATTGAATATGGACGTTATGTAAAAAAAAGTTATTTGAGATTTAGTCTCTTCTGGGAAAAAAGAAAAACCCCAGAACCACAAATAAAGCCTTTCATTAAGTGAATTGATCACATCACATGAATTCAAAGACTTGAACTGAGTTGGTGGTTCTCTATCTTCTTTTCAGATGATGACGTACGCTTGGTATGTGGCCAAGCTGGCGCAGCACCACCCTGGGGTGAACTTTCCTGGTCGCTGGTGGGACCCGCTCCACCCTGTGGGGAAAGACACCTTCAGTCTGGAAGAGTTTCTGTCCTACAACATACAGTGAGTCACCGAGACACAGTGAGAGCGCCTGGAGAGAATGAAAGCGTGGTCTGAACAGATAAATAGAGGAGTGTACAATTAAGAGAGAGTGAATTGGGATGGCAACAATGGTCCAAATGAACAAGTGTGTGATCAAATGAGGCAGAGATCAGTGGGATGGTCCACACAGCGGTGAGTGCAGACAGGAGATAAGCCCGTACAGCTGTTGAGGCCATAAAAGGAGTTTGATGAACTACAGAAGTCGTCTCATCACTGCTCCCTGCTCCCATCACTCCAAGAGGAATTGAGAACCAGGAACCGGCTGGAGACCTGTTAATACCAAGCCCACCAGGGGGCAGTGTTTGCCAGGCCAACATGCGTCTCTCAGTGGGGCAACACTGACCTGTGCGATTAACCCTGCGGGCCTGACGATTTTGTTGCGGGACTGGAGGGGAGCTAGATAGTGAACAAAAGTCTACATGATGTTTCTGTGTCTCATCTTCATTAGTTACCTGATTAAAGGGGGGTGTTTGTATGGATGATAGTTGAGTATGTTTCTGAGGTCTCTTCCTGTTTGTTTTTCTGCAGTAGGCATGTGGTTGCCTGCATTGGGCTGCCTGATGGAGACCACAGCTGGGAGCATAGCTTCTCTCGTTGGCCCCTGGGTGTGTGTGACTATCTAGTGCCGGTTCAGAGGCACTTTCACCCTGAAAGGTGGGCCAACAGCACGCGCAACATCTACAACTGGAGTGAACCACACAACAGGTACATACACTCATACACAGACTCATTAAGGTCTGCCCACAGGTATGTGTTTAACCCCTAAACATACCCTTTTCCCTCCTCTTAAGTAGCTTTATTTGACCTATTCCACACTGTTTGGAAATAATATAGATTAAATCAACTTGTCAGATCTTTGAATTCTAATAACACAACATTTATTGCTTTCTTTTTCTTTATTGCAGCACCAAATGGAAATATTATTTTTTGTGCATCATTTTATACATATTGTTCTAAAGTTCAGCTGGGCATATTTTGTTGTCCTTTGGGACTAGAATTTAAAATAAAGTCCCGGGGTTTGAACCTGGTTTAGCTCCACAGTGAGTTCCCAAAGGATGTTGCAGGATGTTATACTTAAATTGCGTATTGTTCTAAACGAGTGAGTCCTCACCACGTTATTTAATTTCCAACATCTCGTCGTCTCCCGTCTCTCTGTGGTCTTCTCACTCACTTTTCCTTAGACTCCACAGAGCTTCGCTCAGTGAGGTTGTCCTCTGTTCTCCATGCTGTGATCCAGCCTTTTGTGTATTCAACCAGAGAAAGACATTAGGCCTTCAGCAATCTGAAATGAGGCTGAAGATGAAAAATAATGAGTTTCTTATTGCACTTTGTCAATAACTGTGTCAAAAGTGGAATTAGTCAAAGCTCCATATTCTGTTGCTGTAGCCAGCAGTCCTTCATTCACTCAGATATCCACGACTGAATACTGTGACATTATTTCCCGCACCCTCCCGACAAGCGTGTCCACCGATGCCCGCAAGCCAAATATTAGTTTAGAAACCCTGCTAAAATATTCTTTTGAAGAAGAGGTCAAGTGTTTACAGTCAACAAAGTGAAGAAAGGGAGATGTGGTTTTACTCCATGTCTAATGTGCTAGCTGGTATTGTTGTGCAGTCATTTAATGTTTATGCAGCAAACATTGATGTTTAGTGTATCAAAACCTGCACAGTCGAGGGGAACAATATATTCACATAAATAATCATTTAAAGTTAGTGGAACTGTGCACAAGCCAACGCCTCAAGCTGTTTACATAAAGATTTTTTGAATTTGTTTTATCTGTAAACAGTTTCCATCCTGCGTCCTGGGAGCATGTCGCTAATGAAGAGATGTGGCAAGCCAGGTACAGTGCAGTGTCTTTTTAAATACGTTGGTTTTTCTCCTTGGAGAGGTTGTATACTTTAGTGTTCTGAGAAAAAAGCTGCGTCACGATGCCTACTAGCTCTCTAGAACATCTCCATAAACCAGTCTTGTGTGGTAGAGCATCTACATGTACATTCTATTTGGTGGCAGCATCTACATAAATCACTCCATTGGAGTGGTGTGTCTGTGAGTGTGGATCTGCATGGCTCATCCATCCAGCACTTAGCCCTGAGCCTGCGTGCTTTGTTTCAGGATGAAGACAGCTTTCTTTCTGTTTGACCTGGCAGAAGGGATGCAGGGAGAGGGGAAAGCTCGCCTCTATGAGCTGTCTTATACTGTGAGTCTGACCTCAACAAACATGCAACAATACTCTCATTTACCATAATGGGGCAAATGTAAGTGCCGCACAAGAAAAATATTTTTAACATCTGCTTCTGTGTGTGTGTCTCTGTGTGTATATGTATGTGTGTTTTGCTGTGCAGCTGTATAAGGAGATTGTGGAGGCCCACTCAGACTACCCTCCAAACTGGGACAAGAACTTGGCACTGGCCTGCGAGAGACTGCTTCGCTCGGGTCACCAGGGATACAGTCCAGACAGCCTGCTGACCTTAGGCGCCCAGCACTTTAGTCTCTACTTAGAGAAGGAACCCACAGATCCCCAGACCACAGCCATACGCTCGGCCATTACTAGTTTACTTAAAGAAAGAGACGAGCTTCGCCAGAGCCGCAGGCAAACTCCATAACGAGATCCAGAGACCTACACGGAGCTGGAACAATGAGTGTGCCGCGAGCCCAGCCGAAGTGCAAGGTACTGGGGACGGAGTCTGAGCCATTGTGCCTCTTCTCGTGGTTTGAAGATGGTGCTGTGGAAGGATAAAATGTTGGCTAAAAAGACTGGGCCCTATTGGAGTTGCGAGTCAGAAGTTGCTTACGCAGGACTATGGGACGTAGTTATCAAGCAGCACAATGGACGGAGAACTACAACTCGGCAATGCTTCATTTGAAGAACGTTTGCATTTGACCCAGGACAGAGCCTGCTTTCAAGAAGCCTTAACTGACCCCAATCAAACTGTGCGTGCTCCCCTTAAAATCACCCATTCGATTACTTTATCGTTGCATCTCGTTCTTTTTTTCTCTCCTCTTCTGCTCTCACAGCTTTTTAACGTGCTGATTATATTGCCTCAGCTCTACTTGTCTTTTTCTCACATTAGGATGGTAAGGCTGAGATTGAGGGAAAACCAATTTGGGGCCAGAAATGGGGGATTAGAGTGGCTGTTTAATCTAGGACAGACTTGTGCTGTGCCACACAGTCCTCACTTCGCATGACTGGCACTACCCACCCACCCAACCCTCTATCCGCCCATCAGTCTATCTTAGATGGTCCTTTAAATGTTCAAAACTAATGGATTCGATGAGTGCTTTTTTCCCTCTCTTCCTTCCTAACGGGAGGGATGTAATCCCTCATGGATTTAAATGAAATGTAAAATGTCACGATGCCAGGGACCCTTTTAGAGGTGCGTTTCTGTGCACTGTGCATGCTTGTTTGCATGTCGTCGTGTGTGTGAACATGCTTAAATCTCCACCCAAGCCTTTTCCCTGCCGGAACCGCATATAAACGTAGTCAATAAACAGATCGGCACATTCAAAAGGAAAGTACTTTGATCATCCTACAAGCACAAAGTCATGCAAACTCCAGGAACACACAAAAACATGCATGACCATCAGCCTCACAGTGTACCAGAACATTAGTCCTGTGAGGGTTGCTTGAGAGACATCGTAGCGTTCAACAGCAAGAGGACCAGAACCTCAGCTACACACTGTTTCCCTAAATGCTGTTGCCATGGTTAATGAACATTGTTTCACAGCAGTCAAACCTTTTCTCTAAGGTTAATAAACACTGCTGGATGAGCCTGCTCTTTGAGACACCACTAGAAAGCGAAGGACAGCATGTGTGGACAGCATGTGTGGTTTTCTCAGAATGTCTGAACAGGCCTGGTTAGCCGCAGTCAGCTGGTCGGATGATGAGATTCGACCTGCTGTAGCACAGATGGTTTGGTTACCCATACAAATGGAAAATTGTCCCTCTGCTTTCTAAATATTCAAGTATTTTAATAAAGATTCCGATTTTTATACATTTTGGAGCATTTTTCCCACGTTAGAACTTTTAAGCCGCAAATGTTGATAATATATCCTCAAACATTTTTTATTACATTCATACTGTTATTTTTACTTTACTTTCTTCCCATCCTCTCCTCTCTCATCCCTCTCTTGTCTTCCACCCTCTCATCCCCTCTCACCCTGTCTTTCCCTAACCCCTCTGTTCCTCCCCTCTCCCCTGTCTCTGAGAGTCAGTTGCCCACCCTAAATCAGCAAGCTGCCGAGGATTGTGGGAACCCGTGGAATCGCCGTGACCAGGGATGCAGGCAGGGAGCCACGGCAACGCTGGAATGTGGGGCGTCTGAGGAGATAAGAGCTGTGAGCCCAGCCAGGGAGAGGGGAGGGATCCAGCGAGAGAGGAGCGGGGGGGGGGGGAAGCAGAGTAAGGAGGGTGAGACGGAAACAGGGAGAGCAGCAAGTCTGTGAATGGGGAAACAGGAACACAACACCATAAACAGTGAGACAGAGAAAGAGGGGAGGAGGACTTAGGGGGGCACACACTGGAGATGGGAGCCAGCCTTATTCCTCTTTGCATTTCATTTACATCCCTGGCCGTATCGACCAATCGGATTGGGAGCAAAGCCCAGGGCTTAGGAGGGGAATAAAAAGACAAAATGCCTTTGCTGCTCTCATCCCTCCCTGATAATACCCCTTCTGTTTTTCTTTTCTCTTTTCCTCCCGTCTATAAGTAGATACTGTCCGAAATGCCAGCGGAAAAGCGACACCTCCGCTTGCTGTGTATCTCAGATAGACCGAGCGGGAGCAGGGGCTGAAAAGACAGCTTTAGCAACTGGGCCTATCTCCTCTCCTCTCCTCTCCCTGGCTGGATGGAAGCTTGGAGTGGAGGGAGGCGGAGGGCCGGGTGTGTTGGTTAGTGTTTGGGAAGAGAATAGAGGGTGTGAGAGGCATGATATACTGAGCTGGCCGCAGATTTTGCAGAATCTTGCACTCTGAAAAACTTTGCCTGCAGATCCCTTTCCTAAGCATGAGAAACCTGTTTCAAGGATGTTTACTAGGTGCCACCTATCTTTGTAGAGGTTGCCAATGCCTGCTACCAAACTCTCACACACATTTTTAGCTTTGGATTGTTGTTATTCTAGTGCACTAAGCTGCAGGTTTAACCAAAATGGCACATCTTGTCAGTTGGTTGACTCCAATGTCTTAGAAAACAGAATAGATTCTCAACACAGTGGTACTTCAACTTTAAAAGTCCCTAAACATACTTAAAGTAATTGTTATTTGGCTAAGTTAAATATTTTCCTATTAACTCAAGTGATGTGTATTGTGTAGATTTAGGCCCATTAGCGTCAGTCTGTGTTGACGTGATGTCATGATTGACTGTCTCAGGTTTTTGTTTGTTTCCACTCATGGGTGTGTTTCTCAGTGTGTGGGAGCCACTGTTTGTATGCCAGGTACAGTATGTTTGCAAGTTTACTGAGTTTATTTGTTCAGGTGTTTGTTGTGCTCGCTATGGTGTTTCCTGTTTGTATTTGGGTTGCAATGCGTCTATTGTGCCAAGAAGGCTTTTCGCTGTTTCTAAGTGTCTTTCCTGCATTTAAAGGACTGTGTTATTGTCTTGGTGCTCACGTCTTTGTGTAGGCGAACCCAGACTATTGTGCTGCCACTGGCCGCAGTGCTGGCACTGCTGCTGATATAGAGCTTATTGAAAGTGATTGTTGTTGCACAGATGAGAGTTCATCTCAATAGGGGTCTGCGGCAAAGCATTCAGACATAGAGAGGGTCCTTTACCTGCCTCCACCAGACGCATGTGAGAGATAAGGTCACCTCAGGACCCCCTCCACCTTCACAGTGCCCTCATCCTCCTCAGCCCACGAAACCTCGCCCCTCTAGTAAAACAAACCAAACAATGGAGGCAGATATGTGAAGGATTAGAGGTCAGAGGGTTGGGGAATGCAACACCAACATTTCCAGGATCAATCTTCAACCGTTTGTTAATCTCTGGCCCCGGGCCCCACATACCTCCAGTGGTCTCTGGCTGAGAGCTGGCAATGCCAGGCGGAGTGAGCTGGTGCTCCTACTGGGTGTGGGGTGCTGATAGAGAATGGGGGGTGGGGTTGTAACCTGGTGGTGTGGATGGATGGAAAAGCAGAGGGATGAGTAACAAAGGGTCCCCGCTTTATATCCCTACCTCGACTAAATCCTCACAGATAGATGTGTATGTGTGGGTGTTTTTGCCTATGTATGAGACGGACACAATGTTAATGTATGTCTGTGTACATTGTGTGCATGTGTTGCTGGTAAAGTTTGTTTTTAATCTCTAAATGTGAAATAACTGAGTTCTTCAGAGCAAACTGAATATTATCCCCAAGTTGCTGTTGTTATCTTGTGTACACACATTTGTTTATTTGATACAGCCCCTCTCTACTACAGCACTTCTGTATATCAAAGACAGCAGTGCAGAGCGCAATTGAAAATGGCTACCGTGGAGAAAGGTCTCTCTCTGCCTTTGACTGCGAAGAGGCAGAAAAAGCCCCATTCTCGCCTCCCTTCTTAGATCTATTTAAATAATTGAGGAGTAAACTGACAAATTAGGCACCTTTATGGACGCCCCTGGGCTCTCTCTGGGGTCCTTCAGTTTCCCCAATACAAGAGAGCGCCACCAGCCACAGGATAATATCTCTGTGCTTTGAGAGGGGGAGAAGGAGGGTAGTGGGCCAGGAGGGGTTTCGCCAATCAAGCGAGCCACACTTCCTCCCCCAGGTTCTAATTTTGTGCCACATTAAAGAGCTCGGCCTCCATTTAGGACACAGAGAGGCATTTTCATAATTTGCCGGGTCTCTTGACTAGCTCGGGGTGCCTTTTTTCCTCTCTCTCCTCCCTCACTTTCTCACTCCGTGTCTGAATGGAAGGCCTGGGGAGGAAGAGGGGTAATTCATTCGCCTCCTTTCAACCAACCCGCTTCAGTTCTGCATAATGTTGCTGCTAGGTGTGTATTGCAGCATATATTTATCTCTTTAATAATTCTCTATTAGACCTGAATATTATTTGCAGTATAAAAGCTAACACTGCTTATTGTCAGCTACACAAAAATGGTGCCATTCACATTTTTGTTGAAACATCTGGGCTGGATCATATGCCTGTATTTAAATGTGGAGAAGAGTTAAAGACTATAGTGCATCTAATCTGCAGCCACACAGCTGTGATGCTTGCATTGATAAAACCTGTGGTGTCACAAATGTACAGTACATCATCTAGGTTATGGTGGTGTCATTTCTTCCTGCTGACACCATCCATTCATGCAGTACAGTATGCATAAGCATTGATTAATGTGTGATTGGTCACATAATTCAGTCTCAGGGGGCATTTCATCGCTGACAGACAAGCTAATCTAAAATCCCCCAATTTACAAATGAAAATCCCACCATCCAATTGAGCTAATAGAGGGACTTGAATGGGATAATAAGATGTGGTGTAATACTGTGTAAAAAGCCTGTAATGTTGTGTTGGTGTAAGAGCCTGTGTGACTGGATGTTTGACTGTTTGCAGTGATTACAGCGGCCTGCGGGCCTGGCGGCGGCTCCGTGGCTGGGACAGGGAGCTTCTCCCTGGGTAAGGAGATACGCCTGTCTGCCCCTTCTGCTGGAGCTACAGGGACCGGGATGTCAGGAGGGAGAGTGCACCCTGTGAGCTCTCTCTCTCTTTTTCACTCTGTCTCTTCCTGTCTGTCTCGTTCCCCGTCTCACTGTGTCTGTACTATTGCAGTGCTTGCAGATGTGCACAAACAAGGGAGGATTAAAGCAAAACGAATCTAAACAGACAAATGGAATTAGAGTGATGGGTGTCGGTGGGCTGGTTCACAGTGATAAACATAATGATGCTCTGTATGTGTGCGGTGTGTGTGAGTGTGTTCCTGTGTCTGGGGGATTATCAGTGGTTAGGTGTGGTGTGTATGGCTGGGTGACTGCTTCTGGGTGTCTGTGTGTTTGCCTATCCGTCTGTTTTTGTAATTATGTGTGTGTATATTTACTCGGTCTCATAAAAAAAGGTCTCTGCGCACTCTGAATGTGTGTATATATGTTTCTATGTTTTCCTATTGGTCGGGGTCATACTCCTTTCTTGTCTTTCACTGTGCCTGTTTGTATTTGTGAGCTGCTGCCTAAGCCTGTATGTTTCTACTGGACATCAAAACCCTTCTCCCAACATTGACATATGCCTAGAAAGACGAGAGAAGGTTTGTGGAATATGAAGCTCTCGTAAACTAATCTGGCGTAATGCCCTGCAGTTTATGTGTTGATGTTTTGTGGAGGCTTGTTTTCCAGTGACAGGGGTCTGTGTGTTTGTGCGCTGAGGAGGTCAGAGTGTGGAGGAGTCAGCAGGGGGGCGGTGATCAACAGACTGGTGCTCCCCTGCCGAGGGGCTCTGGGATTAGGGCTAAACCCTGCCCTGCCAGATGGGCAAAACACATCCCCATCATCGCACACCAGCACCTTCTTCTGTGGAAGCCAGGCGACTGGAACCATGGTGATACTCACTGGTACGCTTCTCAACTGACTCAGAGGTCAATCAAAGTGCAGCACTATACATTCTATGGATATAACACTTAATTGGTGATTTTAGAATAACCTTTAGTCCCTGTGGTACAGTTTACATTTTCTACATCTTAGCTTATTATGTGTATACATGGATTGGTCAACTAAATGTAACTTGTTTGTTCATAGCAGCCATGTTACTGAATGTATCATCAACCATCTTTCAGGGCCACACAGAATGGCGGCAGGAGAGACGACTCAGATGAGGTACTCTTCAAAGTGTCAGCTAGTGGAGAGTTTGGCCAGTCAGCATGTTCAAGGGTATCTGAAATGAAACGTACAGGTTGTTTTGATGTGCTCTATTTCAGAGCCACAGGCAACACTGAAATGATAAAGTGTGTGCAGGTATATGTGTGTGAGGGTAGATTGGTGGCTCAGGAATCAGCAGAGTGTTGATTGCTTCTTGCCTGACTTTTATCACACTCAGCTGCAACTATATAGTCTCCATTTGAGTTTATGAATCCCTACATTTCTGTATTAATGTCTTGGTTTATTCCTACATGCACTGCAAGCTATTCATTTTGTTCAATCACACTTATTTGTGTTTACCACTGGGGCATAGTCTAGGATTGAATGGTTACACGAAGGACTGATCGTCACTGTGGTAGCATTTGCCATATACTGTCAAATTTGCTACAGGTAATAAATGTTGTAATAAACACTTTTAAATATGTGTTTAAAAGCCATGTTACCATCCAAGAGAGGCTGTGCTGCTTCTTATACGTAAAAAAGAAAATGGCCAAAAAAAGAATGGCAGGCCTATTTAAAAAATGAAATCTTTGCGTCTTAAAATTCAGTCGTATGAAGCGTCAACATGCTGCAAGTCTCACTACCCCACCTGGATCTGTTTTCCATGGGTTCCCCAGCATGACTCAGAACATCGTCTCAGTATTAGTAGAAAGCAGATTACATGAGGAAAGTGTACAAACAAATAAAAGATTACAGGCTGTGAACATGTTTCAGTCTAATGCCCTTTCAACAAGCAGTGCTCAGCACAATGCTTTTCTCTCCCCAAGCTAAATGTGGATTTCCCCTCCGATGTGAAGGCCTGCTGGCCAGCTATGTCTTCCACCAAGAGCACAACCTCTGTAATGACACTGTTCCACACGACTGGCCTGTCTCCTCCGCTGGTATTAGTTAGGCTTTGGAGTTCAAGTGACTACGGGGTTTAAACACAGATTTCTTTTTTTTTTAAGAGGGAAGAAAGACTCGCTGTTGTTCTTGAAAAGCTGTGTTTATCCAGGATTAGAGACACCAACATGTTAATAATTGTTTCTCACAGAACTGCAAAGAAGCACTTTCCTGTAATCCCCTAATCAGGCATTACACCTCTGAGCGAAGCCACAACGCAGGCGCGTGGTGTGTGTGATGCAGCACGCCCACACTGTGTGATCCACCCGCGTCTTCCCCAACACCACACCCACTGTGTACCAAAGCACCTGCTCTATTCATCCCTTTTTAAATCTGCTTTCCTCTTCCCACTCCTTCTATTCACTGCCACAGACCTATTGAGACAGTAGTATTTATTTCTGTAGGGCTATTTTTTCATGATGCATTCGCCTTGAACATTGGAACTTAGCTGTCTATTGTTAATTGTGACAAGAAAAGAGTGTTATTAGTCTTTCACATGAAACAACATGTTGTGGCATACAAAGTTGGTCAGTTTGTTGATAACTTATTGTTCCTCAGTGGGGTACATCATTTATTTTCCTTCGATGACAATGTCATTTGGCCTGTCACAATAACTACTCTTGTTGAACAATATATTGTTCCAAAAATCTTTACAAAATTGTAATTTCTAGTCCATTGTATGCCCCTTGTATAATGAAATAACACACTTATAGTAACTCACTCTTTCAAAAGCAACTATCTTCGATTCTTGAGAATATAAAGAAATTAGAGCAAAAGAGATCTTGCTCTAAGACCAGTTCAACAGTCATTTCCGCTCAGCACTTAATAGGAGGTGGAATGTTTCCCCTCCTCTGCAGTGGCCAAGGTCACAGAGTTTACTGTTGTTGGTCAGAACGTCAGTACAGTGGCACAGGGTCAGACACAAGGTGTATCTACATGCTGCGATGATGACAGGTCTGATGGTAGTCCTGGGAATGTGAGGGCAGCCAGTCAACACGCATGCAGGTTCACTTTAATAAGAATATATTTTCAAGACAATGCCACAGTCAGAAGTAGAATTGTTGTCCCTATCATTTATTTAAAAACGTAAAGGAAGACAGGATGAAGATGAATCATCATTATAATGCGCCGTGAGTTTCTTTCTTTGGGATGCATTAGTGTGCACATGTTTGTTTGCAGATGGTACCCATTGTCCACATATTTGCACTTTGCACCGCGTGCAGCGTTTTCAATCTTTTTATTTCTCCATTCTGTTTAGTTTTAGAATTTTTCGTGCCCATTGTAAATGTTGAATGTTTGTTCCCCCCTCCCCACCCCCCTGGTCTCAGCCCCCTGTCTCCTAGCAGGGCCCGGTTGGAGAGTGCGTTAAGGGGACCGGCAGGGATTAACCTGGGGAATTTAATTAGTGGAGCTGTCGTCCCTGCCCTTAACATTTCAATCTCCCTGTGCTGGCTGGCGGTGCTGGAGCTCGACCTGTGATGGCCAGCAGCTGGGGAGGTGAGGAGGGGGAGGCAGGGCAGGGGAGGTGAGGAGGGAGGCAGGGGAGGTGTAGGTTGCAGAGGCAAGACACGCGTTTGACAAACAGATTAGTCTAGCACACTGGTGGGGGGAGCTGGAGTAGAGAGACTGACCAATCATAAAGTCTAAACTCACGAAGGAGTAAGAAATATTATAATAACTTAAAATCTTAACTTTATAATTCATAATAACCTGTTATGGCCAATAGAGGGAGCACGTTTTGTTTTTTTAATTACCACCTGGACTGATTGCTCAAATGGATATTTTAGCATTTCTTTCTAAAAAAACACCCTCTAAGGTTGTATAATGGGAAAACAGTTTTCATCATTTTATTTTGGTTAATTAGAAAACCCAAGATTCATTTGTACATGTATATACCCAATTTGTTTTTAAAAAGACATTTTGGAGTAAACAATATGGAGGTACTGTAGCTTTGTTTAGTTTTTTTAGGACAAAACATTTTAGGAACTTTTATTTATTTTACTTACATTTTTGAGACTCTTTCAAAAAATCGTTTACCACAATAATTGTAATATCTTATATACTTGTTTATCCAACGCGTCCTGTGTTGTTGGCCCAGCGGTGGTGTTGGTGAACATTGAGGGGGGTAGCCAGTGTAAGCGTGGGGTAATCACTACTCAATCTGAAGCCACACTGTTGCATTGTAATCCGGATGCTGAACTCCCCATTAACCCATCTGGGACCCTACAACAGCCCACCCCCCACCTGCTCCTCTAACACACACACACACACACACACACACACACACACACACACACACACACACACACTCGCAGTGGCTGTATGTGAGAAGTGTCGTCTGTCCTGTTAGCGCCTGCTAGGTGGTGGGGGGGGGTCATGTCCAGCAAATAAAAAAAGCTGCTGTAGGAATGTCGCCAAGTCCCACAGGAGCCCCGGCACCCGTCCCTCTTCCAGCGCTGACCCACTGGTCACTGGTGAATCCCCTGTTTGTATTCCACACACACCCCGGCTCTGGGGAGCGCGCCCAGAAGCCTCCTGTGGGACTGCTGATAATTTAAGTCAAACATTATGTCCTCGCTTGTTTGACACCCATTTAAAGCTTTTCAATCACATGTGTTTGCTACAGTCCATTGCCCAGCCGCGGAGAGCTATCCATGTCACACCCTTTCAAAGACATAATCAATTGTGTTTGATCAGGTCCTTCTTGTCAAAACAATTGATTTTCTTTTGGAATCCAATTGGGTGGACTGATAATTCAGAATAGGTTAGGCATCCTTTTTGTTTTTTTGAAAAGGACCTATTTTTGTAACAGCAAAGCCAACAGTGGGCTCATAAACTTGACTCCCCTCCCCCAGTGAGCCTTCCCAGCATGCCCCTCCTGGTGCATGGCTGGCCAGTGTCAGTGTGCCACTAATTAAGGACTCTAAAGAGCTATGGAGCACACTCATTAACAGACTGTATCATCCTCACTGTCCATGGAGTGAGAGAGGAGGGGAGGGAGGGCGTATTCAGTTTGAGGGTCTGTCCATCTCGGGTCCCGCAGTTCGGTTGGTGTCCAGAAGGTCAGGGAAGAGATGCAAATAAAGTTGCAAATTAAAATCTTTCCGGTTGATCGTTAAAGTAATTGCAATTGTCATATCTTTGACAAGAGGGGTCCATAGTCTTAGTAATGAGTTTGATTATATTTATTATTATCATAGAGTGAATATTCTTGGCTAATTTTTATGTTTATATTATTTAATTTATTTGAATTTTCCAGGAATGATTGCTTGTTAATGACGTGTCAGAAGTTGCTCTATCCAGTTATCTATTCAACACCCCACACAGAAAAAGCTGCTCCAGCTGTCCCCCTCCTGCCACTTGTTTATTCCATTTTCATAGAAATGCAAAACAAAACAAATGACCGTGTTTGTCTTAATGAAAGTAGGCCAAACAACCGCTGACAAACAAGAGGGGGAGTTGTAGGTCAGGGCCCCACTAGCCATGTGTAACCGTGCCTGACGAGAGCATGACATGATGTAAGCCACAATAGACACAATAACATACAAACACCCTGCCAGGATGATGTAACATTGTCTAGACTAAACAAAAACACACACATGGATAAATGAGTTTTCAGAGCAGGCGTTCAGGGGATGGACATAATAACACAAACACCATATTATAAAATACTTTTATAACAGTTACAAATTCTGCTATTAAGACACATCTACCTCCACTGACTGTCGACATGTGTCTTAAAGTGGGTTATTTTTCAGATGTTATCATTTATATTTAGAAGCACAGTCTGACATCTAATAGAGTTCATTAAGAGGTCACATAGGCTTGATTAAAAACGGTTAATACATCACTGCAGCAGCACACTGGCCAGGGAACTGATGGAGCAGCTAATCATTATTGTTTGAACTGATTCATATTGATCAGTGAAGCGATATGACGGAGCAAGGGCAGCAGCAAGGAATGACCTTTGTTATATATATATATATATATATATAGTAGTACATGGAGTTCAAGTTGTCATTTGACATGTATTACGGAGGCCAGAAAACAATGTTTTGACCTAGAATAGTAAATGTTCAACTTCAGATTTGGAGCAGAACATTTACATTTTTCCATAGAGGACCGAAAGGATTTGAGGTGTTTTATCATTTACTCAGAACATTACAATAACTCTCAAGTGTACCTCTGCTCACTCCAATATGAAGTTCATTAGGAGCAGAAGTTGAGCTGTCAATATTTACTACAATGTATTCAATTGTAGACCTAATTTAGTGATAATAGATGCAATTGTCTTTTTCACACACAATTGCACACACAACTTACATTCTTTGTCTCATGCCCGCTTGTCTGGCAAGGGACCTCAGGTTAGACACACACACACACACACACACACACACACACACACACACACACACACACACACACACACACACAACAGATGCCCCCTGACGCTCATTCTCATAAAGCGGGCACGTGATCGACGGCCCCAAGTCCGCAGGCCTGCCAGCCTCATGGCATTGTGTTCCCCTTGGGCGGGCAGCCGGCGTCCCTAAATACCCCTTTGTTTTGGGTGGGATAACAAAGCGGTGACCACGCCGCTGGTGTGGCACGCGCACAGCCACTCATCCCCCTGGTCTGTGACCTAAACAGGTGGATAGGAGGGATGGGCTGGTTGTGGCTAGGGGGGCGAAGAGGGGGGAGGGAGGGGGAGGGGAGAGAAGAGGCTGCATCTGTCCCCACACTCAACGTCTCCTTGGGTCAGCCACTGCCCCATATGCTCTCAGGAGAGAGGGAGGCACGCATGCAAACCCAGACTAACAGGTGGAGGGGGGAAAGGGGGATTAAGAGAGGTACAATTGATCAGAGAGGGATAGGGGGATTTTGAAACTGTCAAATTAGCTGTATAAAAAGAAAGAGGGAGATTTGGCTATCCTCGGAAGATTTCACTTAGAGGAGATTCTTAACCCGTTAAGCCATATTAAATGTTTGGCCTGCATTATGAGGAGCACATTTTGTCTCTGCCTTAGGCCATGTTGGCTCACTCCTGAGCGTCATCTCTTCAACAACTGTTGCTGTGTTTATGCAGGTGGCTTTGTTTTTAAGCCAGAAACCAATTTGTACTGAACAATGTGGTACTTTCTTAATAGCATAGTATTAAGTTGGGTTATATGCACTCGAGTTGCATCTATTTATTATGTGTTGTGTCTGTTTGGACCATCAGATGTTCATGCAATTAGTTTTATATAAATGGAAACACAACATTCACGTATAGTCATAGAGACATACAGTAAGACTGCTCCACAGACAAAGTATGCACCTCACACTAGAACCACAAGTACACACAATGTCAAATAAATCCTTGTATACTAAGAGGCGTTAGACTTTTCATGGCATAGACTCATAACCGGATGCACACAGGTGGAAGTAATAACATTAACGAAGGCTTAGATGTACACCTAGACCCTGCACCCCTCATTAATGTTATTAATTACACCTGTGCTGTTCCTGCTGTTTCAAGTCATTACATCTGTCATCATAAAGATTTTGTATTCATTTGAAGTTGTCCCTGTTCCATACTGTAGGCTTATTCTAACAGGAGTTTTGAAGACCCTTTAACATCATGCGTTCCCACTGAAAAGGCAA
Source organism: Gymnodraco acuticeps (assembly GCF_902827175.1). Classification (NCBI taxonomy): domain Eukaryota; kingdom Metazoa; phylum Chordata; class Actinopteri; order Perciformes; family Bathydraconidae; genus Gymnodraco; species Gymnodraco acuticeps. Next base: position 6,263,659 of record NW_022990295.1, on the reverse strand, counting down.
CACAATTGGATTGAGATTTGAGTTGTTTCTGGTAGAAAATCTAAAGTGCTGTCGATGTTTTGTTTCTCCAAGTTGAACTCTTCTAGAACTTGTGTGATAGAGACGCTTTCATGTATTCAAGGGACGTTGGATGAAGGCATACACTTGCATACCGGGATTTCGAAGGGCTTAGCTTCTGTGCGATGACACCCTGAAACAGTTCATTGATGTATAACACTCAATGAAATATTGAAATAAGAAAAAACAGATTCCGTCTTTGGGCTGATTTGCCTCGCCTCACTCTTTGCACTGCAGTCTCACTAAAACTGTCCATCTAGGCGGGGGTCTCCAAGCTCTAATCTGTTGCATGCAGTTAATTAATTTGTGGTTCCTACTATAGGCCCACTGTCCCACAAGAGACTGGTGTTTACAGGAGATTAAGAGATAAAGTGATTGTTAGAGGTGTGAATCATCAGTGAGGCCTCATCAATGCACCTGTGGTAATCGTTGTACGGAGAGAAGAGGGTCTTTCCCTTGTAGTACCGTGTGGCTTAAGGAACCCTGTGTACTTATTAAAACATGTTATAAAACTAAACATTGTTGTAATGATGGATTACACAAAGAAGTTTGCTAATTAATTCAGTGACTTTGCTGAATTCACGGGGCCAAGGATTAAAGTGAAATGAGTAAATTATATTATTACACTTTTTCTCTTTTCTAGCTGTTTTTGATTTACCGTGTAGCCTGTGGTGAGAATACTGGCAGAATGGAGAGAATTTGGCTCCGTTCACCATGAAGTCATTACATTTGTAAGCTATTTGTGATCAAAAGGTGTGTTTGAGGCCATTAACTATGGAGTTTGATCATGGTTTACATGCAATGTCAAATGTCAGCTGTTCCTGCTATTTCTCCCAATTTCTGTTGAAAGTAAGCATTAAACTGTAGAGAATATCAAAAGCTTCCTATGTAAATGTTGTTAAATACCACGACTGGAGTTTATTATATATGCTGCATTGTTTCTTACTCACATTTGATGCCCAAAATCCTCACTTTGCTTCAACCCAGCTGGATTTCCGGTGGGATTACAGAGGGTTACGTCAATCAGTGCTTTGACTCAGATCACACGCCCTCATAGTGTACATTTTATGCAGAAATATTTTGAACTTGAATCCAAACAGAAGCTTGGTTAAAATGTATTGGTTATTTCTGGATAACCAATACATTAAAAGGCCACAAGATGTGGTTGACATTTCAGAAAAAGCAAACTTAACCTTATGTTGAGGATTTCTTTGTCGATGGATGTGTCTTGAGCTTTAAACATGCTTTTTTTTCCCATTCATTTTTCACTGTAGAATCAAACCCTTTTTATTATACAGCAGGCAGAAGTGTTTCTTGGTATGACATGTATAAAAGAAAGTAACAAAACGATAATGAGAACCGCCCAATCGCACCCAATTGCTTGAAAACCTATTGTGGTTCCATTTAATAAGTCTGTTTGAGCTCTAGGCATATCAATGAGCATTAGTCATCATTTGGGGGCAATTGTACTTGTAATATTTGAGCACTTTACTCTTTACCATCCCATTGTGTATGACATCACCATTAAGAGAAAAGCATAATCCACTGTGAAAATATTTCCATTTGTCTCAAAAAGGAGATTTTTATAAATGTCGGGGAGAATTGAATCCAAGCAGTTTGAAAGACCTTTCAGGCTTTAACAACTTCACAACTTAATGTCAACATTCTAATGTTGACATCCTGAAAAACAATGCTTATCAATCATACATTTAGTGACTGACTTTTTGTTTTAACATATATCATATTGCAAAAAAAGTAGATTTTTATAAAACATACAAATTGACCTCTTTAGTACTAACTAGGTGAGCTTTAACTATTAACTTGGTCCATAATAATGTGTTTTTTAACATATGCTGAGATCTGCTAATCTTCTTATGGCTTTTCAGTTCCCCTGAATATAGCTTAACAAAATATGCTTCAGTAATGGCTGGTTATATCCTCATCCATCGCCCTCCTCCCACCTACTATAACTTGAAATAGGCCATCAAGTGGCTAATGAACTGATAAGCCCTCTGTGTCCTGTGGGGCTTATGAACATCATAAGCCAAATGTTTAGGCATATTTGGTAAGACTGCTTTTTAAAAGAGCACTTATGCGGGCAAAGGGCCCTGCTGAAAAAAAGTCTCTACAGTTGCAACAGTATGATAATGTGTTTTAATAAATCACTGCAGGTTATGGAGGAAACTGTAAAATATTTAGAGTTTTTTTATTTATCTCTTCCGTGCGGTGCTGCAGGAAGAATGTGTGGCCCTTTGCTTCGTCAGACCTCCAGCTAGTCAAGCTGTTAGTATCATTATCAGTTTTGAATCTCTGTAAATCCATGGATTTGTGTGAGCAGTCTGAGAAATTAAAATAACATGCTTTTTACTGCGCTTACTTCAAATCTCTTTAGACTTCATTTTTTAAAACATCTAAATCTGTTATTATGTAGGCTACACAAACCCCTTTTAATTTAATCTTTGACAAGATTATCAAATTCATTGATGATGTCACAAACTTAAATAATTTCCGAAAAATGTCGACTAAGCCTGGATAAACACTTTCAAGGGGATACTGCTGGATTAGCTTAAAACATATTTATTTATGTTTTATTAGTTGTTGGCTCATTTTTCCACATCATTTTGTCATTGCTTTATTTTATTTGATCAATACAATATCTTGCAAAAATTACACATATACTTCATTTATCATGCACCCCACCATGCAGGCTATCAGATGTAAAGGCAATGTGGTAATTTGAAGCTTAATTTATGTGATAGTGGATTTAGAGCCCTAAATTAAGTTATACAATTTTAACAAACTATGCCACATCAGTTTTTAATCTCTTTCTTACTTTTCTTTCTGTATAATTACATTTTTTCTTCCCTTTTCCAATAGGCTACTTATGTTTTCATAAAAGTCACGGAGAGTTAAACAGCAGAAGTGTATATTGATTACTTATTCAAACACCTGCAGAATTTTGCAGGAAAAACCTTGAGGCAATCTCCCAATCACAACAATAATACACTGATTTATTTATTATAGTTTGTAAATAAAATACATTTTTCAACCTGGTCTCATTTCATTTTTTAACTGGGGATCAGAGCAAATACTGGGTGAACAATCCCCCGTTACCCCTGCAGGCGTTGCGGCCTCAGCCTCGAACTGTGATCAGGCGGATGGTTGGCGGAGGGTTACTCGTGTTTGTGGCCGACCGGACTGCACTCAGGCCGGGGACAAGGGGCGCTGTGCAGCCCGCTCTTAGACAAAAACCAAGAGGGATTAATGCCGTGTCTGTTGGTCCCATATGCTCCTCAACGCTGCTTTGGTCTTGATTAAAACTCATTGTATGTATGAAGCATTGTGGAGGCCGGATGTCTAATCCTCCTCATGACTTTTGTGCACTTTGAAGACACGAGGCCCCAAGGTTACAATAACAAGCGGGCTGAAGCCATTGTGTTTCGCTTGATATTGGAAGTATCAGTGAGCATTGATTAGGGCCAAGGGAGTGCATTGTGAAACGTGGAAATGTTAAGTGACAGCGAGGGTGACTTTGTGTTACATCTACCAAGGGCCTTGCTTATCATTAAATAGTGTTTCAGTTAGTGAGTGATACTTACTCATATGACATTTGTGTGTGTGTGGGGGGCAGCTAATATTGGGAGGGTCATATTTAGTTTTTCTTCTTTTGGTGCAGTCTTCAAACTTTATTCTTTATTCTGCCTTTCAGTCACTTGATACATCTCTTTCGTTCGGAATAGCAGTGTTTCTACAGCTGACATTTAAATGTGACCCGGCAGCCTGAAGCACTTTGTTTCTTTCTTTAGTTGGAGCAGTCTGATGGAGGAGTTGTTGACACTGAGAGGAGACGCGTCTCATGAATATTCAGGCTTCCCTCAGCCTGCTCTATTGTTTCCAAGTTCAATTGTTGCATTGTTTATCTCCATAACGATGCATATGCGTGTTGCTAAACTTGCCGTTGTATTGTGGCGATATTATAATTGATTCTTGAATATTCTAGCGCTAAAATCGGCCTGTGTTATAAATTAAAGAAACATAGGCACCAGCATATAAACAGCTATTTCTGCTTCACCCTTGAATAAGTTATGGATACGGGCCATTGTGTGATTAAGTCTTTCAAAAGTACAATCAAACCCCGTAAAACACTCGCACACCTTTTTCTCTGTCCACGCAGGAGTGGAATCAAAGTCGCCTTCTCTTTAACGCTTCCATTATTTCAAGCAACGCTTTTAATTAGTGTGCTCCTTTAGCGGAGACTCCAATGAAAGAGAGATTATTGGCAATGTCAAGGATGCTAATTGATTGTTGGACTTCTAACAATTAGCCCACTGCCGAGCCATGTCGACTCATTACAGATCCCAGAGCCGCTCTGACTTTATTGTCTCCTGTCGTCAAGCTGACTGCACCGTTACTTTCAAGATGGAGCACAACAAAAAACTAATTACAAACAAAACCCCCTTTTAAAAATAATGAAGAAAAAAAAAGCAACTCCACATTTGTTTTAAGAACCTGTAACCTCTTCAATGTATTTACTGTGACGAGACATGTAAATAATAATCTCATCCCCAGTTTGCACCATGCAGGTGCACATTGTTTATAGTGCTGTAAAGCACTTTGAATCGCCACGTGCTGAAAAGTGCTATATAAATAAAATGGCCTTGCCTTGCCTTACTGTAAAGAGTCATTAAACAACCTAATAGTCCATTGAATAATTGAACTTTAATTCAGGTTAAAGCACACACTCTGTCTCTTTAATCAGAAACGTTATATGTTTAAGGGCTGAGTTACTGCATGTTTTTCCCTTGGATGACTTTATATTATTTTTACTTCACGACCCAGTTTCATATTTACATGTTACCTACACTGCCAACAACCAAAAAACCATCAGCAACACATAACTGCAGAGATTTGCACTTTTTCTTTTACTTTGTTACTCTTATATTCCTGATGATTTGAAGCTTTGCTGCAGTTTCAGATGCAGGCAACATGTATTCATAGCAAATTGGTTACTTGATAATTGAATAATGAAATAGCAACGTGTGTTGTCATGTTTTCTTGTCAGATGAAATATGAGGCTCCATATTAGAGGTCACATTTGGGGATCAGGCATGTAAACCCATGCGGTGAGCTTTGATTGGGGCCACTGCTGCCCTGCGCCCCAGAGAAACCCCCGCCGGTAAAATATTGGGATTAGCATCTCTTGGAGGCCGGGATTAAACACTGCTTTCTCAAACCGCACACTCTCTTTGTTGAGACTATTTGAATTGAATACCGGAAACTAACAAAGGAAACGCTGCACCTGAGCAGAGGCTGAACTGATAACCCATATTTCATTTTTATTATATATGTTTAAAATCAAAGAATGTTGTTACTTTTAAACCAAGTATCTCCCTCATTATATCATTTTGGTAATGATGCATGAGGAAAGAAAGTGTGGTTACCATTATTTATTTTCTTCATTACAATAATTGGATTTCCTTTTTTTATTTAGAAAGATCTGACTGAATCAAATTGTTTTTTTACTCGTTATTATTTTGTTTTCAGTGTTCATTTGTAATTGTAGTTTTCCCATTATCCATTGTAATCGTTGCTTGCTATAGAATATTTCTGTCACTCAAATAAACTGAATTGCTAACTTAAAGTGGGCTAACAATTTGTTCATAACATATTCCCCCTCTCTGCAGGATACACGCAGACACCACACATATGCACGCACACACAGATCGTCTCTTGATGAGAGAGTAAGCTCACAGGACCTTTATTCATGTCTTTTCAGCGGTGAGGTCTAACCATCGGAGCCAGTAAAGGATCCACAATCACCGTGTTGAGATCAATGGAAGGGAGCAAGTGTGGAGCTCTCTGCAACCGAGAGTCATTTCCAGTATGGCTAATCTTTGATTATTACTACCATGTTCTTGGGGAGTCTCTTCTCTCTTTGTGAGGCCGGCGATGTAACCATTAGCATCCTTCGGTGTTCAAAAAGTTAGAAATCTATTAAAATCACAGCAGAGAGTCTGGTGCGAGGGGGGGCTCACAAATTGCATACAATACAACAGATCACAGTTTCGAAGGCTAGCACAGATTAAAAAAAAACACATGTACCATTTATATAAGACACACACTGATTGTCTCTTAGAAACTACATAATGATTCTTATAAACACTTTTTTTCTTAAATAAAGTAGTGCACCCATGTCCACATCCGTGTCTCTGCCAGCAGCTCGGCAAAGTTGTGTAAAGGAGGTCACTTCACCAGGAGAATGAACTGGGGTTTGTTCTAGGATAAACATTAGTTCCGTGGCTGTGGTGTACTTTTATTTCAGAGTCCACTCTGTGTTGCCCTCAACAGGTGTTTTTACGCATAGAGGCACACACTGACAGACATGGATGAGGGGCTACAACCAGTGAATGATCAGGAGAAAAATCTCTTTGCCAGTGCTAAAATAAATTAAACCTCTCCTCTAGGAGGACCAAAGACCGTCATGCCGAAAACCCGAGGCCCCTGAGAGCCCTGCCTGGCCGAGCCCGGCTGACACTTTAACATGTCGGATGTGTTGTACAGAGGGAGGGCAGCGCCGTGTCTGATGTGATCGTCACTGTTTGTGCACTTTTTTGACAGCTGATTGCTCTGTTCACAGGACCTGGAATTTCCACGAGGAAGCTTGATCCTTATAATCCAAGCAATCGGCATTGAAGTTCAGCTTCCACGACGCCGCCTGGTCCTTATAATCCAAGCAGTCTGCTGTGGAGTTGAAGCCGATGCCGGACGTCCCGTAGCCCTGGGTGGAGAGGGACGCCGGGGACTGGTTCAGATGGCTTGTCACCGCGTTTGTGCTCATCGGACTGAGGGTTGAACCAGGGCCTGACAACTGGTGGTGCATGGGAGTGAGGTAAGAGCCACAGTCCATGCCGCTGAAGTAGGAGGTTGAGCCGGCGTAGCTCTGGCTGTAGCCCGAGGCCTGGGTGTAGGTCATGGGGTAAGACCTCTGCATGCAGGAGGAGGAGGTAGACAGGGGGTCTGCGAGCGGAGAGATGGACGCCGGGCTCCAGATGGACGCTGGGGCGGTGCTGGTGGGTATGGCGGGGACGGTGGTGGTGCTGGTGGGGGGCGTGAACTGCCCGCTGGCGCCGCTCTCCGGGCTCGCTTCTCTTGTTGGGGAACTTTTCTTTTTAGCTGGTCGCACCTTGTTCTGCCCCCCGTTCTGCTGCTGCTGCTGCTGCTGGCGACACTTTGCCCGTCGGTTCTTAAACCAGACCTGGAAGAGTCACACAATGACATGTTATTGCTGAGATATTGATTATAATGTAAACATATCTCAAACCCTACGTTGATAGCACATATATTATATATTTTGTATCCATGGAAAATAAATACCATTTCATGTATTTACTGTCAAAATCAAGATTTTTCTAGAATGTATCTAATTTAATTGTATCTGTGGACTGAAGGGAATCTGCGGTTAAGTGAAATGATCTCACCCCATGGCAAAAGTTTTCCACTTGATTTAAGGAAAACACAATATAAGCTTCTGACATTGTGTCAGTCACGCGTTAGCTAAAGTGTTTCTTGCTGTGCATTTATACAATATGTTGATGTAGGCTAATGTTCTGGGTAATCACCTGTACTCGGGACTCGGGTAGATTTATTTTCAGCGCCACCTCTTCGCGCATGAATATGTCCGGGTACCGAGTTTTGCCGAACAATGACTCCAAAATATCGAGTTGTGCGCGCGTAAAAGTAGTCCTCTCTCGTCTCTGCTTCCGTGGAGTTGCTGCAATAAAAATAAAAATGTTAATCATATGAAACATGACACAAACGGAAAGGCAGGTGACAATATTACAAAAATGTATCAAAGGCAAATCTGTAACAACATAAATTGTTGTCGTTTGCGTAAATACGCACGATCCCGTGAGACAGAACATTTTAACATTAAACGTACTTTAATATTATGTGCACATTTGATGCAGTTTAGGCAAAAGTCGAAGCACTTGGCTAGTAATTGTTTCGGAAGGCACATCTAAAAATAACATGTCACAGGAGAGGGGATTTATTTTCCTTTTAAGTTAAATACGTTTGCGCAAGGGGTTTGGTAACATTTTTTACAATCTATGTTTGTTTTCTTTAGAAATTATTCCAAGCAACTGGTCTGCATCCCCCACAATTTAGAGCTATTTTTTAGATTTCAAAGCCTGGAAGTGTTTCCTAATTACACTGTGTAACATTTCCACTCCAGTCGGCTACCTTTTTTTGTTGCTCCGAGCCATTTATGTTCTTTGATTACTATACTCCTTATTTATTATTCAAAAAGTGCAAACCCACCTGGATAGCCAACTGATGGATGCAAGAGGTCCATTCCGGAAGTTGTTAAACTGAGGCCATTGACTGTGTAAGGTGGTTGCTTTAGATACGACATCATGCTAATGTTTGTCTGAGGGCTGAAGTTGGAGAAAATCTTGAAAATGGATGGAGCTCTCGATATGTACTTGGTGTCCTCCTGTTGGCCGTGTGGTCCGTGTTACACCGGGCACCTGATCCAAAAAGGACATGAGAAGAAGACACCGATTAGGATGTACGTTGAGAAGAGATATTAGGTCTGTTGTTACACAAAAATAAGCCCTCTCCACATCCCCAACTGTCCTCTGGTCCTCAACCCCCCACACAAAAGGAACTCGCCGGCACTCTAATGGCACATAACTTAAAAGATAATGGCTCTTTTTTATATGAAGTACAATAAAAAGAGATATCGTCACTCGTTCAGGCGATTTAACTAAATATATTCTATTTTATTTTCAGGTTTTTCGGTTTATTTGGCGGTATTCTGTTCTCTGTTTGACACTCTTTTTCGTGTACAGTTCTGTTTAGAAATGTCAACTGAAAATCAATGGGAGTTATAGAAAACTAAACACCTAATTTATTTTACAACGAACAATCAATAATGATCATCAATTTAAAATGACCATCCCTTTAGGTATACTTTCTGCTGTGAAAATATCCTGAATTTAAAATGTGTTTTTTTTAAAAGCTTAGTTTGAATTTTTAGGGCAATTTAGATTGACTTTTTTTATTTATTTTTCACGAGATTATGAAGAAACATTTTTAATCCAGTTAAAAAGGCGTTCTCCTATAATACACGTAACCTTTAAAAAAAAATAAAAATAGAATTACATGAAGTTGATTGGTGAATGAGTGATTGCTGTCACTTCACTGACCCTCACCCGTTATCCCCTCTGCGCGTCTTGATTAGTTGATTTTTTTTCTCACAACATCCAACGGTTTTAACCCCCCATCCCAATCTGTCACACTTAAAACACACCCATCCACCAGACACACCCGCTCAATAATGATCACTCTGTCCAACAATTAATTATGATAAATGTTTCTGTTGATGAATTAACGAGATAATCCGAGAGGCATGAGTGGAGCTGCAGTTTGGTATCAATACAGCCCAAAGTGCTGCTAAAATAATGCTGCAAACCAACAATGGTGTTTAATTATAATCATACTTTTTTTTTTAGAATGACGTGAATACTCATAAGCACTTAACATGAAACATATGTTTACTCTGATTCTTTAAATTTTATAAATGTTAAAGTATATTTAAAATAAATGTAACCGAGCACAACTTGCAATTAAGGTGCATACAAACAGTCTATAACCAGATTGCGGTAAACACGGTTGAAATATATGAGATGTGACATGTTGGTTTTTGTTCTCCAATGACTCGTCTCTGGAGGCAGAGGAGAGCCAGCTCAGAGAAAGGCCGAAACATTTTTGTTCGATAGCAGCAGCCAGCAGGCCTACATTTTTTATTTTTAGTGCAGCTTTCTGCCTCAGCCCTTCCTCAAATATTCATTGAAGTGTTTCGTGTGAAAATGTTTGTTGAGGACAAATGTGCAGTTTGAAATTTTGAAGGGTTTATTATTTAGTGGAAACTTCGCCCACTAAATGCGGACTCGGTGTTCTCTGTAAGCTCTGCCTCCAGTCAGTGAGTGTGACATTTGTAAAATATAAACTCCAGGTATCACACCATTTAAATAAAACGGCAAAGGAATATTAGAAAAGTGTAGCATTTAATCGGTCACTTGATCGATTTCATTAGCAGATCATGTAACTTAATCAGTTTGCTTCTAAAATTATCGGATTTTCTGTGTTCTTTGTTTACATTTTCATCATCGATTTATGTTCATAAAGATTTTGTTGAGCAGACTTACTCAGTGCTCTGCTCAAATAAAAAGGCTGACTTAAAGAGACTTTAGCCCACATCTGCTGCAGCCTCACTGGCATTTTCTTTAAATGTTTTCGTGGATTTTAATTCATCACCACTCTTTTAAAGAAAACAATGCATATTTATTATATTAATAAACCTTTTAAATATGGTTTCTTCTTATTCATTTTACTTCATGCCATTCGAGATTCATTTTTGTGATATGTATAATAATGAATGTGGTAACGAACTAATGATAATTTAAAACAAAACAATAATAGCTATAATTTAACAATAACAGTACAATATACATACATTATAAAACTTACCCTGGTATCGACGACTGTGAAGTTCTTTGTCTACTTGGTTTCCTCCAGGAGAAATAATAAAACTCAGTGCAGAGAAATGACGTCCCGGCGCATAAAACACACAAAACCGAGCAGGAGCAGGAGCGGTGGTCTGGTTCAGGACACAGTGCGGATAAAAGTTAAATGTTGAGCGGCTGCATCAGGTCTGAGCGGAGCGACAGCTGCGTGTAGCCTTTAGGATGTGTTGGTGTGTTGTGAGTGAAGTGGTTTGAGTTGGATTTTGTACAAACTGCCAGCCAATGAGAGCCGCAGGACTGAGCTGAGGTCTGTCTCCGTCTCTCACACCGGTGGGGAGGAAGAGGATTTTTTCCCCTTTTTTTTCTCTCTGGGAACAAATGTCTCCAGCTACTTTTTTTTTTGACGCACAGTCCTCAGCCAATGGCAGCGAGAGGGCGACTGACAACATCGCCACCCCACCGCAGAGAGAGTACATTAATAATAAATAAACCTTATGCCGGTGCCGTATGTGTGGACTTTAAACCGAGAAAAAAAGTCACTTTAGTCACCTTTTTAGTAGGCCTACATTCAAAATAATAGCAGTGGAAGCATTGAACTGGAGGGACTTATATAAAGACTGAGTGGGTGATATATGCACTATTAAAGAGTTTCCTGAAAACATTATGTGGGCATACTAGTATACTAGTGGTGTGAATGCATATATGTTTATAATATATGTATCTGCATCACTGCAAAAGTCATCCAAAAATCTTCTTTCTTTTTTTTCAGATGTTTTAAATATGAAAAAAGTTTAATACAATCAAATAATATAAACGCATCTTAACATCGGGTTTCAAACAAAACAAATGTAATAGTTTTGATGTATAACAGAGTGTTCAAATAAATATGCGACAGAAAGCAGTCTCCTGGACTGAAGCAGCTCTCCTGTGAAGGCTGCACCGTCCTCTCACATTCCAGCGCGTCTCAAAAAAAGGGGATTTAGAGCGACTTATTTTCTTAAAACTGTCCTCCCATCTGCAGAGGCAGCCAGTCTGCTCCCATCAGCATGATACGGGCCTGCACCGTAATTCACCCACAATATTTACAGGGAGTTCCCACCGAGAGGCACTGAGTACCGAGCTCCTGCACCGGAGCTGCAGTGTGCACACACCCGGAGAAGAGGGGACATGTGGGGGGAAATAAAGTCCGGTTCTACTGATGGAGACTTTCACTTATTTTACCTGACACGCGTTCTGCTAAAAGATGTGGAAGAAGAAAACTGTGAAGGTAAGTCTGTTTTATTTTAAATGTGATTAATAAGAAAATGTATTTTTTTATTTGTGTATTCTTACATTGTTAACAATACTAATACTAATAATAATACTAATAATATTTTATTTTATTTATTTACAATCATTTATCATATTTCCTATTTACTAGAATGTGTACAAGCTGCAAGGGACAAATAGGCTTCCTCATGTCACTTGAATGTTGAACCTGCGTGCCCATCTCAAAATAATATGCCGAAGGTTTTTGTCACGGCTTGATAAATGTATCATCTTAAGAGGCTTTGCGGAACACCTACGCACACACTACACACAATCTCTCTCTCTCTCTCTCACACACACACACACTCCGCCTGCACGGACACACCCGCTCACTTCAGACAGATTTGAATATTGATTTAGATTTATAAACACAGGCAGACCGTGGGTTTTTATGAATCGTCATTTTGCTGCCTCTCTCTGTGGCTCTTGTGGAAGGCCAGAGTCAAAGGTGCAGTGAAGGCTGCTGGGAGCACTGGTTTCCACTCAGAGTTGTAGCTTCACACAAACTGCTACAAACATATTTGTCAACTTCACAAACTCGATGTCATCTCTTTTGACAGATTTCGATCAGAGGGAGCCGCCGAATGGATCATAATCCAGGATTTCTTTTAACAAGCAAACTGCAGAGGAAAAGTGTAGCTGTAGTCTGGCTGCTTGGAGGCGAGGGACTGCAACACATCCAGGTATCCAGTTTGCTTATTTTCGGTGTATTTTTGTTAACATGTATTTATGTTTTTACTGCCGAATAACATGTGCATTTTGTCATCTAATAGCATGAGTTAATTGATTCCATATGTTTATGTTAAAATGCATGCCAAATAAGATAACGTCTGGTGTTTTTTTATTATGTTTGGTCACAGTTGAGCCTTTCCAAAAAAGATGTGGTTACACACTCCACCTCACTACAAAAAACATCATGTTTAGCCCGGGATGTCAAGTTTAAATTAATAATATATAGACTTGTGCAAGTTGTGCTCTTTAAAAATGTTTGACTTTCACGCCTTAACACGTTGGGCCCATTGGGCGATCTAGAGTTCTGCAAAGCAATAATTAGCTTGGAGCTATAAACGGCTTTTCTTTTCAAAAAAGGAAAATAAATTGAATTTGCTCATATTCCGCAGTAGCTGCATGGTAATGTGCCTAACGCGAGACTTTCTAACTGCTGCGTGGAAAATCATGACGTGTGATGCAGTTATCTGCTGGATCTCACCGTTTAAATTGCTAAATAATTTATTTAAGTGTAAAGCCTGGCACTCCGCAGGGACTTTGTATCTTAAAAGGACGTTTAAAGGGAGAAGGAGTTAAACGCCTCTGGCGAGCAGCGCTCCCACTGACTCCCGGCTAATTGACGACGACGGCTTTTATCTCCGCCTCTGCTACGCAACCTGAGGGTGAGGAGGATTTCACCAGGCCTCCTCCAACCTGTGATTTCTACCAGTTAATGCGCAGCTTATTCATCTTTACCAATGCATTTACAGGCGTGAATGTGTGACCCTTGTTTAATAGCCTGATAGAAAAATCTTACTTCAAGATTGGATAATTACTGGGCATGCAGCCATTTCTCCCACTGATCTGTTCCTTATAGGCATACAAGTAGAATCAACACATTATAGGATAAATAAATGTATGTTTTTAAAATTAAATAGAACAAATATAAACACAGCAGCCTGAGGTTTTAAATGTTTGCTATTTTGCAAAATAAACCACATGTTGATTGTGAGTTGTGGGAATTTAAAACTGCATATTTACCACATGAATATACATCTGCTCAGCGTTCCTGTCCTCTGCGTTTTTCCCTCCTTGTTTGATATTCGCATGGCTGCATGTGAGGAATGTGTTGGTGGAATTCATTCTGAGCTTAAAAAAAGTGTCAAAAAAGGAATAAAATCAAGAAAGCCGTTTCATATAGAAATGGTGATACTCTTTGATGTCAAGGCAAAGATTTTCTTATGCAATTAAAATTTGTTTTTAATCATATTGTTATTTTTAATAAATAAATAAATATCCACAAGGGTCTGTTCACCTTCCATACGTTTTGAACTAATCTGAATTTACAGTTGTACACATTTTAGTGATTATTTTGAAAGTAAAAATTGACATATAGCAATGCATCATTTAAAACACATTAAATCTAGTAGCATGTGTATGGGTAGCAGTTATTAAAACCAATGAGGATATGATCCTTATTTAAACCTATAAGATAATTATTGTGGAAAGATATGAAGTGTGTGTGTGTGTGTGGTTGTGTGTGTGGGTGACAGAGAGAGAACGAGAGAGAGGAGCTGAAGTAGGATAATCACAAGCTGTATTTTAATTAGCCTGGCAGGTTTGATAGATACGTTGCCACTGCCACTGCTTCCTTGTAAAAAAAGGTGCACTCCGAGCGAGGAAGGTGTCTAAACAGATGGCTTTCCCCACACAGCCCTCTTATCACAAAGGAGCTAAACCTTTGTGTAATGTAACATGTAACTGACCCTAAAGGTCATCAAAACACATCCAGTCTCCTCCCCAGGGATTAAAGGGGGAGACACCCCATTCAGTGTCAGTTTGGGGAGAGTTTACTGACAGACAGACAGATTCACCATGCACCAACCTGCATCTGGGATTTTATCTCTTTACTCACAATTTTACAAATGTTGTTTTGGTTCAAAGCCCTTCTTCAAATGATTATTAAAAAAACCCTGTTGAATGAGTCTGTTCTTGTTTATTTCTGCTCTGTGCCGTAATAAAAAGGTGTACTCATTATAAAGTATTGGGTTTATTTTACTCACACATTGTCTTCGTGAATTCAAACGTGGTGTGCACGATAATGCCGGGGCTGTTTGTGTGTGTGTTTGCCAAGTTTGCACTCTCCATTAATATGACATGCCTTTTAATTAGTGCCATAATTGTTTGTGTTGTGTTTGTGCAGGAGTTCGCCAACAAACAAACGGATGCAATTAAACACACTCGCCTTCAGATCATCAATGAGGACGCAAAGTCAAGGCTGGAGGAAAAACCAACAAGGGCAAATGTAAGACGGGAGAAGACTCTGTTGCCTCAAGGTTAAACTGTGTTAAGAGCCCAACATCACACACTCTGGAGGATTCTTGCTTCTTCTATTAACACACATCACCGGTGGATTTTTTACATTAAACATTCTTATTTTACAACCTTAAAAATTGATGTTATATTTTGGTGTCTTTGCTAGAAAAATATGTTTTCTCTGGTTCTTCTCTCCCACCACACTGTCCTGGAAGTAATAATACAAAAGTAATTAATACAAATAAAGACTATTATTGTCAAACCACTGCTGTCTTTCTCCCTCCTCTCTGCACCTCTGTTAGAGTAGCCTGTGTGCTGAGGTGTCTGCGTGGCGTGGTAAAACCTGCCCTGCAGACCGGACCTCTCAAGTCTTCAAAGGAGTAGGAACTCAATGTGGGGGATTTGTTCAGGCTTATTTGGTAACCTAGGATTTGAATTGGATTCTGGGAGGCATTCATAACACATTTGAAAATGTTACATTGTGTGATTTTGTGTGTAATCCCCATAATAATTTTCGAAATGGTCACAGCACTTGCACAACTGTGACTATTCATGATTTATCAAATGGTTTTCTTGTCTTGCCTCTCGGGTGAGGTGTGTGTTGCCGGCATATAACGGCACGATCTCTGCCGCTAGTTATGAGAGCTGGTGAAGAGACAATTCCTACGTTTTACTCTTTCTCTCAACATTGCTTTTTCAATTTTATATGACCTGAATATGTGATAGGGTCAGCCACTGTGCCTCCAGGGATTCTTGCAGACCCCCTAACAGCACTGGAGCATTACAACCTCTAGTGGATTATACCTCCCTGGTAGGAGGGTTAGTGCACACACTCATACACACTCTGAGGATACAGTTTATTAAACTCTGTGTATATTTGATCAAAGCCACAGTCATAGATTATTAAATCTGTCCTCTTTTCTCCATCATACATTGTAACCGGCTTCATACTTTCATTAATGCAGTTAAATACAAAAACGTGCCTCGGTATTGTGTTGTACTTTTATTCAGTTTTGTATTCTTAATTCTTGAAATGCCATCTGCCGTCTCATCTCATTGAAGAATATCCAGGATCTATTTTAATTTCTAAGGTTTAACTGCTGGATAAAATATCTGTCCTTGTTTGTGCACTGGCTGTTTCAAGTCTTCACATCACAGTGACATATTGGAATATAACAAATAAAACATGGCTTTTTTATGTCACAGAATCTTGAACTCTCAGCAAAGTAGTTGGAAAAAACAAATGTTGCATCCAACTTTACACATACTCAGTGAAGGTATGGCTCAATATAACTTTTTCATTTCCAATAACGATACAGCCACCGCCAGTACCTACTGTATTCTGAAAACTTTTTCACAATCCTAAACAACGCTGTTAATAAAACATTTGAATCGATGCACAATGCTTAACCTATAGCCATCTTAAAACATCATGTTAAACTGTGAAACAAATACTGCTCTCCCCTGAAGGCCCACAATATGACTCACTTATGCTGCTTCTTTTTAATCAGGCTTTACCACACATCATTTTTAGCAGCATCTTTGTCAGCTCCATTTGAAATGACTTTTAAAGTGCAATGTTGAGTATTTAGAATAACAAAGAAATTATAAATCCAGTGTAAACTATTTGATATAACTCAACATTCAAAATAGCCTACCTCAACGACAGTAATCGGCAGATAGTTAGGCTAATTGATACATTACACTTTCTTCTCCCGATATCTAATCCATTTTGGTCAGTGTTGGACCGATACCTATACCATGTATCTGATCCGTGAATCCCTGTTTTGAATACCTTTCCCCATTGCCATCAAAATGAATGGTGTGTATTTGCAAAAACACTATTTGTTGGCCAGGAGTTTAGCAAAAATGAACAGTGCAGCATGGTTTCCAGATAGTCAAGAAGGAGTGAATAATGTTTTCAGTGGATTAGCTTTCTTTATGAACATGCTCCATCATGGTTTGGAGACTCCACTGCTTGGTTTCTTGTCTGGTACATGTAACTCTCCCGCCTTAGTTTGATAAGAGCGAGAGCAGTAATGTGTGTGTGTAGATCAGTATTTGTGCCCTGTCCAAACCCCACTTTGCTTTGAATGACACTTTGGCGATGCCCCCAGCTCCCCACTCCGACTTCTCAAGCATACCCCCTGTTACTGTCAACTCTGCCAATTCCTCTCATGTCTTTAATATCTCTCTTTGGACCTTTGGGTTTTGCCAGTAAAGGCTCCCCTGTGACAGTTGGACATTGCCCTCACATTTGGGAGACAGTGGCGGGTGTTTGTTGCTTTCCCAGCCCCGAGCCTGTGGGGAATCTGTGATGGCTCGCCTGTCAGCCGGCCCCTCCCCTGTAATTAGGAGAGTAAACACAGCGCCTGGCTCGGCTTGGGGGAGTAGGAGGGAGCGGAGGAGGGGACCGTCAGGCTCCTGTCCTACTGCTGCTTGAGCGGTCCAGGAGCAACTTCTGAGTGACGGACTGCGATATGCACCCCATCACATCTCTGTGAAGGACTGAGCGTTGTCTGTTAACATGCTGAGAAACATCAAGGATCCATTAGTACCTTGTTAAGCATCAGTGAACCACTGAAGAGGCTGTCATTGAACTGAACCTTTGTTGAGAAAATACAAAGGAACTCATTGCCTAAGATGATCTGAGAGTATTTCAGATCTGTACAGAGAAGAATATGTTGATGACATGTCATGAACATTTTGACCAGAGTTATTCCCTTGTAGCGCCCAGGCAGATATTATACAGCAAACCACCACTAAGCCTCCGTCCCTCCTCTCCTCACCTCTCTCCTGGTTGCTGGGGGGACTGGTCAGCGGCTGGAGGAATGTGTTGTGGGCTGGAGTTGTAGCCGTAGCTTGGGACAAGCTCGGGGGGGAGCGCCATCCCACCCAACCCCAGCCACTCCACTCTGCCCAGGCAGGGAGGCTGGCTGCGGGAATGTCGAGAGGACCAGGAGGGGGAGGAATTTCAGTGGAGGACCTGCCAGAGAAATGCCAATGCGGGGAGCGATGAAGAGAGAAACCTAGATAAAAAAAGAGAGAGAGAGAGAAAAGGAGATCTCAGCCAATTGAAACACAGCCTGTCAGTGTCATTTTGGTTTGTAGGGATGCTTACTGATGATGGGCCAGTTGCTAAATGAGCTGGTTGCCACACAGACACCGTGGCACCCGCATCTGACTCAGATCTCTCGCAGATGGCTTGGTGTTCAGTGGGCGTTAACTGAGGTATCTTGAAGTAAAGTCAGTCCATTTGAAACAAATTATTGTTTTACAGTTTTCAGCGTGAATCATTCACCTGTATTAACCACCATCTGCCTCTCCAAGAATGCAGGAGCATGATCACATGCACTAGTTTTTGTGTAAGTACATTTTAAATCAGATGGTGTGCATCAGTGTGTGCATGTGGCGGACAGGGAGAGAGTACAAGGGGAGGGGTGCTCCAAGGCCCAGTGTACTTGCCAAAGTCTTTACGGCGCCCAGAGAGCCATGCTGCAGCATCATGGTCCACAGCATGGAAAGACATGGGGCAGATGGGTGCAGTGTAGCAGCACAGCCTCCCCCTTCTCCTCCCAAATGTGAGGCAGCAGTGGTGGGAATGGCACAGTGTGAGAGGGAGCCTGAGTTCATGACTGAAACAGAAAAGCTGTTGGAGGGGCATTTGGGGGCTGGGGGAAAGTGGGGGCTGAAAGCTGTTTTTAGGGGGGGCATTGGAGAAGTTGGTGGGGCAGGCATCCTGCAATGGAGAGGGAAAGCCAGTCCCCCCTGTCACATCCCTTTGAAATCCAAGTGCAGGGGCACGAGCCCAGGGAGGAGTGGCAGCGTGGCCCAGCGCCTGGGCAGACAGGCAGTCACCGCACTGGGCCGCAGTCCAGCTCTCCTCGCCTGGCCCCTTCCCACCCCAGCCCACCCCGTCTGGCCCATGCTTACGGGAGTCAGGCAGCCGACCCCCAGTGGACAGGCCGGAGCCCTGCACTACTGAGTCCCATCTCACAGCCTTAACTGGGTTTCCAAACAGCTGCAGCATACACCAGGAGGCCCTGCAGAGATGGGGAGGGGGTCCCTCTGCTGCTTCACCCAGGCCTCTGGAGGGCCCAGCGGAGTCTGCTCCTGATGATAACCTCCATCTCACCACCAGGCCGTTTTGCCTTCAGGGCCTGCGCAGGTCTACATATCCCCATGGCAACGGTGGCAGGGCCGTCCACACAATGGGAGTGGGCAACAAGCCAAGTGCTGCCAAATCGGGATGAGGGAGAGACATTTTGGGAGAATGCTCAATCCTGAATTTACCTTGACTTTGTCTCTGGGTAATCATCATTTTGGCTCCAGTGATCCTATATCACGGACTTGGACAGCATTTGTTATTTGTCGAGAGGTCAGCAGCAACAACAGAGACAACCACAGGTTCCTTTTGGGGATTTTTCCTCACTTCTGCACGTAAACCACTATTCGGGCTCTAAAATATGAATTGTTAATTTCTTGAAAGCAACGCCAGGCATTTATAAAACTATACCCTCAGGCAGAATTGACTCGTTACATTCTGAAGTATTCGTTGTGTGTTTAAAGAGACCTTGTCATGGCAATATTAAGCCTGCGTAAACACAAGTAGTTCAATGACATTCACAGCAGCCACCTAAAGTTGATTCCCCACCCACTCTAAGCCACTGGGAAGATCCTGTATAAGTGGTTGGGTGGTGTTTACTGAAAGTGGATATCTGCTGTTTGTTTTTTTGTGCTGCTTTCCGACCGTAAACACTGCATAGATTTCCTTGAGTGGTGTTTGAAACGCGTGTGTGTGTGCCATGTGTTATATTTGCTGATAACAGGATTTACTCAAATTACGAAGCACCAGTTGAGAAAGGTTAATTGTCAGTGCAACTGGTAGAATGGGTACATGCAATAATTATTAGTCTAAGTTGCTTTATTATTTAGGGATGCTAATTAGGCATTAACTGTGGTCCCCTTTTTGGATCACAACTTCAAATGCATGTCAAATTGCATTAAGTTGACTTTGACATCCATTAATCAAACTAAAGGAATGCTGTTTTGTAGATGTCCTTAGTGTGTTTATGATTATGAAAATGATCTGTTCTTGAGGTATTGAACAGACAATTAGCAGAGGGATTTTCAGAAATTGCCTAACTTAGTGCATCCTCAATTTATTTGCTGTGAGAACAATACACTTTATGATTTATGTGCTTTTTGGGTGCTAGTTGTTTTAATTCGTTAATTTAAGATTCCACTAAGAAGGATATTTGATGAACAAAAAAACACTAACACTTGATCTGAAGTGTATTCTTAGCCCTCCAGTAATTACTCTGAGAAGCACAAAGTTTGGTGTATGTCCCATGTGGATGAGGCTGGCATGAGTCTGGCACTAAGGTGAGGGGGAAAGTGACTAGGGAAGAAAGCAAGAGATCAAGGCATGACTGCCAGTGCATGTCATTGCCCTACACTCTCATCAAATAGCCCCGTGCTGCTTATGTTGCTGCCCAGACGCAAATTAATTTGGACGCCTGGAAAGACTGCAGAGCCCAGCACTCATTTCTGCCCTTTAAAAAAGAAAAGACACCAGCGGAGAGAACTCTTCCAACAAGAGAGGGGGGGGGCATGGGCAGAGAGAGAGAGAGAGGTTTTGATGGATTTCAGCGGAGGGCAATGCGGTGACTGGAATGAGATGGGAGGGTACAGAGGACACGGTTGAATGTGCTTGTCCTGCTATGATGACAAGATGGCTCAGCCACCACTGTGCCACTGGCCTCCACGTCCTCCCATCCCTCCCCTGGTACTCCCCCTCAGGACATCAGTGAAGTAGAAGGGAGTGCTGAAGGAAGATGGAGGGGGGTTAGAGGAGCTCTGACGGTTAGCCAGCGTTTAATCTTCTCCTTGGCTCACTGCAGATTCTTTCACTACATGCCCCACTCCCTCTTCTCCCCAAATCTGTACCTGCTCATCCCTGGGCCCGCTTACAGGGGGGCTCTTGATCAGTGAGGTGATGGAGAATGGCCCTCGTCACACACCCCAAATAGGATCGGATTGCCTGGGAGTAAAAGGTGAGAGCTGCATGGAGCTTGGTAAAAATAGAGGAGGGATGTGTTGGTGTGGGGGGGGGGGGGAGAGATGATCCCGCAACCAGACACTACCAATAAATGAGCTCTGTTTGAGATGGAGTTTCCAGGGCTTGAAGGTTTTAAAAGGGGTGTGTGCTGGTGCAGAACAACCACAAAACCCCAGAGCATGTGTGCTGGTAAAGGGGTTAGCCAAGAGAGGAGGGGGGCAAGGCGGAGGTCTTGTTCTCCAGCGGCATGTCGTTGGCATGTCGTTAACCTCCCAGGGCTCAGGGGAAAATAAGCAAGCCCCTCTGTGTGCTTAAAACTCAGGCTGCGTTTGTAAGGTGCCTGGGGAGAGCTGGACCTCATGTACTGGAGGACAATGTAACAAAACGGCAGCATGCTGACTGAAGGAGGGATGGACACTGGTGTAAAGGGTATAAAAACACATGCTGGCTCACAGAGCCGCCCCCTGGGTTCAGTGTTATACAGTAAAGTGACCAAATGAAGTGTTTCAATTTGCTGGGGATCCTTAAAACTTCACTTTAACACAATACTTGATCCCATTGATCTCTTCTTATTTTTATTAGCCGTGGTGAAGTTTCTTTAATGAAGTAAAAGTAGCAAAACATGAGTGTAAAAATACCACATTACCAGGAAAAGTATGATAAAAGTACAAAAGTATTATAATGAAGTCTTTATCTGTATATAAAAAAAAAAGTATAAAATGGCGAAATAATATGCCTATGGTTATTATAAATCATTAATTTGATAACATAAATTGCATTCTACCATAGCGGTTTGATATGGTGCTAATTTTAAGTATTGTTAGATGTTTCAAAAATATATACTGTAAGACAATCAAACGTTTTGTATGTAGGCTACATTTGTAATTTAAAAAAACAACTAAAGTTGCTAAATGCTTGGATCAGAAGGTACAGTATTTCTCTCTTAAGCTCTTGAAGATAGTTCTGGAAATGTGCGTAACAGCTTGTTAGTGAGTTTGAGAGGTGTTGGTAGAGAGATTTGTTACCTTTGGACAGCTGTTCTCTCTTTAATTTCTATGTATTATAATATAACATGATAGTGGACTCAGTGATGTTTTATTCTACTACCAGATACTTAAAATATCATATTGGTCTAAGAGATAACTGTACTTTCTGCACCCTGTCATATAATATGAATGTATTTGATTTACCGCCATGACATCAAAATAGTTTCTGTTGGTTTTGAGATTTAAAGTGTGTGTGTGTGTGTGTGAGCTGAGTTTGTGAGAGGCTGGGGATGGAGAGAGGGAGAAAGGGGAAATGGGCAGTGGGAGCTTGGTAACTCTTGCTTAGTCTTGTGATCAAACACAACTGGTGACACTACAAACTTCTATCCCCTCTTTCACCATTTCCCCCCCCCCCCCCTTTCTTGTCTACAGTAGTAATGCCCCTCACTATTTTTCTACATCTTATCCCTTTTAATTAGAAAGCAAATTCTGCAGCCTGGAGAGACCTAATCCTCTACTACCCAACAATGCACAGAGTGGCTTTGAACAGCCGACCTGCGGCCCTCTACCCCCAATGCCTCAAATCCCCCCCACACTGCTGGACCTTCAAGGGGGAGTGGGGGCTTTTTCCTCTTTCCAGCAGAACGTTATTACTTAAGGATACATGTGCTGCTCTATTTGCAGAACGGCATATTTGCATTTGAGGAATGTTAACAGTAATTAACAACTAAATGACACATGTGACAGAAATGATACAAGGGTATGCCAGCTCGGTCTATCTCCCCCGTGAGAGATGTAGCCGCAACTGATTTGCATATATATTAATGTCCCTTATTGTATAGATTAGATCCCATTAGTTGTGGTGATTCTGGTAGAAGGTGCAGTCACTATGATGCCTAAAGTCTCGTTATTATGTTAAAATGATGTTTAAATTGTTGGAGGGCAAGGAAAAAAGAAGGGGGTTATGGCACTGATGCAAGGTTAAGGGTGATTAGACACCCTGACCATCCTGACAATAGGCCAAGATTAGATTCTAAAAGCCCCAACAAGGAAAAGGCCTCTCTAAAATGGAACTCCATTAGCCGTGAATTACACTGACTGTATCTAAAATTACCAGCTTTAATTTCTTAATAAAAGTATATCTAGATGGCGCACACAGTCTGCTGAAATTAAATTCCAGCTTCATTCCTGAATCTGAGTGCTTTACATCCACTCTGGCAGTTAACATAGGGCAAAGTGATCATTTACTGAGCTGTTTGTCAGGAGAATTATGAAGCTGTCAGCGTCTGCTCTTGTGCCATCCGTGGAAAGAGAGGTCATCTGATAGCAGCGATGATGAGAGAGAGGAGGAGTAAATCAGGCGCACAGACGCTGACAAAGGCAGCGGTTTCATCTGCTGATTGCTGCTCTTGATTTACAAGAGAGCTGAAACATTGGAAAGTTAGATTTCCAGTGTTTGTGCTGCATTGCCTCCAGTCTATAATGCTCTGCTCCACCCATATACTTTCTTTATAACGGTAGAGACAGCTCCATCAGTTTAAATGCAATGCAAGTCATAATGGTGATATTGTTAGTGCACGTTAAAGGTTTTCTGGTCAGAGGGTGGTGCAGCGGTCGTGGTAATCGCACCTTGGATAGCAATAGCAATAGCAATAGCAATTGTTGTTGTTTATTTAATATTTTTGGTAAAACAGTTATCTATGCTTAAAGCTGCCCTGATCAATCATTTTTAATATAACAATTATTAATATTACTGCATTTGATTCACAAGGGGTTGTTTGGAGGGTTTTACCATCTTGCGGCTCAATGCTTTGGTTTTCCTTCCTGACACTTTCTGGAATAGTTTTCAGTGTAAGGCTCAGATAAACCCACTGAAAACCTCACACCTGTTTTAAGCAGATAGCCAAACACAAGTTAGTGGCTTGCTGATGGACATAGAGGAGAATTTAGCAGCTAAAATCTAATTTTGATATGTCTGCGCTGCGCAACAGTTTGCTTACTTGTTCGATCATACCAACGTTTTACGATGATAATATGTTAGTGTGAATAGAGCTTGTCCCCCCCCATCCATCTGGCAAAACGTTGTGCTGTTCTTAAATATTCTTGGCCAAAACCCACATTCGCTTTACCTTAAAACAACAGCTTGGTTTTATATGTTGTTGCTTGTTTCCTGCAGATGTGTCTGCTGGCATTGTCCAACATATGTTGTACAGTTTTAGGCTTCAGAGAGGGTTTTTGCTGCCTCCAATGTTTCCACTCATGACTTGAAGCCTGCTGGATGAAAATTACCCATCATAGCAAATTGTTGTCTGAATTACATTATAATTGTGTAGAAACGCAGTAATGTGTAGAGTTTATGGTCTCCAGTTGATCACAATAATGCTAGTCTATAAAGTCTCATCAGTGATTCATGGGCAACAACAATGGTACGGTCCTGCAAATGCGTTTCAATTCAAATTGATGCTGCGTTAAGCTAAAATAGAGTTGTGTTATATGTTAGTGGGTTAATGGAATAGATTATGCTAGAAATAATTTGAGTAGGCTACAAAAAACGTTATTAAGATCTTTATATTTTTTGCAATGCACATAGGACACTGCTAGAATCGTGATTTGTTTGTTTTTATGTGTGCATCGATGCATGCAGAACACAAATGGATGTACTGCACCTACAGTTACTTTACTTGTGTGGACATTTAAGGGCCAGTGATAGTCAGAAAGCAAACTGTGAAGAAGGGCGTTCTAGTTAAAATGGAAGAGATGAAAGAAAATCTGTCATGAATGAATAAATTGGGCCTGTGTGGAGGACTTGGTTATTTGCATACGATATTCTTCATAGCTGCGTTTCGTCTTTTTCAGTGTTTCAGTTCTGTCACCTCTCCTCTTTCGCTGTAACAATGTTGTCTTACAGGAATTCAGAGTTGTGTTGACATAATGAATGCTCTTTCAAAGGAAACACTGATTACGTGAAATAACTTCATTTAGCTCCTAATCATTCC
Organism: Gymnodraco acuticeps; assembly: GCF_902827175.1. Classification (NCBI taxonomy): domain Eukaryota; kingdom Metazoa; phylum Chordata; class Actinopteri; order Perciformes; family Bathydraconidae; genus Gymnodraco; species Gymnodraco acuticeps. The sequence continues at coordinate 6,238,698 of NW_022990295.1, read as the reverse complement.
TCAGCTAATTAACATTGATAGAGATGCCCTGAGCAGGGATAGTGCTCTCTGGTGGGGGGTGCCGGGAGACGAGGGCTTTCTCCCACTTCTATTTACTTAAAGCCCAGAGGATCTTTTTTGCATCCTGTCTCAATTAGTTACTCATGCTGTCACTCTGTCTGTCACATCCTGGTGTGTCACACAGAAACAACCGGAGTGGGCCGAGATGAACAAACAAGAAGTGTGAGCGTTCATCAGGAGAGCGTGGGTCACACTCTTGCCTAAGGCCACCGTATTCCTTTCCTACTCAAGGGTTCCATTTTCAGAAAGCTACTTAGGTATTATTCTAATCCCTACCCAGCTTTTTTCTCCCCCAAGGCCCAAAACTCAGGTTACCACTTTGGACACTTGATCAGGCGTGGTGCTAAAGTTTGAAGCCGTGGTTTAGTTTGTTACAACACTGTGTGTGGCATTAAAGACAACAAAGGTGACCTCTACAAACTCTACTGTCAAACTGTGTGATCTGAACTACAGCCGTCAACTAGTATGTGACCGACCGTTCATGCCAATCTTTATCCCACGCAGTAGGCACCGACTTATTAATTATGTACATCTCTTAATTTGCTATAAAAACACATTAGCATGATAAAATCAATGGCTTTGATTTCATATTCATGTATTTCTCCGAGCATATTTGCTGTTCTCCTGGGCCTCTGCGTGCTCGGAGGTGGTGTTTCCTGAGGCTGCTGCAGATTGGGGGGGGGGGGTGGGTGCAGTGGAGGTCATGGTGAGGACTGTTGGGAGTTGTGTGGGGACGTCCGCCTCTATGGGATGTTTTTCACTTGTACAGTTTTGTTGTCTAACTGATTTACAAACTTAATTGGCATCCCCGGGGGAAGGCTGCCAGCTGTCTGCCTGATGGCGAGGTTTTCTAATTTGGTGCATGGTGAAGGCTAGCTGCCGGGGTATCTAACGGAGCGGAGCAGGGCGCGCAACACGCTACACATGGCCCGATCCAGCCCAGAGTTTGTTTTGTTTTTCCCTCGTTTGTTCAGCAACAGACATTGCTTCACTAGGAGAGAGTGTAACAGCTGCTATCTAACAAGCAGAGTGCAGAGAGTGCTGGGCCGTGATGCTGGGCGGAAGGTTTGGAGAGAGCTGGCTGACCACTGCTGGCAATCATGGCCTCGTACATTATCAATGCTTTTTTGGTGTTACAACCTAATGAGATTTTTTTTCTTCTTTTAAATCAAACTTAGTAGGATTTAAAAGTTACTGTTAACGTTTCAACAAGGTCTCTAATATGTCACTTTCTCTCTACAGCGCAGACTGTTTTTGAGCTTTTACTCTGTGACTCTCAGGTGAAGCTCCAGCTCTCCTCAACTCAAGCCAACCCTTTAAACTCAAATCTGATGCCATTGAGGGATTTAAAAGGTCAAGATACCAATTTAAAAAGTCAAACTAAGCTTGATTTCAGCTTTAAGCACTAATTCATATAATAAAGAACTTTGAAGAATTAAAGGTTTAGTTAGGACTGATGGAGGATAGGAAACTGCTGACACCGAAGTGCACTTAAAACAAAGACTTTTATTTACAAGATAAGTTTCATAAAGTTTAAGTGCAATCTATATTAGAGTTTAAGCATGCTGTAAATGTCTTTGTGAAAAGTGAAGTTACTTCACATAAGAAGGATTTTTATGGATAACATGGCAGACTGTAAATGTTAACTTTGCATTATGTTTAAATATTCAACTTAAGTAAAGTGGCAATATAAGGATATCAAAATACTACATTACCTTTAAAGTCCTGCACGTACAATTCAGTCCCGATCAGTTTTTTATTTTATATAATGACTACATGTTCGTCTTGTTTTCAAGTACTGGGTATGTACTGGTGTTCGCTTTGCATGACAAAACAACATTTGTCATATGCCGTTATATGTATTTAATTCTTAATCGAGTTAACGACTAAAATGTCTAATACATGAAGGCGAATAAACTGAATATATTTCCATTGGAAATGCAGGAAAGTAGCAGTTTGGAGTGATATTACCTCAGTTAACAGAGATATAGTGCAGTATGACACTAGACAATACTCTATACAGAATTGCATACTCTATCTAGCATAGAGGATGATAACGGTGGGTTTACACCTTAGACACACACTCGCATACACACACACACACACACACACACACACACACACACACACACACACACACACACACACACACACACACACACACACACACACACACACACACACACACACACACACACACACACTTCACCAGCCATAGCTTGCCTCCAGCTTAGCTAACAGAGGTGAGCCCCGCTGCAGTGACCTGCATGGTGGGGGGGGGGGACTTGGGCTTGCAGAAGCCAACCCCTGCCAGCAAGCTCAGTCTGTGAGACATGTTGACTCTGCACACATTATCACCAATGCATGGCGCTGCATAGTCACTCAGGATAATTGGCATGCAGTGGCAGCACAGCAGTGGGAAATGTAAAAGTTGCTGGTTTTTCAAGGGTAAACAGAACTCGTCTTCCTGACAAGGTTGGGACAGCTGAGTGATTTATAAACTCTGGGAAAGAGGGACCATATTCATGATGGGGTGTATACCAGTACCAATAGTGCCTAAAACCAGCCTCTTGTTGCCATCACATATCACGTTAATTATGCGAGATATTGGTATATTTATTACAATACCATGATTCTTAGAGGTGAAGACCATGTGAAGAATGGCTTATGTGCAGCAGAAGTGGCATTAGATGTTGTTAATGTGACCAGAAGTGTGTCTGAAATACCAAAGCTCTCAGTTTAGTAATATCCACCGTCTGGCTAGGGATAAATATCCCACCTGAGATGCTTTTCCTCTTCACTTTCCTTGGGATCCTTTAACTGCCCAGCAGGTGAACAGAAACAAAGACATGTCAAGTGTCCTCTCAGTGTTTTTCTTGTCTGAAATATCCAACAAATATTGCTCCAGACGACTAACAGCTGCCACCTCTCTACCAAAGATGGGCCACTTCGCAAAGTTCTTGCCTCCATTTTTCTCTTTTTTTTCTGTTTTTCAAGAGGCCGGATGTGGAGGATGTAGAGGATCAAGGGATCTAAAGCTTAGTAAGAGCACTGCATTCATGATGCATGTGGCCAGGACTCGAGCGAACATATGCCGAGGTCTTTATTGGCATTCTGGAGGACATTGGAGGGACAATCAATTAGCTGTGGGTCCCCATGGGCTCCGGGGTTTCCAAATGACTTGGTGACCATACACACACCAAGATGCGAATTGACCAGGTTTGACTTCATGGGCAAATGCCACTGGATGAATACTGCTCATTGTACTGATTTTCTTAGTAATAAAGGACTCCACATGATCAACAGGTGTATGTTGATAAAGAGAACATCCAGATGGTATCTGAACCTGGGTGGCACAGTCCGACCTGCTGCTTGTGACTTTGATTGGCCCTGTTATACTCTAATTGATAAGTGTTGTGTTCAGGACAGGGAGAGGGCACCCCTGGCTGCGGTGCAGACTTGAGCGGTGCATGCAGGGGCACCGCTGATTATTCAACATGTTTCTCTAATCCCAGCCCTTGTGGTAGGAACCTGTGAAAGAGCCTGGTCTTTGTGCCGGGGGGCTAATCGTGTTTTGGAAACGCCGATCGAGGCTAATCTTCTGGCCTGCCTCTAATATGGAGCCGCTGATATCCTCTGCTGCGATAAATTAAGCTACTTATTAATCTAATTATGGCACATTCATCCCCACAAACTTTCATGTGACTTGGAAAGCTCCCCTTCACCATTAACTCCCACACCCCTCCATCCTCCCCTTCTCCAAACCCGGATCTTGAGACTGACTCCCCTCTCTCTCTCAGACTGCCTGGCCCTGGCCGGCCCAATTAGGAGCCCTCAGGATTTTGCCTCTAACGAGCCTCCGGGCTCCAGTTGGCCTCTCCACACAGATTGCGGTTCATTCTCCGCCTCTTCCACCCCCCCTGCCAAATCTCCACCTGCTTTATTCTGTCTTTCATGAGCCACTTTTGGTTTTACCCACTTTGGAGGGCAGTGTTCTCATGGGTTTCCTGGTATTTTGTACTCATCACTAAAGTTATACTCGTCATATATATATCTTCTTCACCAAACTAACACTTGTGCTTTTGTCTTTCTCCTTCATCTATATCCTCCATCCATTCATCGACTTACAATGAACCCGCTCTACATTTGGACTGGTTTTAAAGTGAACTCCTTAATGGCCTCCCTTCCTGTGAAAGCTAAAAAAGGCCTCTTTCTAACCGGCTTCAGGTCACGTGATGCTTTAACTTTCTGTTGCACATAGTTCCTTCTCCTGCTGGGCTTTCACAGGGTGCCACCTCTGTTAGGTGGGAATCTTGAGGAGCTGGGAAGCTCACTGTGGAGAAGTGAGAGCAGGATGACAGGACCCTTCCCTCCATGGACACTGACCCTGAAGGGAGATGAAAGCAGTTCACGTCTGCACTTTAGCAGCTCAAACTGGGCTGCAATCATCCGTGAAGGCTCTCTTACCCGTCTACCCCCGCTGTTTCTCTTCGTTGCCTCTCCCCTACCCCTCTTTCTTTGATTTCAGGTGAGGTGGAGGAGAGTGTCTGCATACCCTGGTGTTTTGACTCTTCTTTCTCCCCGGCCCCTTCTCATCCTTCGCATGCTTTTGCTTTTTTTCTTTCTCCCTGAGGCCAGTGGGAAACATTTCCTTTGCAGTATTTCACTTGCAACAGTGGAGCTGACTTTGTTGTCACAAAGAGCTTTGTGAACTTCCTCTTTGTTGCAATACTGAGGAGCCAAAAGGCTGATTGTTCATACAATTCAAATATAAGTCTACCTTGTTTTGTCTCAGTGTACAACAAACATTATCTCTCTAGTTGTATTTTTTATTTATTTGCACTGCAGCTCTCTTTATTGCTGCTACAACATGACCCTACCGTGATCTTTTTTCATTGATGTAAAAAAAGTTAGTCTTCTTTTTCATTTCCTTTGTAATGTTGTCATGCATGTCTTTCTTTTTAACATGCTTTTATGCAACCACTTTTTGTATAAAATGTTCTTTATAGATAAACATGCCTTTGCTGCCGAAGCACACCTTCCACAGGTATAGTGTGTGTGGCAATAGCCTTCTAGTGTCCTTGTATTTAATTGATGATGTAGATGTGTTCCTTCCTCAAAGCCAAGTGGAGCGGCGCGACGACAGGGAGGCGCTCACTGTCATTTGTTCTTAGAAACAAAGGTTCTGTGCTGCTATCAAACTCCCATTAGATATGGAGAATTGAGTGTGCGGTCTGCACAACGTACCAAACAGCGAGGTGATAACACAACGCAGAGGCAGGCCAGGACGCTAATTGCATGCCGAATATTTATAGTCCAGACAATTAGCTGTTGCCTTTTATATGCAAAATAACAACAGCAGCAGTGGCAACAGAGAGAGAGAGGGGTGGGGGTGGGTGGGGGGTGGTAAGTAATTAAGATGCTCAAAACAGGACAGGGACATGCAGGCTGTTGTGCTCTGATTTGTTGCTAACAAACACAATAATTAGCCTGTTATTGTTGGATAATGAAGTTGCCAGTGTCCTTTTCCCTCTGCCAAGTGCCATCCTGAAAAAGGACGTTTTCTACCACTGCTGCTGTTATTGTGGACAGAGCACTGAGGACGGGGGTGTTCAGAAGTTCAGAGGTCACCGAGTGTGTCAGAGATCTGAAGGTGGCTTTTGACAGGAAGTAGTATAAGGTTTATAACTTGTAAAATGTTTTCCAGACTTGTAGTGGTAGCAAAAAAAGTAATGATACAGTGCTTGGAAAGCTTGGAGACCTGTGTTTGTCTAAAGTCCATGATACTTGTAAATGAAGTACAATGAATGTACTTTAAGTTGTTCAGCAGTCAGAACAGTATGAATGAGGGCGGGACATGAGACAAATCGAGACATATTGTTGCTTTCACCTCGTGTGCATGTCAGGGTGTGTGTCTCTTTTGCACATATTGCAGTGTATGTCTCTGACCGCAGGTTCATTGAATCAACAATGCTGTCTGGCAGGATTAGGTGCAGCTAGAGCTGATTTGATATTTGTGGCTGATAGTGCTTGTAAGTACGCCTTTGTTCCCTTCCATTGTGGCTGAGATTAAGGCGAACCTACTCTTCATCATCCTGCTTCAGTGTAGTAATAACCTAGATAAAGCTACTCTTTGATTGAATCATTTTTGCTCGCGTTCAGGTCCTGCTCTCGCTCACCCCCTGTTAGCTGTCACTCGTGCATCAGACGCTTCGCTTCTACTCTTTCTTTGCCTTCATAACTCTCTCGCTATGTAATTCATCTATGTTTTCATTTCCCCCACGTTTGATCTATAATACCTGTCAGTCACACTGCTAGACGCTAATGAGAATGTTTGTGTTGAATGAGTGTTGGTTTTGCACTAATGATGACTTGGACATGTTTGAATATTATTTGTAAATATGTAAACTGTATCCAAGACACAGGAATTATCTTTGGCAAGACATTTTAATAACTTCATTAAGTTTCTAGGTTTGTTTTGATCCACTTTTGGTGCCCGGATGATGTAAGAACTAGTTAGGAATCTATAAATACATGATAATGTTGTATTGTAGGTACAGTGTTGCGTAGGAGCTGCGTCTTTTGACATGTGAGGACTTATGATCTTTAGTGAGAAGTGAGATATGGGGTTGCCATAATCTTCAGTAAATGTAAAAGATGATTATTGATTATGAGTTCTCTTATTAATGGCAGAATGGTAGAGATTTGAATCCAAAATAAAAACACAGTGACACTTTTCATTAATTGATAAACAAATAATAACCAATCTGGCTCGGTTTGTTCAAACATAATAATGGGTATTTTAAGCATCTATTGAATATAGGTGTTTTTGCTTTACCTTAAAGGAGACCTATCATGCTATATTTGAATAATATATTGTAGGGCGGCCATACCTATATAAGGTATATTTATACGTTTTCATTTTCAAAATACCAAACAGATCATGCATTTTAGCTATGCCTCATTTCGCTCTATTTTGCTCTCCTCCACCCTGTCTTTGCATGAGCTGCAGCTGACCACGCCCCCCTGCAAAGGAGGGGGCCGAGTTACGAGCGTCATGTTACCATGCTGTTACCATGCCACGGCAACCTCATTCCCCTGATTGGTGGAGAGTTGCCCATATAGGCGGAGCTCCTTGTTTCTGACGTCAGACTATTTTCAAATCTGTATCAGTCTGTATCAGATCCGTTGCTGCCTCGTTTCTAGAGATTTGGTTATGGAGGAAAAGAGAGAGGGTTGTGTTTTCTGACACTTGGTGAGTTCCCTGACACACCGGGGACACATATTCATGTATAAAAGATGTACAAAAGTGCATTTTGCATGATAGGTCCCCTTTAAGTAGGTATTGTTCTCCACTACTTTTGGGTTGTTTGTGCAGTATTGACCTGCTGGCACCATTTCTCTCTTACACACTTTATAGTAGAGTAACATACATGGTCACAAACACACCCTTCCTGTTTGCTTCCCTGTTGAGGGGTTGTCAAATGACAAAAGACGACCAAAGTCATTTATATGATTGTGTATCTTTCCTCACACACACACACACACACACACACACACACACACACACATACACATACACATATACACACACACACACACACACACACACACACACACACACACACACACACACTCTAATCTCTACAGGTATTTCTCCTCGCTGCTGTTATTAGAATGCAGCAAATGCTCTCTATTGATGCATGTCAGAGCCTCATTCTTTCATCTCCAACATTTAATTTACCGTCCTGTTGTGCCACTAATCCTGTGTCGTGCCATTTCCTCCGCTCCTCAGATTGCTCTCTCAAAGCCCCCTCTCTGCCAGATAAAGAGGAAGGTAATCGCCATTGTCTGGCTACAGATACACCAGTGCCGACCCCCCCTTCTCTCCGCAGCCCCAAATTAAAGGGCCGTCCTGCCCTTGCACCCCCTTAATTACTGGCCTCGTCTCTCTGTGCGAGTGGACACCATTGCTGCTGCACTTTCAACCACAAATAGGCTTTCAGTGAGAACCACCCAGGGCTGGTGTCCAGCAGGAGATCCACACACACTCCTCAGCAGATCCACACACACTTCTCAGCAGATCCACACACACTCCTCAGCTCTGCTCCGCTCCTTCTCTCCTGCAGCAGTCTCACTTCCAGCCTTACACTCTTGCTCTTCCTCAGGCCCCCCTCCAGTGGTTGGACATGAAGCGTATTCTACTTCCACTTGTATTGCACCCTGATGAATTGAGTCTTTCTCTCTCCTCAGGAGGTCTGACCCACAAGACTGTTAAGGAACTTCAAAGTGAAAGTGCACAGAGTCATTTCAGCTGTTTCAAATGTGAGTGGAGCCAATAACAGCTTCCTCTGAGTGTCTGCAATACCACTGCTAAAAATACTTTAATATTGAAATGATTTGCCTTTAAGCATTTAATGTTCACTTTCACTCGGTAGCATGCATTCCTAATATGTTTCATACACTGGCATATACGTTGACATGTAGACAAAGTGTGCATCATTCATTAATATAAGATATTAGAGCCCAGCCCCTACTAAACATGTGTACACGGATCTGTTGAGGGTTAATTGATGATGAGGGAAAATTCTATGAAACTCCACAGATTATCTCTTAAGAGCTACTTGGATAATTGACTGATTATGCCTTGTGCTCACAATCTTGAAGTTGGCCTGCAGCAGTAAATATATAATTGATTGGCAACACACTGTGGGGTGGTAAGGGTCAGCACCCTGCCCTCAAATACACAGAGCCACTCAATAGCATTTAGCTAATTTCTGTTAATTGTGGCTCTTACTTCCCTCGGCTGAATTGACATAACGCCGGAGGGCTCAGCCAAATCATCACCATTATGACATTAGCAAGGGCTTATCCAGCGCTAAGAGCTTGAGCTGATACTAACACTAAGGAGTTTAGGATGCTAAGATGAGACCCAGCTATTGCAGAAGCTGCCGTAAGACTGATGGACAACAATGCAAGTTTACAATAAGGATCAAAGATCCTCGCAGGGTTAAGGGAACTATCCAATTAAGAAAGTGCGCCTTTCAATGCATTCACACAAAGTTGGAGGCTCACAAGCGAGGCAAGAGATGATGCTAATGCAGAAAAGCTACACCCCCTTCTACTAATAACAAGCCGTTTAGCTTGAACGACTGCTGCCATGTACAAAGGAGTGACTGCTCTTTGCTACACGGTTAGCCTCTCTGCCCTGGACTTAATAAGACTCCTGTAAGAGGGATTCTCCACTTTGACTTGGGTGAAGAGGCTGTTTAATACACACAGAAAATGAGTGTGGAAATAGTATTGTGCCTTTCATGAAACAAGGAGGCAGGGGGGCAGCGACTAGGGTTTTTTTGGGTTTGTGGGGGAAGATGATTGCTTGTGATTTATCCCAGGTTGTAATCCTCGGACAAGAGATTGTGGGTTCCCTTTTAGCCAGTAGAGAGGCGCTGGCTGGCTTAATTGGACTTGTCTGGGGAAGAGACGGGCTTTAGGTGTAGCTAATTAAGATCATAGCTTTGGCTGAAATGGCTTAAACTGTACCGCAATACCAGTCAGGTCCCAGAGAAACCTAATAATGCTTGTGAGACGCCATCTTTCTGCAGCCCATGAATGCACATCTTGATGTGATGAGGGTGAAGGCAGTTTTAGAGGAGGGTGTTAGGGACACAGAGTGCATGACTGCATACATTTTCCTTTACATTAATGGGTGTTAACAAAGCATGAAGGAGAACTGGTCCCAGTTTGGTGGTGTAATGACATTTCATGAAGGTCAATGTCATGATATGTTTTTAAAGAAATGTTTGAAATTGATCAAAATGAGTGCATGGCACTCTACTGCTCAAGTGTTTATGTAATATAGCTAGAAATAACAGTCATTGTAAATCAGTCTACAGTACATCAATAGCCAAATCTCTGTCAGTCAATCTGCTAGTGCCTGGGCCTGTTAGAGCTAGCGACACTTGACAATAAGAGTGGAACTGAATCAAACTGGAGCCCTCTTGTGTCTTCTGGCGGGCAAAATGGTTGGAGGCCAAACAGCCGTTCCCATAATCCTCACTATTGACAGGGCCTGCTCTGTTCTCTGCCTGATCTGTTCGGTCTGTCAAGTTAAGGGAGCCCCTCTTGTGCTTGTGGGAACCAAATCTATAAACAAACCCTCAACCGATCTGCAAGCCTTTCTTATGTATTGTCCTTGGCCTGCAATCATCCCCGCTCCTTCAACGGGAATCATTATTTAATTGGGCCCTACAACAAAATGGTCATTTTTTTTGTTCCATATTGGAATGGAAGGGATTATATTTCGACACAAATTCATTTGAGGTTTGGCAGTATCTCTGTAATAAAGTGTGAGGCTCACTTCACATTGTGAGATGCCTCAGAGCAGAATAGAGGTGTGAATGAATAGAGCAGTAGAGAAATACATAAGATATTTCCCCTGAGCTTTTTGGTCTTTTCATCATTTCATTCATCTTTGTAAGTAGCAGACCTTTCTCGCTGTGACTTTGTTACATTTCAGTATTTTCGCTCTTGTTCATTTCAGCTCGGGGTGAAGAGAGGAGGGAGCGTTTTAAATGTAGTCGCATAGCTGTGATAACCAGGCGCTCTCTCTCTCTTTCTCTCTCTCTCCCTCCCTCCCCTCTGACCAGCCGTCACCTTTAAATCTGCCTTTTCATATTCCTCTCAAAGCATCTTGTCCAAAGAAAAGGCGCCTGCCAAACCGGATCTCTGGACAAACAAGAGATGAGGAGAAAGAGAGATGGCAAATGATTTAACCACTGGTGGGGAATAAAAATGTGTCTTCTTATTTCTGCCACCCACTGGTCCATGTTACTACTGGTTGTGATGGAAAATCATGGGGGAATTCTGACTAATTATTATTATTATAGAGGTGATATTAAAACAAACTTTTATAATTTTTTTTTAGATAATTGTAAAGCATCCATCACACCTGAAAGCATTTCTTGTAAAAGGTTACTGATGCGTGCAGTTTGTCTTTATGCTTCAATCCTCTATAGGGAGAGTGAAAAGCGATGTGAGTAAGGAGTAGCGTTTCTACCTGGGTGGCTGTCCAGTGACTGGCTGTGGGAGAGCACCGGCCGGCCTGAGGGACAGGCCTGCGATGGGTGACGACAGCCCGGCCTCCTCACCCATGAATAGCCGGAGGCCCAACAGCACCTAAATCTACATCTGCCAGCACTTTATAAAAAGGAAATATTCAAATGGTAATCGGAAGGCCGTGAATCATAAGCCCAAGGTAAGCTATGTAATGCTGGTAAGACAGTGAGTCATGCTTTATTGGTGGAGAGAGGAATCCCTTTTTCCATTCAGGAGAAGAATTGCAACCATAATACCATTAACGTGCACCCTGGATCGCCAAATGCTATTTAATTGCCAATAGCAGCCTATTGTTTGGAGAGGGTGAATTTAGGCTTGTGTGGCTGTGTTTATATGAGAGGGGGTAGCGATTGAAGGATTTATGTTGCAGGGGGGTTGTAGGGTGTCATAGTATAAACCGTCTGAAGAATGATGTCCTCTAACACATGCACAATCACACACAAGAAACTGACGCCTAACTAAAGCTCCGCAGTAACTAGCTTAACTAAAGTCTTTAGGGAAACTAAATTCGGACAAACTCCTCACTCCTTAATACCTGATTTGTTCAACAACATGATTTGGGGCGCGTCTATTCAAGGCCCTATTGGGCCAAGTCGAGGTCTTAAGGCTCAAGGCTTGTACCTCGCGGTTATTGTGGGCTGTTTAGGGTTTGTCTCAAATCTCCTTGTGCGGATGTGTGGACGCTCCTAATGCTGGCTAATGGGCTTCGGCAGAGTATCAGTCTCCTAGCTCCCATTCAGGACCCCATGGAAAGCAGCATAAGCTCCATCGAATAAAGGCTCTGGCCAGACCTTTTCTTTGGAGTTTTTTATTATTGGGAAGAGGCCACCCTCCATCACCCCCATTTTCACCCCAAATCTCCTGTCTATTCTCCTTGGATCTTCTGTGCCCCCCGACCTCCCTCCAACCTGACCAACACCAGCACCCCTTCTCTCGACTATGAGCCCAAACCCATCAGCGTTGTCATTACACCCCTCCTCCCGGCGAAACCTGCCACCGTCCAAGACATTGGCCTCCACCCCCAGCCCTGTCTCATACCGCCGATGCTGACCCTGACAGCCATGTCCCGGGGAGGGCTAAATTGAATGTGAAATGCATAGTGGGTCCTCGCAGACTCCATTGTGCAGAGGGGGAGTCTGGGAGGCGAGCAGCGTCACTGCTCCTCAGTGCTGATCGAGTTTGACAGCACGACGGGAGGAGGCAAGAAAAACGTTCTCTAGCTCATTCAAAACTGAAAGAGGGCCTTTTTCAGTCCACCCCCCCCCCCTTTTTCCAACTACTTCTGCCTTCCCTCCATCCTCCATCGTCGCCCCTCTTCTTCTTTTCACCCGGCAATGAAACAGGCCTTAGATTTCCCTGGACCACTAGCTCCTCTGAGACCTCACTGCTTTTCATTGAGCTTGAGGCGTCAACAGAGGAGTTACTTTTGGAGATACTATGATCATGTCATTGCAATCTACTGTTTTTAAACCCTGCCCACCTCCACCCAAAACAGTGTGTCTCAGTGTGTCGTCAAAACGCTTTGGTTTTATGGAGCAAAAACCTTTTCCACATTATTACAGCTTAACACAACAACCAGCCGTGTTGGTATATGTTATATTCAGGATTGGCATGTGTACATGCATACAAACCTGTGTGCAGGCTAGTGTTTGTGTGTGCACTAATGCATGCAGGTGTGTGTGGCTCTCAGTACATTATGGAAAGTGCTATTCAGTCTGTTCCGCTCGGTGTCAGGCAGCCCCTCTCCCCTGGATGCGGCAAACACCTCATTTAATGCAAATGACAGTCATCTAGAATCCAATGCATCTCTCATCGCTGCACATTGCCTAATCAATGTGAAGTGCTGTGTAAAAAAATACATTGCCTCCCTGTAATAGTTGTTTTTGACCGAGTCAAGTGCAGCTCCTAGAATTAATCCCAACCTGAGATTCAATTATGGGCGCCTGGCTAAGCAGAAGAGGGATAGCACTGTGAGCAGGGTGAGGGGACTGTGATTGTATAGGGGAGCTTGTCTGTATGTTTCTGTGTCTGTGTGAAGTGTATGTATGCGTGAACATTCCTGCTCTTGGACCTGTGGGTGAGGTATATATGACAGCTTGTGATGCAGTGTTGTTTCTGCCCCTTGCTCGTTTGAATCGGGGGCAAAGGCCCTCCGATCTCTCCCTCTAGTACTCTCACCCTCATTCAGAGGCAGCCCACGTTTGCTCTGGGTTGCAAAGGGAGATGTGGAAAATTGGCTGGTGGAAATTCAGAGTTGTGAAACCTCATCGTCACCTTTTTCTAATGAGTTCCCTGATCATCAGATGTGATCTCGCTTTTGACATTGCACGAGGAGGTGTAAACTTACAGCCTGGCGATGGGAGGCAATGGGAGCTACACTGTCGCTTCATCAATGTGCATGAAAGTCAGGCTTCCGGAAATGTATTTCTGCTGCCTGTGCCATATGTTTCAGGTCAGTGTTTGTGCAGTGCGTTTCTGAGGAGATGCTGTGTTCATTATAAGGTGTTAGAGTGGCTCTTGTAATTTTCATTCACATTTACATACTGTTGTTGTTGGGATCTATCAACACCTTATTGTGTATAACGACCAATTTGAGGTTATTAAATGAGTCAACCCAGCATGCACCTCCTCACAGAAGACAGGTGGGAATTTATATCAGGAGCACAAAGTAAGGTGTAGTTTTCTGAAACAGTCAAATGAGCACACAATATCTGATAGCAGCAGATGTGCCCTTCTGAATGTTCATATGCATAAAAATACACATTGACTTAGTTATCTGATGCACACAGCACATTTGCAGTATATTTGCCTCATACTATACAATAAAAGTTGATCTTCCATCCAGCCCAAGGACATTGCTGCTGTCTGTCCCCCCCCCCCTCTACCCTTCCCGACAGTGGGCCAATGACAACACAAACACAGAAAGGCAATTTAGCTCCCTCTTTTAGAACTACTTTGAAAATAAAGGAATTTTAATTATGGACACAATGAAAAAGAAAAAAGGACTAAAAAGGGAGAAAACATTCACGCACAGTAAACAAAGCTGAAACAATTATCTTCTGGTGACCAGTCGGTGTTTTTAGAACAGTCATTTTAATCTTTTATTTACTGCAAAGAGAGCGAGAGGGAGCGAGAGAGCAAGAGACAGAAAAGGGAGAAGCGGAGAGAGGGAAGAGAGGGGGAGGGGGTGAGAGAGGCTAGGGTGAAAGAGAGAAAGATAATATGCATATATTTAAAATATCCCCACCCTCACAATCAAAAGATGCATTTTTTTTTTATTAGAGAAACAATTTTGCCACACACACCCGGGTGGAGGAGGGGGTAGTTTGTCATTTGTTGTTGGAAATTGCTCACTGTCAACCCCCAAAGACAACATTGCATGTTTCCATTCATTAGAGAAAGAGAACGGAGTGACATTGTGAGTTTCCTCTGGTGGGATAAAGCCAACCAACAACAACCAGCGCACAATGCAATGTGGTGATGGCAGAGTGATTTTAGACCCCGGCATAATTGAACCTAGAAGTGGCCTTTTGTTGACTTGTGGTGCAGTCATGGAGTGACAGGCAGATTATAATAGTCAGGTAATTGACATTCACATGATGCAGATGACCTAGCATGCACAATACATAGCATTATGTTAAATGGTCAATTTCAGATGAGAAGCACTTTCTGTCCCCTGCATAGAGAATTGCAGTCCTGCTCCGCTCAGTGAAATGATGAGGAAGGAATCGAGGCCTGTTCAGCATTTTGGAGTTGTGACTGCTGCCTGTGATTTGCAAAGGCGCTGTTCTGTGGGACGTCGGTGTAAGTGAAATATAATTAATCTATCACATCTATTCCAAATGAGCCATTGACACCTTCCCTTTGAAGCTGTGCTGCTGTGTGGATGTAGATCAGTATCAGCTGTGTCTGGCCCCTGGGTGCCTCAGATATCAACATTCACTCCACCGGATGCTGTTATCCTCTATTGAGTGACACTGATGCGTTATGTGGGATTGGCCAAGATAGCAAGGCAAAAGCTACAAATCTCCATTTGCAATGAGGAGAAAATTCCATAGGATTAATTTTCTGTATAAGACCCCCACCCAGGCCCCCAACCCCCACCCCGTCCACAACTTCAGCTGTGCAGCCCGGTGTTAAAAGACCCCGAGGAATACTGTCTTTGTCATCCTGCCGTTTGGGTCCGAAGAATAAGAGAAGTTTTAATCCCCATTGTCCACGAGTCTGGTGGGGGGGGGGTCGGCGGCTGTAAGATGATCCAACCGGCCACACTAATCCCTCCATACCACTTTCGCCTTCACATCAAAAACACCCCCACCCTCCCACAAAGCAGCGGTCTTGTGCGTTGGACCCCAATGTGCAAATTGTAAAGAGGAAAATGGAGCAAAGAAAAAGTTGCAACAACAGAGCAGAATAGACTTAAAGACAGTTGCACAGAAGATAGGGCGAGCTCTGGGGTGAGGGTGGGGGCACGGTATAGGCTCCATCGCTGCGAGAACACACGCTCCCTCCGCCGCCACTCTCCCCCTCAGGTCGGGCCCTGATGCTGCTGCAGTTGCTCTTTTATAGGTCTCCCTGGCAACCAAAATATTTTCCGAATCCTCCGTATTTTCCATTTTCTAGAAAGACTACAAGCCAGGGGGAAGGGGCCAGGTGCCACTCAGCCGAATGCACATGGGCTTACCGTTGTACACAAATACCGACTGTGATACACAATATTGTTTATTTTCTAAATCCGGCTGGATTAGCCAGTAAAACAAAAAGACAGCCACATGTGAACAAACAAAAAAGTGGGGATTGTGGCTTCCAAGGGCTCTTTTTGCTGGTGGATCAAAAGTGGGTTTTTTAAAGAAATGATCAACAAAATGGGAATCTCACTTCAGGCTCCTTAAACCAGAGCTGCCTACTTGGATTTATTTCCACACGGGAAAGACTGGGTGTATGCTTTTGTAATCGCGCTGTAGTAATTCATAATTGTGTAGTTTTACCCACATTTGATGTGTTTTGAGCTATCTCTAGAAACCAAATTGCATCAGAAATTCCCCCCAAAAAAGGAACTTGAAAGATATTTTGCCACAGCATCTGATAAGAGTCACCATGACACTTTTGATGACGATGATGAGACTTGAATATTAAATGAGACATCTTGATGAAGTGGGGTTCTCTTTCTTATAGTGGTAGGAGAGGAGAGGAGAGAGAGAAAGCAGATGAGCTCAAGGCCACCAAAGTCATCGAGACGATCCACTGTGTGACCTCTGGACACACACACACACACACACACACACACGTACACATACACATACACATACACATACACACACACTGGCGCTGCTCTGATGAAGTTCACTGTAATAGAGTGTGTGAGGAGTCAGGGTGGGGGCAGGGAGAGAAGACACAGGGGGGTGGTGTGTGTGTGTGTGTCTGTGTGAGGGAGCCAGGAGACAGCCGTTTAAAATTCTGTTTCCTGCAAGTGAGGAGGCTAATCCTGCCCCCATAATTCCCTGCAGCCACAACACCCCTCCTTCCTCAACATCACCACTCCCTTTTCCCTCTATCTTGCTCTCCCTCTATCTCGCTCATTCTCTCTCTCTCTCTTATGTGCACACTCCATGAGTGACAGCACAATGCCCAGGCCCTCGCACGCTTATCTAACTCTAGCAGATGGTCGACTTGGATCAATGCACACACGCCACGATCAATGGCTGCGATAAAGAGCAGCAGGGATGGTACCCTCTCCCTAGCTCCCTCTCCTTTCTATCTGCCTCCCCTCATGCCCATCCCGCTGCCCCCTGCCCAATTGTTTCTCTCTCACGCTCGCTCATCTGCATCTGCCCTGGCACCCATCCGGCCGCAGGCGCTTCGCCGGTGCCGGGGTCCCGCTGATGGCAGGGGTCCCCGATGAGCCGTCTGCTGCCTGCATCCACCTCCCTCTACCTGCTCCCTTGGAGAACTCTGAGCCCTCTTTCTATCAGGCTTATCATGAGATCACTGCTTCATCTCCTCCTCAACTTTGCCCGCGCTCTCTTTCTCTCCTACACTGACTCTGGCTGTATCTCACATGTTAATCTCTCACGGCTGTACTCCCTCTCTTCAGCCATACAGGCAGCTCTCTGCTTGTGACCTTCTGCGCTCTTCTTGAATGGACTGTTCACCATGTAGCTGCCATCCTCTGACGATGACGCAACCTCATGCACATCTCTTCATTCCCCCCAAGGGAGCGAAGGTTTCCACTCATATATCCATAATTCCTTCAGTTTTGTTTTATCCAGTGTCGGCACGGTTCAGAGGTTGGTTCTAATGGGATGCTGAGGAGAATCAAAGTGGGTCAAAGACAGAACTGTGAGGAGAAAGTGGAGCAGAAGCCTGACAGAGTGAATCCCCATCAGGAGCTATGGGTGGAAATGGGCCAGGGTGCACGCTGCTAAACAAATGTAAGCAAAGATTGTATTCAGAAACAACAGGGGGATCTGATTTGCTGACAAGAGTCAAAACACAGACAACAACATAAAACTACTGTTTAGTTGTACACTTTAGATTACTTACAACTCTGATGGCAAGCACTGCTTTCTCTGTTAACGTCTTGTAAAGATGTACTGCAGCGCTCTACTATTTAAATAGTATAGGGGCTTGCCAGAGACATTGGAAATAAAGAATTGTGGAAATCAAAGATGCATAGACTGAGATATGTTGACTCTTATTCCTTAGCATGCATCAACCCTACATTTTCCCATAATGCAGTTGGATAGCATAAAACATTACACTGCTGAGTGTTCTGCTAAGTAAATGCCTATCTTCTTTAAAGTCCACAGCCCTATCTTGTCACACAGGCATCCCTTTAAAAGACTACCTTCAGAGCCAGAAACAACATAGAACAAATGTCTTTATGGTTGAGTTGTACTCCTCCTTTGTTTTCAAGAAAAAATATCCGAGTTCTGTGTTTATGTGGCAATTGCTGTCTGCTAAAGATTTTCAATATCAAGTGTACCAGGGTAAGTTCACTTGCAATACAACTGCATATATTGAGCCAGGCAGATATGTTTGGTTTTATTTGCCCAAGTTTTCCTGTCACCATTGTAGTCAGCCATTGTCATTTTTATAGAACCATGGTCAGTAAGATTAGGGTACTTGCATGCAGGTGAAAGCCAGCCCCAGATTTACTCTCGTTGGGAACAAGCTTTTCCACTTGCCATTTCACCTTGATGTATTTTAGTTTTTTCTGCATGTCTGCCATTCTTATAGTCTCCTCTTGGATGTGGGCTTCAGATCTGTCACCTGCTGGCTACATCTTTATAGAGGTTGACACCAAGAAACCTCCCAACAGAGGACAAATAAGATAAAATACGGCAGAGGGCCATTGTGCCTTTTGAAAAGACAATGAAGTAGGATACAAATGGTGGTACATTACAGCTTTTAAATGGCACCCGTAGGACTAATTTCTCCACTTAAACCAAAACATAGGGCCATGTGACTTGTCAGCTGCATAAACTTTGCCACAGAGTAAGCTCTCCCTTTCCTTCCCCCTTAAGGAATTTGTAATTTGCCGTTGGTGATGTAATGCGGTTCATAATAAGCCCATTAAAGCCTTTCTCTGTACTGATGGAAAACGCAGTGGCAATATGGACACCTCCGCTATTTATACCTCTCAAATCCTCATGCATATTCACACAGTGCAGAGACGGGGAAAGAGCAGGCAGACACCCTGACAAATAAGTGCCTGGATCTCATTTATTTTGGAGCCTAAGCTATTTCAGCACACTGGGGCCTCCTCCCCTCCTCACACTATGACCACAGCCTCATCCATTCTCTGGGTCTGCCTGCTTTCATTTGCTCTGGGTCAACAACATGAGCTAGGGATGTGAGAGTGAGAAAGAAAAAGAAGTAGGGAGAAGAAAAGTAATAACGGGGCCTGGTTGAAAAGTCTTATCTGTTTTAGGCACAACTCACTCTCCTGCACCTTTAGAGTACACCAACCAAGCTATCAGTGTCCTCAAGTGACTGTATCCTCCTTTGGTCACACTGAACATTACTGGCATATGAAGTTGTTGCCTTGCACTAACCATTTTTTAGCGATGGCGTGCACCATTTATTTCATTATATACCGTCAGAATTAGTTCAGCTTCAGGGAAACATAGGTAAACATTGCTTTAATAGGTACCAAATATCACTGTAAATGATGTACTGTATATATTCCAATAGGGACTTCGTGTTTTTGTTCCTTATAGTTCCAGCATGTTCAACACTTTCATAATGAGAATAACATTATTCTTGACAATCTCAATATTGCAGACATCATCAAAACACAAGTTGAGAGAACTTCATGATTTTTAAGATCGCAGCTCAAACCTTTGATTTTTTGTGCCAAATGTTTACACCAATGCAAAACATATTGACTCAATTCAACTCACAGAATGTGGTTTGACGAAAAAGGGATTTCATATTCCTTTCATAAATAGTTAGCTTAATGTATAAATGAATTAAATGCTAAAGAGAAATATGAACAAGTTTGGAAAAGATGGACCCAGATACAAATTGTTTAAGTCAACACAAATAAATATATCGACATATATATTCTTGATAAATGGGAGAAAAATCAGTTATTAAACAAACATCAAGGAGAAAGATGCGTCACCTAATTATTGTCCAGGACAAATCGAACAAAACAGTCCTTACAGCAACAAATGGGCTAACACCGACATGATGTCCTGTTGAATGAAGCAAGTGTAGTGCAATGGCAGTTCAGTCTGATTATCAGCCTTAAGACTTGAAGAATCTCCGCCAAAGTGCATTCAAGCTGTTCTGGCAGCTCGTGGTGGCCCAACACCTGACTTAGACACTTGATGTTGGTTTATCCTTTAATTTGTCTCCCATCTGTATGAGTCATTGTTGTGAGGCTGTCTCTGTGTGCTAACACAGGGCAACCTCACAACTCCCACGTCTGCCTACTGCTGGATAGTCTAGCTGACCACACTCAGCTTTTGTCACATGAGCTGTAGTCTGAAGACGCCGGTGTTCCCCCCTCTGTCCCTCTCTGTCCCCCACCCCACACTCCTTAATCCTGCTTAATTTGAGTGCAAAGAAATTCACATGTGCCAGTAAGAACATTTACAGACTACACTGCCTCCATTTTCCTCCCTAAAATAAAACAGAGCTTAAGCACTAAGCTTTATTGATCTTACAACTTGATAGTGTGATTAAGGGGGAAGATGGTGCCTCTAAAAGTGCACACTTTTAGATTTCAGGCCACACTGCACCACTTTTAATTGGGGATTCATTAGCATGGCTGCAGAATCTTTGCAGGGAAATCCCCCTTTATTTCAGCATGGATACCTCTGTTTGGATTCCTGTGTGTGAATGTGATTAGTCTTATACCTTTTAAGCGTATGTAGAGAAAGGTATTTGATTGCTTTATTTTGTTACCCCCACCAATAGTTTGAAGCTTCTTAAAAGGATAATCTGCAGAGGTAGCACTAACTTCTTCCACCATCACTACCACTTAACAGCCATGGATCTTTGTGTGTGTTTATGTGTGTGTGTGTTTTAGGGAGAAGAAAAAACAGAGGGAGAGAGGGAGCCGTGGGCCAGAGAGATGCAGATTTGTCACAATGGAGATTTGAACACCTCCATTTTGTGGGTGGGCAGACCCATGGAGAGACACAGAGCTAAGGGGCTGCACGGCCACCCGGTAGGAGACACTCTACACCCTGGCGATGGTAGGCATTAGTTCAGCACCAGCTCTCCGGCTCAGACACACTGACAAACCCAAAGGCTGCAGAAGTGGCAGCTTTGATCACTGAATCCCTGGCAGTGACGACACGAACACATCTACCAGTTCCATTTAACCAATTTCCAGCAAATCAAAACTCAAACTCATTTTTTCCCTCCTCTAAACATCAAAGCATTATATAACAAAAAGCACCAGGCTGTTTCATCCAACCCCGTTTAAAAAAACAAAACAATGCACCATTCAGTGTCTCAAAATAAATGTCATTTTGGAACTAAAACTTCATATGTTAGATGTACTGACAAATCAAACAAAGGTAAAACCCTCACCAGGAAGCTGAGTAAAAACTGTGCCATATTTTCCAAAGATTGTGTTCATATTAAGCCAAAAGGTAAAGAACGGAAACTAAAGAACCTCAGCTGACAATGGCACTATCTCATTGTTTTTGATACTGAATGTAAAGTCTCAGATCTCATTGGCATCTTCCTCTGGCAGCCTCGCTCGCCTTCCTTTTTGTATTTTCATTGTGGATTGTTGTTGACTGGCTTCAGCGTGTTATATCAGCCTCTCTTTCCTCAAAACACCTACTCATTTGAGGTCTGATTCATTCCATGCTAATTCATATTCCCGAGGGATTAGAGACTATTTGGTGATATTTCTGTCATGCACACTTTGGATGTAGTATTCAAACGGTCTTCCCCTCCCCCTTTGCCACAAGCACAAACACACAAAAAACACCTCACAAATACACTGCAACACAATGTGTAGATATCTTGCTTGGCAAGCTGAGTATTTTCTCGTGTTGAAAAGTATTGATGTTCATGTCTTTATTGGACAGCTACATTGTGGTGTGATAGGCAGATATGGGATAGGAAGAAAAAAGGTCTCGACAACATGGAGATAAATCAGAGGCACACTGGAGAACTCGTGCGAGCCAACGGGTCATGATAAGATGGAGAAACTGAAAGTGTGAGAAATCTGGACAAAACTGTAACTGATTACAGACAAAGAGAGCAATTCATTGGTTGACAAAATAAAACTGAAACGATTTGTGTTAAAGATGAATATCCATGAATTCATTTTTTAATACATCAACATACTGCACACAAAGTTATTTGTATTTGAACACTCTAGGGACCTCCGTCATAAAAGTAAAGATAATAGGATCAGCTAGGTGTTTTAAATTGTAGAACATCTGGCAAAACGAATTACAGATTTGGTCTCACAATATGTAGGATCTAATTAGTTAACAGTTGGACTATTATTGAATGTCGCACCTTTGTGATGATCAAGGACATATTACACTATTGACTGTCTTAAATTTAGAAATACATCATATTTTTAAAGGAATAATTACACATTTAGCAAATACACTTAGTCACTTTCTTTCCAAGAGTTAGTTGTGAAGATCAATAACACTTTGTACGCTCAACTTACGCTAGCCTAGTTTCCCGTAGAATCATTTTCTCAAATAGTGACTGCAATCATATAATTATATTACAGCTGGGGTCAAGAAATATAACAATCACTTCACTAATACTAAGACTATAAACCAGATAAATAAAGCAGATACACAGTATTGACCAGAGTCCAGAAAGTTACTAAGCCTTGTAAAGAAGTGGTGCATGAAATAACCAGAAAAAGTTATAGGTTAAGACAAATATTTCTCAAAATGTTTCCTTCAAGATTCCAGCAATATGTTGTTTAAATTACCAAAAAGACAAAAGTCTAATGTATCTCTTCATGCACTATATATTAATATTTGGGTAACGTTTAGTAGTAGTTGTACAAGGGGGCAATTTGGTGCATAATTAACAACTAAGAGATATTCTGATTTGTTTGTTTATCCTCCTTTTATCATCAAAAAATTACCTTATCTGTCTCTGATGCAGCACTGAGAAAGATTGTATTGGGCTATGAGCACATGTTCTGGTTCAATCTTCAGCCCTTAGGGTGTAAAAACTAAAACAAACATTTGGGGTATCAACAAATTCACTTCTGATCTGTTAATGGAGCAGCTCCAGGCTACGCATCAAATGAACAAAACAGTCATATTTTTCTCACTTAGAGAGAATTGTTTTATTTTTTCACATACAGAAAAGAGTCTGCAGGCGCAGTAAGAAGTTTATGTTGAGTTTCAGGTTCAAAGCAGCCACCCTGCAGACAGTGACTTCTAGATTCCTGAAGCCACAAGCGGTGATGCAGTTTCTCCCCAGTGTGCCCTGGTTTTCGGAGGGTGGCGTGACAGTGATGGATAGCTGTAAGCTTGGTACCAATAAGAGCCTCCAAGTAGTCCATTTGGGGCCCAGGGCTCCAGTAGATGGGCCCTCCAGGAGACCCACTCTAAATTAAATCCTCTGAGGCTGCCAGGCTGCTATGACGCTCTCACTGTGCCCCACGCCGGCCCTCGACCACAGCCACAGCCAGCCTCACTTTTGTTCCCCAAGAACAAGTTTTTCCTCCTTAATTATTTCAACAGAAAGTAATTAAACCTTTGCATTTTGCCAACATGGCTCCTCTGCCCCCACCTTCACGAGACACAAAGAAAAAGGTAGGATGGAGCGAGGGGGGGCTAGAAATTAAGAACACTCAGTGCCAAATGACCGTCGGAAGCAAAACAATATTAGCCCCCCGAGTTAGTGGCCCAGCCTCATAATAAAGGAATAACAAGACCAGGCATAGAGCTGAGATGAATGCACTGCGGTGCTGGTGCAGGTTGTATTGTTCGGAGGGGGGGGGGGGGGTGGCTGCTGAGGTGAGAGCCCGCACTTAATTTGCTGAGTGATGTAAGTCCCCAGGGGTGCGTGTTGTTGGCCCTGAGGGGTAATAATGTACTTGGCAGCTTCCCCTCGTCCCCCCCTGCATCCAGCACTTTATGTGGAAATTTAAAAAAAAGATGTTTCCTCAGTACTAATAAACTGCCCTTAAAAGCTCAACATTTATATTTATTACCTTGACGTTTATTAAAAGTACATCAAAAAGCTGGTTTAGAAATGAGTGTCTGATCTGATACAGTGTTGGCCTGAAACTAAATGAACTTTTCTCAGCATAAAACAGTAATGATCTATTCATATAACTTTGATCAATTCGATATTAGCTGCCATGGTCCCTGGTAATGATCAACTTAAGTACATTTACACAATTACTGTATAATCAAAGTACAATTTTTGAGGTACTTCACTGTAACTGAATATTTCCATTCCCTGCTACTTTATACTTCAGATTTAAATACTTTTCTCTTCACTACATTTCTCTGACAGCTTTAGTTATAACTCAGTACTTAAATGGCAATTTTTCAACTTTATATTATTTTATTTTAAATGCGTAAAGCACATTTTGCTGATGTTACTTTTCACTTGAAATGAAGTAACACTTAAATGCACAAGCTTTATTTGTAGTTGAGAAGGCTTTATACCTTTACTCAGGTAAAGGGCGTTATTCTTCCACCACTGCACAAGGTTTGTGTTTCCAGCAGAGTTTGTTCCCAGTAATCCTCAGTATACATGTTTATGCTCTTCAGACCCCTTTAGTAAATACCTGAGTTTCATGAACCACATGTCCCATCAACACCTCACCTGCATTTTCAGCATTATACATGTAGCTCTCTACAAGCGGATTCAGTGAGAAAAGATGATTTTTTTTGTTTAAATTCAAAGCATTTCATGAAATCTGGATTTGATTTTCAGTGGAGGTCATAATGAATGGCCTGTGTACTGGGTGTGGTCGGGGGATGTCTTGATGGTTTGTCGAGTAAAGAGAAAAGTTGGTTAAGCCCGTGTCTTTGAACTGTGATGTTAGGTCAGACAGCCAAGGCAGATATTTGCCCAGCAAATATTTTAATCCCCAACTAATCACTTGGTGGGTCCAGTGGGTGGAGGTTTGGGATTGGAGGGGGTTGGGAGGGGGGCTTCTGCGGTGGCCTGGCACATTCTTCCTGTCAGTGACACGCCCTTTTTTCTAAGGGGATTGTGGGAAGAGTCAAACAGGGCGACCTCCGGAGTGAGGCTGGATGGCAGGAGGCTTTGACTCGTGGGTGCATGCATGTGGCACCCACATCCGTGCTGGTACTTACAAATCCTCCTGAACCCCCCTGAACAAGTGGCTGTAATCAATAAGACATATGACTCCATTTGTCATTGATCTAAATGTGAAATCTGAGAAATAACTGAACATTGTGAGTGTGCGTCTCTTTCATCTGCAGCATAAAGAATCTGCCCTCAAGAAGCACCACTCTTTCTGCACATTGGATTACATTTCCTTTGAGTGAAAATGCTGTGCATGCACCGCTCACTCTAAAAAAATGTCCACTGATGCAGAGGAACACACTCTCTCACACTGTGGCACTCCAGATTCCTCAGCCGTTCGGTGACTCTTGGCATTTGCTTATTATCAGAATATTCTTAATCATAGTGGAGACAGTGCCAGTGGAGAGAGCGAGCCGAGAGAGACACGTCAAAACATCTTCAACCGTAAAGGGCCAGACAGCAAGCGTGATGGGCAAATTAGTCAGAGGCGCTGCCTAAATGGATGGCGAGGGCACAGGGGGAGAGATAGGGAGTACAAGTGTGTGTGGAAATCAGCGAGGGAGCAGAAAACAGAACGAGAGGAACCTTCTCCATTTCACCATTCAGCTGTGCCTCCTATTCCCGAAGCACTTCGCCAGATCACAACCCACTAACTGATAGAGAAATAAATTAAGGAAAGGCTGCTCAAAAAGATATGATTCTGAGGGAGATTTAAGGAGTGGAACTGATTGTGCATGTCTGATTCCTGCGCTTCAGAGTCCTCACCCGGGGGGCTTGGCTTTCAAAGCTGAGTGACTTGCACAGAGAAACACTCCATTAACAAAGTTCAGCTCTCCTCTGAGCCCCCCCTCTCCCACCACTGAAGACCTCTCCCTCCCAGGCAGCACAGCTTTTTTTTCTTATGATGTTTCAGGGTGCCTTAATAAACAGGAAGAATGTACTACGAGAGCAAACAGTCGGCTGAGGCAGCTCCAGGCCTGGATAGAGTCTGAAAGGATAATTCCTATTTATCACAACCTGGGTCGTATTTTCCTAGTGTTTGCCATTATTTCTATCAGTTATGATAACATTGTACCCACCAAGTTAATTGCTGAGATTTTGGAACATCATCAAAAATTGTTGTTGGGGCAAGAATCACAAGCTGTCAGATGACAGATTGTTGAAAATACAATCATTTCGCAGTTATCGGTATCTGTGCGGATACTGAAGTGAGAGATCCACAAAAAGGCAATTTGTTCATCATGTCACATTATTCAGTCTTCATTTACATTCCTGCAGTCCCAGAGGGCTGCTGACTCAATATGTAGTGCCACCACACAATCCCTTGCCTCATATCACCTACAATGATTATAATTACTTCCACACAGTGAGGTACATAGATTTCAAATTTGGGGGAAAGTAGATCAGTATTATTGGATTGATCATAGGTATCAGCAGGTACAATGAGTGGTGGTTTCAGAATATCGGTAGGCCATAGCCTACATAAAAGTTGAATAATTGGAGGATATATCTGATAAGAGTGCACCTGAAATGTTAGTTTATATAACGCATTGCCCTTGTGCTTGTCGGTATTGAAATGTTTCTATTGTAACTTCTGTGTGATGGTCTACTTGCTTACGCTCATAGATATAATACAGGGCTAACTGTTTCCACCGTTGTTAGCCTGTATGCTAAGCTATGCTAACTGGCTGCTGCTCTAGCTTTATCCTCAACGTACAGATATACTAAGATGGCTATTGTAAGCCTTGTTTGAACCTTATGGAATCTAATGATTAATTAAAGGCATGATGGCCGAAAAAAACCGAGATCCAATTTGTCAATATAAGGGTCATTCCAGAATTGGAGGACAATTTAGACACCAACATTTTTGAAAAATGAACCTTTTATTTTATAATTTTTTTATGTATTTAGGAAAAACAGATAATAAACCAATCAAAAAAAGTGATTTGCCCAGCTAGGCATCAAATTAATATTTTCCAATGAAGAATTACCCCTGTTACTCTAATTATAGTAACAGGGTTGAAAGTAACAGGGTTGAAAATCAATGCTAATTTGAGTTTTAACCTCAGGAATTATTGCTAGATGTAGCATGTAATGCTACTTTCAAGGCAAGGACAAACTTGGATATCTAATGCAAGAAAGATAACTTTTAAATGAATATGCTTTATTCTGATAATATCAGTAACAGGGTTGAGTGGGTCAGAGTGCCACACTCTTTTAAGAATGAAAAGATTGTAAAAATATGAAAAATAAAAGAGAGGACTTAGTTTTGGTCTACCCATGGCTTGCTGATGTCACTTCCACTGTGTCATCTGATTTACAGTTTGTTCACTTCCTGTGCCAATCTAAAAAGGTTTGGGTAACAGGGTTGAACGCATGTTGAGGGACACACCTTCTGTGCAAAATTACTGTTATCTAAAATATGTTTATGATTTAACAAATTGATTTTACCATTACAAGAGACATATATCAATAGAATAATACCAACAAAAGTAAATAAAATCCCTATTTGACATGCAAGTTGGTCACCAAGAAGCGGGGACAAGAGAAAAATGCCATTTTAGGGGATGTTCGAGAGCTATTTGATAATTTAAATAATATTTTGAAACCACTTTTTCTACAACTTTATATATTTTGTCTCAATACAAGTATGTTTAACACAACAAGTGCATGTTTTAGCATTTTGGGCATGGATTATTAGATTGTTTATATGGGGGACATGAAATGTCCTCCAATTCTGGAATGACCCATAATGATCTTTCAACTGCCCTGTTTTTACTTTAGCCCCCCTTCAGTGTAGCGAAACAATGAATTTGCATTCAGAGTGCGAAAGGGTTAACATGAGCCGAGGCGGTGCAGAGAGACAGAGGGGCATTGAGTATAGGCAGCATGGAGGAGAGCAGCTTGGGTCCCGAGTCCCAGGATTAGAGTCATGGGACTAGGCAGAGGCAGGACCATTACCTCTGAGTGGAAGGGGTCAAACCCAGTGACTCCTTCTCAGATCAGATGGAGAGAAAAAGACGAGAAGAGAGAGAAGCAGGGAGGGATAGAAAGAGCGGGCATGCATCCAGGAAGAGGATTGCAGAAGTGCAGAGCAATTAGGTGTGGTGGGACGGGGAAGGTGTTTTTATGGTCAGAGGAGAGTCTCGTGATCACTTTGAAAGAGTGTGTTCATAATCTCTATGGAGTGGTTATTGTAGTGAGAATGATTTTGGTAATGGTGGTCAACTTCTGGCTGAAGAGCCGGGATGGGTCATCACCACTAAACTTCATTTAACTTAGTCCTTCTGAATCCATCTGATATGAGTCCCTCCAAAACCCGCTCAAAAATCCCTGTATTATTCCAGCGGGGCTGTTATCACCTGCATGTGTTGCAACTGTATCACTCAGCTCATGTCTGCGTCTGAGCTCTTGACCATGAACCCCTTTAACTTGTCAATACGCCATTGGAAATATTTGAGGGATTTTTTTGCATGGGCGAGTAGAAGAAGAGGGAGCTAGGTGAGTGTGGATAATTGAGCAGTCTGCAGGCATGGAGCCCAGAGATAAGTGAAAGAGTCAGAAATTGAGTGTGAGGCTGAGGCGAGGGCCAGGTCCTTTATTTGATGGAGAAAAGAGTAAACGGAGAGGAGGATGTCTCTGAGGAGGAGAGATAGAGGGCAGCAGAGCGAGGGACTCAGAGACAGAGAAGAGGAAAGATATGGATGGCAAGCAGCAATTACTGAGACTGAGGCTCCATGTGAACACAGCCGTGTGTGTGTGTGTGTGTGTGTGTGTGTGTGTGTGTGTGTGTGTGTGTGTGTGTGTGTGTGTGTGTGTGTGTGTGTGTGTGTGTGTGTGTGTGTGTGTGTGTGTGTGTGTGTGTGTGATGTGTGTGTGTGTGTGTGTGTGTGTGTGTGTGTGTGTGGTGTGGTGTGTGTGTGATGTGTGGTGTGTGGTGTGTGTGTGTGTGTGTGTGTGTGTGTGTGTGTGTGTGTGGTGTGTGTGGATGGTGTGGTGTGTGTGTGTGTGTGTGACAGTATGTGAGGAAGAGAGAGGCACAGAGCGAGAGGGGGGGAAGAGGGAGGATTGAGATCTCTGCCTGCCTGGGCCCCTGCTGACTCTCATACAGGCAGATCACAGGCTCATCATGTCAGCCCTGTTTGTGGAAATCCTCACTCATCAAATGACAAATTTGTTACACGTTTACCTTTATCAGATCTGGGAAGAGAGGCAGAGGAGACGAGCGAGGGGTGTGTGTAAGTGCCTCTCTCTCTATCGGCGCTACCGTCAAGGGGCCAATTACTTGCTCCTCTGAGAGCAACTCTGCCATCTCAGGCCTTTCATTCAGCCTGCCGCCCTCCTCGTCCTCAGAAACATCTGTCCCTGAATATGCAATGAGTGTGTCAAAGAGAGTACACCACGTCCTGCACAAAGCTAATATTTGCTAACATCAAACCTGTCTGTTCTGCCTCTAGTGCCGTGTACGCCGCTGGAGCAGGATGCCGCCGGTGCTGCTGGAGCCTCTCCCCCCCGCTGTAAGATTACTGCTCTTGTTACTGACACCATGCCTCGCTGCCCTCCTCCTCGTCCTCCTCTCTTCCTCCCCTTTGGCCGTCCTCCTCTGCTGCCCCTTCTTCTTCCATCTCATCTATTAAGGTTTAATTACCTGAACTAGCGCCTCATCAGCCGTCTTGAATAAACATCAATATTGAACAAAGTTTTGCGTGTCAGCTTTATCTATGGCTCGTAGATGATGAGTTCATTTAACCTGGCTTTACCTGCCTGTTCTCTTTATTATATACATTGAAAATAAGCCTAAGATCAATAGCAAGATGTCAAGATTTGATTATATATATTTTTGTAAAATGGGAGCATGTCAAATAAGAATATTCTCATTTAATTTTTGTTTTATTCTTTGATATTGACTCTGCAGTTTATCTTATCTGTTCGTTTTTATAACAAGGAGGACAAGGTGAATCCAAATCCAAACCTGTGTTCCAGGTTTCCGAATTAAGGTTTAAACATGGTAAATATTTCAAAATGTAATTTGTGTTCATGTCTTTAGTTCTGTTTTTGACACACTGTTTCACGTCACTTTGTTTGGAAAACTTTAACTGTTGACCTTTTGACCATTGATGCATAACAACTAAGAATGCACAAATATTGATGTTCATTCAGCCTCCTTCTGTATGCCTTTCACTTTCCCCCATAAGGTTTAAAACAAAAAGGATGGAACAGAATCAGAGTTATCATATTATTTGAAATTCCTTTCTTGATCTTCCTTGTCAATACCTGGCACATAAATAGACCACAATCCAATGTGACCCAAGTTGAGTTGAAGATTTGGGTGTAAGGGCTGTACCCTTGAGCTTCTAGCCTTCAGCAGAATGAGAACACATAGGTCCAGTTAGTTCACTTCTTTCTAACTCTACATCACAATTCTGTTTTTCCTTTTTTAAACCTGTGGTATTTAGTTTAAACTAACGCTGATCGGTGACATCACTTGAGGTGATTTATCAGATTTTGCGCAGCTAAAAGGCTTTAAACAACTTGTTTTTTTACATATACAGTATAAACTGTCTGGAGTTCCCCTTACTTTAGGTATGATATAACATTTAATGCTTCAAGGAAAATAAGAATTCTGCTTCCTCAAGTGCTCCAACCTAGGAGTCCAAAACCTCTTGGTAAATCCTATCGATCCTCAGATCCATACACCTCACTGATGATAAAGTGACAGAGAATGGGATGTTCCCTGTCTGGTTTCAGAACTCTCTTCTTGACCTTTTCATTTGCTTTTGTAGATTTTGGGAACCACACTTTATGAATGAGATAGGAGAGAATAGAGAGGAGACACTCTCTTTACGCTGTCTCTGCTGACTGATGAAGATTAAAGAGACGGAGAGAAAGATTATAGGAGAGCAGAGGTTGACTGCTAGAGAGTGAGAAAGGGTGAAAGAGGGAGGGAGAGAGAGAATGGATGATAGCAGGCTATAAGAGAGAGGGAGAGCATTTGCATAATGTCCTCCACCACAGTAAGTCCCTGAGGCTAGTTATGCTGGATAACAGAGGACCAATACTCTTAATTCAATCTCTTTATTTTTCTAATACTTCAGAAATTAATCATTCGTCCCCATTCCACCCCCAGACACCCCCTCTCGTCCGCAAAACCACCGTGAGCGCCGAGCTGAGCTGCCTAAGTTTGTAACTTTAACCCAAGAAATTGATGTGAGCAGGCCTTGAGGCAGACCTGCTAATGAATGGATAGAGAGAGAAAGAAGAAAGTTAAAAGATGGTCTTTTATAAAGTAATTTAAGAAAATCCTGTTAGCTGGATCAAGTACAAGAGTATAATTTCTCAAAATGGGAAAAAGAGGAGCTTTCTCGCCTCTCCCGCACACTTAATAACAACATTAGGGAGGTAAAAAGATAAAGAGAGGGGAATCAATTAGGCCAGGCCTGGTAAACAGTGCTAAGAGGGTGGGATGGCCCATGGAGGTGGGATGATGGGTGCTATGCTCAAGTGCTCAACACCCTCAGGCGGCCTAATTCCACACCGCCTCCCACACTGACACCCTGGGAGAGAAGTGGGCTGGGTGAGGCCAGAGGGGGAGGAAACTCAGGACAGGTAGACAGGAGGAGAGTTTTGCAACAAACATGTCATATCCCAAATGAATACTCGACATGATTTGTTCCTTTTAATATAGATGTATCCTCTCTGGTGTGGTGTAGCCTTCAGTCTCTTTTTCCTCAGGTTCACGATGACACGATCATTCCCCTACAGCAGAGGAGAGACACCCATCAAGCAGACAGCCTGTTAACCAGGCACTAAACACACTGGAGATAAGAGGAGATATCAGACTGTTATTGTTCCAAAGGGGAGTCCTCTGTCACAGAGACCTGGCCAGGCTCAGCCAGACAGAGAGGAGCGAACGGAATGGATGGAGGGTACAGTATGTGGCGGTGATTACTGAGAGGGAAGAGGCTCCCTCACTATCTCTTCCTTCTCTTGTAAGCTTAACCTTGGCAGTGTTGCTTCAGGGACTCCAGATCTGATAAATATAGATGAGGGACATTTGATATTTGTTCTGAAAATGACACCATTGTTATTAGTATATTTTAAATGTGGAGTGATGGGTAAATGGTGCAAAGCCGAGATGTGTTTCCATTCACTCTTTTCTGATATCATAAGGTTTCACCCATTAACAGCTTTTTATTTTTTATTATTGATCCTTCCCTATAGATTTAATTTTACAAATCATATATCAGCTGGTTCCAACTCTTGATATATCACTATATATTAACAGGATTTATTTTTTATTTTACTGAATGAAAAATGAAACCCATCATTTCATGGTTCTATGGCTGCAACATTTCATTAAATAGACATATTGTAGATTGCATCATTTTATACACATTTGGAGATCTGCTAAAACTGTAAAAAACGGTGTTAGTGTATACGGTCTGAGAGCAGTCTAATCCAGAAGTTAATTATATTATCATTTATATTTGCTTTTTGTAATTAGGATAACCTTACGCCTTGCATCTAGATAATTCAAAATGTATACATAGATACAGATTACATTCTTAATCCAATAATTTGGCCTAAAAAAAATAATATTAAAATATGTTCTTTTTTTATTTTAACAAAACTGTACAAAGTGAAATATAATGGTTTGATTCTATATGTATTTGTCAATATTTGGATCTGCATTTAAACTACAAATAAAAAGTGCCGTTTTGCATTTATTTTTGTATTTACTCATTATTTAAAATGACTTATGTCCTACTATACATGTGTTATATGAAGTCTTAAAACACGCTGCATAAATGATCATGAAATCTAAATACATTTGAATATTCAGTATTACATTATATCAAAGCAGATGATTAAGTTATCTTGCCTTATACATCTCTACATTTAATTTGTCCCTTTACCTTACACTGAAACGTGACCCCTCTGACCTTTTATCTGGTGTTTCATTTCTGTTCCACTTCCTCAGTAGATAAAGTGAGGATGAATGGTCTCTGTGGGCATACCAAACACTGAGCATTATTTGATTCAGACTCCCCTGGGTGTTATGACTGGGAAATAATTGTACGTATTTGTTTTTGTTTCTCTTTCACTGTGGTGTGCTCTGGGTAATTCTTAATACCTTCTAGAGATTATACGGTAACTCCCAAACTCCCATGATTATAATTAAGTCTGACTTGGTTATAAAATGAGCAAATAGCAATTTAGTTTTGCATCGTGTGAGGGAGCATCTCTGTGTGTTCCTCCGCGTTCCCGCGTCTTCATGCATCTTTACATTTCTGAATATACGTGTGATTGTGCTTGAGAGTTTGAATATGCATTGTGTTTGTGACTGTGTGACAGGGGAAAGTGCTGCAGAGGAAAGGCATATATACGCTGGTGTTTGGTTGGGCATGGAGACTGCTATCATCTTCCTTCTGGCAGAGAAGAAGAAGAAAAGCCCACAAACATTCCCTCATCCATTCTCTTTCTCCTCCTTATTCTCTATCTTGCACTCGCTGTTCAGCGTTCTCCCTCTCTCTTCTTCTGTATCACTTACAAAGGCAGCCGTTTCCTCCAAAATGAGGCCACGTACGGTAGGTATGCAAATCAAATCACTGCTCGTGGATTAGAATGGGACACCATATACCCTAAATCATGATTGTCAATCATGGCTGGGGATTAAGGGATATGGGCTCACAGACCTAAAAAAAGCAACATTTCCCCCCTCAGGCAGATCCCCATTGTGAGGAGCTCTGAGGAAGAGAGGGCTCCACGGGGGAGCAGAGCAACTCTGGAGCACTAGTGCCCCCTTCTGTCTGATGTTCAGCGCACCATTTCATCATCAAACAGCAGCCAGTCTGAACAGAAATAGAGGCTGGCACACACGAGCCTTTTCATTTACATTCAGTGTAGCCGCAGGCAAAAGCTTGATTAGACAAATGCACATGCTTTGGTGATGCAGTGTTTCATCTTCGGTGGAGGAGAGAGAGAACTCATTTGTGTCTCTGGCATGTGTGCAGGCTTGGTTCAACATCAGTGGGTTAGGAGGGCCATAGGCCGTACAAACAACCAGATGTTTGTTTGCCCTGTGAGTGAATGTGTTAGGCACTGAAGTCCCTTAACCATCAGAATCAATTTGTTCTCTATACTGTTACTGTGGGATTTTAATATGTTGTGTATGCATTTTCATGTAGTTGTACATCTGCCAATATGACAGTCAGTGGGTGTGTGTTGCAGGATTTTAAATATGCATGTATATTATATCATTACAACAATATAAATATATACTTTGTTTCTATATATTGCTGCTGCTACTACTTCACATCATTATTAATTGTAACAACGAGTGGTTCACGTTAATCATTATAATAATAGCTAATTAAATAGGCCTAATATGTGGTAAATCAGGGCCCATATTTCATATTTGGGAGGCAGTGCAGCTCCTCACACAGAGACATGTTTAGTGTATTGTGTGTGCAGACCCTGGAGCCCTCAGCTAGAGTGCCAGTCTGTTCCTGTGGAGCAGTCAACCAGACATACCCAGCCAAGAGAGCAAGGCACAGGCACCGGCCAGGAAATAGCAGTGGAAAACACTCCACTATGGCAGAGAATTAATAGTGTTCTTATAGGAGAGAAGGCGTGGGGGAGGGTGAAAAAAAAAAAAAAGGACAAGCACAGTAGTTGAGGATCATCAAAACGACGGTTGTGTGATTGCAGGAATCAAGGGAGAGTTTCTTTAAGCCCCATCAGACTAGACCTTGGTAATGAGGGAAGTGAGCAAAGGAGGAGAGTTGGCACCGGTCACATCCTGCACAGTGCAGCGCCCGGCTGCCCAAGACTGAAGGTGGCGCCGCACCTGTGCCATTTTGGCCCCGGCATCGTATGGGCAGGAGGTCAAGGCCAGGGCAACATCTGCAGCACATCAGAGGGCCTGGCTCTGTGCCCTGAAGGACTCCCACTGAGAAACCCTTAAGAATTGATTTGAAGGGACCATGGATGCTCAGTTTATTCACTAATATCAACTCACCTGCAGTATTATTATCAATATTTATACTCTGATGTTTCTTTAATAATCAAACAGTTGCATTATTCGTAAATGCATAATAATGTTTGAAAATAGTAAGAGTTATCCTGCTGAGAGCATTAGGCTCTGCAGAGTGTCTAGTCACAATTACCTGACTATTTTTAACAGGGGGATCCTTAATTCCCTCCCTGTCTGTCTGTCTGCTGCAGCTAGACCACCTGAGTCATCTTTCCGATGGAGTGTCAAATAAACCACAGAAATTGATAGGAGCCGCCAGCACACTAAAGAGCAAATCATTATGCATCATTAGGTGAAGATTTAGTTGAAACGTGTTTAGCAGGAATTAAGCAAAGCTGTTGTTGACATGGATTGACTGCTGTAATGCTTTATTGTCAGTGCTCCAGGAGGCAGAGGGAGGGCCGGCCTAGTTGGGGTAGCAGCAATGCGCCGAAAGCAAGGATTTGTGGGATGTTGGAGGACTAGCAGGGCGTGCAGAAAGAGTGGAAAGACAGGACAGCATGGTTGATGGTTTGGCAGAGGAGACAAAGGGAGGGAGATGCATGAAAAGGGGAAACAAATGAGGGTGTCTGTGGTCAGTGGAACAATGGATTGAGCTGCAGAATTTCAACATTTGAATCTTAACTTGAATATGGATGTGTACACGCTTTTACACTCACATGAAAAGGGTCTGTTTAAATCATAGAAAATGTGTATTTGATGTGTTATTGTATATTGAAAAGATAGTAAGAAGTTCAGTAGAGTAACTTATATATCGACATACTGAAAGCTTAACTTTAAGAATTCATGTTTTAGTGAGTGCAAAGGTACTAATTTAGGGCTGCTGATCACTGTTTGTAGGAAGTTTTCTTAGTATGTACATTTATACCTCGAGTTTACTTAAGGTGTTTAATGAGGGTTATTGTCTTTACAGGATGTGCACGAGTCATACTCCTGCAGCAAGAAACAACCTCAACGAGTAGTACAATCAAAGGTGGAACATGAACGACTTGTCCATGGTCAGTTCAACACAACAGATACGTTTCCCCCTCCTGTCCTCACGCCCCTGTGTTTGTGTGTGTGTTGGCGTCTTTCTGTGTCTGAATGTGTATGCAAGAGCTGCTCAAACCCACGAGTAAGAGAGGACAGTCTTATCCAGCTCTCCAGTGTTGACAGTATTACTAATCCCCTCCACCTGCTCAAACACCCACCCCAAAAAACACATCCCTCCCCCTCTCCCATGTGCCTGCGCTGGGAGTCCCTGGGGCCTGGCTGCGCCTCTGCCTCCGTCTCCGCAGCAGTTATCGTGCCCGGCCCGGCTCCGCTCCCCCAACCCCTTCCTGCGCCACGCACATTAATCGCCGCAAAAACAAATAGTTTTCAAATGTTTGGAAAAGACCCAGTGTTTGCATCAGGGCCTAACAAAATAATTTTTACAAGCTATCCAGTTGTGATTAGGGTAGCGAGAATTGAATTTATGTGGCATTGATAATATTAATATTAGCCTAATTAATTATGTTGTTTGAACTTGCACAGCACTGTGTGTACCTTCTACACAACACTAACCAGCCGGAGCTGGAACTGAGCTCTCAGGCGTCTCTATCTCCCCGGCTCTCCCCCAGTCCATGACTACTGCACACAATTCATCAACTCGTAGATATCTAATCCCCTCTGGCTCTGCTCACTTCCTGAAGTCTAAGAAAGAACTTTACTCTGGAGGCAAGAATTCCCATGAATACTTGATGACTTCTATAGAAGCGAAGACTGTTTCATCTCACTTTGAAAGTGACATTCGTGGAGAGGAACTGGCCAAACTTTCAACTCACAGCTCCCACATTTATTGAGGAAGTTCAGAAGAGGGACAATAATAATAAAATGCAACATCTTTTCAATGAGTCGTCACTAATTAAAGTAAACAGCTGTAGGAGACAGTTTCAGGCATCAAGGACACGATCGGCCCTCTTTTTTTAAGTGCAGAAGACAGTGACTGAGATCAAATAAAGCCCCGTGTGAAGAAGTCCCCTCTAGTTTGTTTCCTTAATCAGCAAAGGGTCAACATTTTAATGTCCCCTGACCCAGAAACACTGCCGATCCAGCCAACAATGTCTTTGGACTGTGTGCAATGCTGGATGAGCAGGTGTTGATCTGTGCAATTACAGTGACACATACCCACTGACCCATCACACCAGTCATCTTAGCCTAAGAGGGGACCACCCAGACCTCCAGAGAGATTCTCAGACCTGCTAATAGTTCAGATCACACTTCTCAGTGATGGCCTCTTGACCTCGACTTTGTGGTCAGAAGTCAAAGGTTACATAGGTGGTCATGTGTCTCTTTTAGCCAGACAGAGCTCTATGTCTCATGCTTGGTGGGGTTGTGTCTGTCAGGTCCCCTACACTTCATTACAGAGGGGTAGCTGTTCCCCACACAGGCCTGAGGTGTGACGCTACAGCATCATTGTTGACTCTTTACAGCAGCTTCAGGGAGTTTTTCTGTGCACAATTGCAGCCACAGCATTTATATATTTGGCACAATCAAAAACAAGTTTCCTTTTTACATAAGCACAGAAATTGATTATGTCCATTTACTTAGATTATGGCAGAAATGTTATCCATGTGCATTGGTGTTGGATTAGTATTTAAAAACAAATGAAATTGTAATTCAATAGACATTTAAATTTCATCCGCTTGGAGAATTTAACAATGAAAAAAAAAGATAAAATGCACATTTCCCACATTCAAGGAGCAGTAGCCTTCGTCTCCATGGTGTACAAAGCAACCCCGCAATAGTCTGTATACCGGGGCCGGGCTGATGCGTCCTCTGCAGCAGGGATGGGTGTCTTCAAGGTGCATTGTTTCATCAAAGCATGGTTAACTGGACGGAGGGCAGCGCGGTGATGAACCAGTCATTAACTGAAGTGTCGGCCCAGTCTGGAGGAACGGTAGTCCACTCTGAGCTGGACGAAGGCGTGCAGGAGGTTTCGGTCCAGGTTGGTGAGCTGCTCACCTGAACACACCTGCTTCAGGTTGTCAGGGGCAACAACCAGGAGGTTACAGAGGGCGTGGAGCGTGTCGAAGAGCTGCAGCACCAGAGGGACCTGGAGGACAGACAAGCACACACACCTATTAGACCTCCTTACTATTCTACACGCGAAGCTGTCATGACAAAATATATTAATAGTTTACTTTATTTATTAATCTAGCTCCGGACCTTAATCCTGTGGTGTGGAGCACAATACAAAATCTACAATAATATCAAAACAATGGCATGGATTTAAACTATATTTGAATATGTCTAATCTAATATCCATTTGTCCATAGCCACAGTGATGAAAACATGTTTTACTTGGATGTAATGCGTCATGATTGGCCATTAATTGTTTAACAAATAAATAAAAGTTATTTATCAAAGAAACATTTAAAAGTTTAATCTTTTCTGTCAAATATAATTATAAATCATTACCCTTTAACTGCTGTTGTCACAAAGAAAATAATTGGACGCTAACATCCTCAGGTTGACAGTTTCTAAACTTACTTATTTTGTGTAAAACTACCAAACATTACGAGCGTTCACCTGAATCGACCTAACCATTTAAATGTAATGACAAACATAATGAGGGTCTGTCAGAGGATCCATGTTTTGCCCTGCGAGCAGTGTATCCTGGACCTATGCCCCCCCGCTCACCCTGAATTCCTTGGCGGAGCGTCGGTACTCCGCCACGTCGCAGATGGCCAGCATGCCTCCCATGGAGCTGTAGCTGTACTGCTGCAGGTGCTCGTGGATCAGCCGGTGGAAACGAATGCCCAGCTCCGTCAGCACCGTGTCCACATTTTTCCCATCCATGGACTTTCGTACGTGCTCCACCTGCCGACTGACGTAGGCGCACACCTTGGAGCAGGCCTGCCGGGTGGGGACACACACAGAGACACATGGAAAATGTGCTGACCAGAGGCAAAAAAACAATTCAAAACATTCAAAGATAAACAAATCAGCAAAATGCATTTCCTGATTTGCTTTGCATGTGAGCTCAGTAGTGCACGCAGAGGCCTTGTATCTCTTACTGTAGTGTACTGGATCATCACGTTGTTCTCGTCTTCGGGCCTAAAATCAGTCTTCTTCTGCTCTGTTGTCAAGATGTGCTTCATTTGTCCCACCATACAGTTTGTCGTTCTGTACATCAGAAGAATACATTGGAAAATATTTGTATTATGGGTTTCTGTTGGCACATAGGAAACATAAGTAAGCGCAACTTATAAACATACTGACCTGTCGATCCCTGTGTCCAGTTTCACTTCCATCTGTTCAATCACCTCTTTCTTCTTCTGCAGGCACTCTGCCAACTTTGGAGATGAGCTGGAGACAGATTAAAAAAAAAAAGAGGTAAAAATCACTTTCATCTAAAAGTATGAGAGACAGTGGTCTTTGAATGACCAACATCTGGGGAGTATACATGATTTTAAGCTTTGACCAAGAGCTGACCTTATTAGAGGCATGAGCTGGTCATTAAACTGCTTGTCAAACAAGTGGAAGATAGAGTTCGCCTGTTGAACCACATCCAGGAAGTACAGGTTGGCATTTTTGGCATCTGATGAGGGAATCGCTGTAGATCAAAGAGAAGGGGGGAAAAAATCACAAAAAGAAACCAAAAGCTAGGTGGAAGGATGGATCAATGTGATTTACACAGGGCAGAAAACCACTGTAAAAAAACATTCATAGCAATGTTCTGATTCAGTTGTTGGCAGTGTGGATGTGATCATTGCCAGATTTCACAGACAAATACAAATTGTTTGTATTTACTGCTGACCCTGTACTTTGCTTTCCAGTTGTACATCATGTGTTCATGTAAGACATGATCAATTGTGCTGTGATTAGAATATCAAACAACCTTGCATAGAGAATGATGTTGTAAACTCTTTTGTTGGCTGTTTGGATGGAAATGTCGCCGATTAGTTCAAACGATCTACCTAAATGCTTGGCCTTATCTAGAAAGGAAAATGCAGTGTGGCCTTTGGGTTCTGTGAAGGTCTTTGTGGCCTGCATCCCTAATACAAATCCACTCCCTGATTTAGCACACAGCCAAGTTAGCATTAACATGAAAAATATATATATCTTTTTGAAATCATCTGAATCTGATGTACCTGAGAGGCCAATCTCCAGGGCGTAGTCGATGTGCTCCACACACAGATGGTCAACCAGCAGCAGGAAGATTACAAATGCGTTCTTGGGCAGGTCTGAAGGATCTGAAAGCTGTCACAAACAGAAAGAAAGGGAACAGAGTCAGATATTCTAGCCCACAGGATGGTCCGTTTGGATCGGCTTTTATCAGTCTTTTCATTAGCCTTACCCTGTTGCATCTCTCAAAGGCATGTCGCGTCTCCTGCAGCAGGTTGACAACGAGCTCTGGGGACAGGAAGGTCTCCCCATGGGTGTCAATGATAGGGCCGAGTGGGAGGTTGGTGCGCTGTCTGATCCGCTCCTTCAGCTCTTGAATACTGTGGAAAGACACAGAGGATGGTTGTTTTGTTAGACAATGTCTTATCCTTTTGCAAAACGTACTTAAATAATCAATTCGGATGTGGGGGATTAAAATCTGACCTGCCGGTGCCAATAAGGCGTTTCTGGTGATTCTTGGAGTCGTAGTAGCGCTGCAGAATCATGGCACCTCGAGTGCGAAGGTAATCCCTCTCCATGTCAATGTAGCTTTCCAGGTACGAGGAGAAGATGCTCTTTATCAGCTTGGACAGGAAAGTGTGCTTGTCTGAGCCCAGGTTGAACTCTGTCAGCTTGGTGGCCAATGCTGTACTCCTGGAAAACATAAAAGTGTGTAACATTGTTAGCATTTATGGTTATGTGTAGAAAGGAAGTGAATCAAGTCATATGTGAGCAAGGTAAATACCTGGAGTAAAGGTCATAGAGGTTCTTGAGGTACTGTTCCACATCAGAGTGTCGTGTCTCATCCAGCTTTTCCTTAACATGGGCCTGCAGACGCAAAGGTGATGAATACAACAGGACAAATAAGGCATGTCTAAATAAAAGTAAACAAATGAGAAGTATTGAAAATACCTGTAGTTTGTTTTCAAAGATGTTCTGGATGAGTTTGGCCATCACAGTCTCAGGGCTGCTGAAGACCTCGCCCACCTGCTTGTTGACCCTCTGGCAGAGGACTGCAGTGTCCTCAAACACATCATTCCTCAGGTAGGCCCCCTGCGGAGACAAACAAAGGGTTAACCAGGAGTCTGAGGGTGATAGTAACTGGAAAACGAGAAAAAAGTGGAATGTTATCTGTCAGGAGAAACCTTTTACACTCACCTCCTGACACTGCTTGATATAGACGTCCACACAGTATGCATAGCCCTGAAACAAAAAGACCAAGAAGTTACTTTTCTGCAATTGCCGTAAGAATAGGTTGTTAGAACACTATATAATGTATGACGCGAGTGACTATCCCAATAATATAAGACCAATTAAATGTGGTCTAAAAATAAAACCTAGACATCCAATGT
Organism: Gymnodraco acuticeps; assembly: GCF_902827175.1. Lineage (NCBI taxonomy): Eukaryota > Metazoa > Chordata > Actinopteri > Perciformes > Bathydraconidae > Gymnodraco > Gymnodraco acuticeps. The sequence goes on along the minus strand of NW_022990295.1, from coordinate 6,197,256 downwards.
GATTCTTTCAGGTCACCTTGAAATGTAATAGAACCGCTGCCACCTCCCGCATACGTCCAATCTCACCCCTGCGCTGGGCAGCTGTGAACTCCTGGATTAACTGCCTCTCCAGGTCATGGTACTTACCTGGGTAGAATCACAAAGAAAGAAATAATCAGTTTTGGTAGCCAACATCTAATGTATATGTAATGGGAACATGAGGAGTTTTTTTTAAAAACAAACTTACTTGCAATTTTTGCCTTGACATCAGCAAATCTGTCAGAGGAAAACAAAGTCAGTACTTTTCATTTCTATAAATATATAATGAATCTGAATAAAAGGCTTGAATGCTCGATATGTACTGCGTTGGGCTTACACTGCGAGGAATAGTCTACATCGCTAATACACCACCTTCCCCTTGTTTGACAGTGCTCTTGTCTAAAGCTGCCTGCAGGATGCCTGACTGACCTGTCGAATGGCAGCTCCTGGGCAATGAGATGCAGCTTCTGAATTATATCAGCAGCCTCCTTAATCTGGGGGATAGAGAGAATGAGAGAGAGAGAGTCAGGTGAGGCGAAAAGGGAGACAGAGCACGACAGGACCATGAGAGGTGGACACCCAGACAGAAAGCTGGCAGGCCGCCGGTGGTCTCTCCACCTGGGGGGATCATCATTTCAGAGCTGCCCTCCTCCACCTCTCCATGTTTAACAGAGAGCTGATAACAGGCAGGCGGCGCTCACCTGGGCATCGGGAGCAGCAGCAGTCCTGATTTAGCAGCACACCCAACTCTATATTGGCATGCCTTTTCTGAATGGGCTGTAATCCCACAGGAGTCTAAATCGCCTTCAATAATCTGTCCGGCCAGGGATATCTGTCTTAAAAAAAGGGGGCCCTGTCGAGAACCCCCCCCCCCCCCCCCTCCTGACACACACACTGACTGAAAAAAGCCCCAGACCCACGAAAGGCCCGCCGTCCGCAACTCCTCTGTTCCCGCAGATGCCTGCCTCAGCTAACATCATTACCCTGCTCCCGTGAGGAGGATCCAGCCTTTCTGCTCGGCGAAGGTTTTCTAAGTATCTGTCCCCCAGCTAAGATTAGCTAAATCCCATGTAAGTAATGTAGCCGTCTCCCTGCAGTCAGGGTTTAGCAGCACTTGTCTCCACGCTGGCGGCCCAGCCCTCCCTTTCAGAAGGATTAGCAAAGCCATCCCCCTTCAGCTATTCACTTGCAGCTTTCCTCTTTTCCCCTCGTCTGGAGGTATGCTCAGGAAAATGAATCTGGCCAGATATTTCTGCGTGCCTCTTCGGAAAAACTAGCTCCATCTCCAGCTCTCGTCTCTGGGATTGACCCCCAGACCCGCTGCTCTGCATCAATTTATGATGTTGCAACGAGCAGGACTTAATCTAAAGCATCCCAATCTCCCTGCTGTCACTTCAAAACTGTAAAATCAAACTTTCAGGGGTCTCTTGTCTAACATTAACATGGTCCCTGTGTAGGCAGGAACTTAGTAAAAGTGTGCATCTCATCTTCCTGCATGCATGTTATCACCGCCCTTACATGGACCATAATGCCACAAGCTATTCGCTGCTGTAATGCGACACAAAGCTGAGACCAAGTAAATTCTCGCTCCCAGACAACCTTCTTGAAATGCAATTAGGGTTGACATGAGCATGTTGACATCCATGCTAGTCAATCAGCCAGCTATTGTCAGACAGCAAATGACAGTTTAATAATCCAAATTAGCCAAGGGATCCAACTAAAGGGATAAACTTGACAAATTAATATGGATGGTTAACCTCATAATCCTGTTCCTTCTCACCTCCAGCAGTGTCACAGCGGGGGTCCGCGTCAGTGGTCACACACACATCCCCACCTCTAGTGAAGTGAATAGATAACTCACCTTGTCTGGGTTATTGAAGACGTCACTGCGTAGGTCTCCGTCCAGGAACTCGTTGAAGTATGTCATCAGACGCTGAGCTTCCACGGCCCGCTGCCGAGGCGTGTTCACCCCCTCCAGCTGGTCGCCAAGGTGACAAACCTTGGTCGCCACATAGCTGATATGCTCATCGAGCTCCTGGAAATGCTGGAAGGCCACCTGAAATGACAAAGAGCAAAAGGAATGTCAAAAGAGGTAACTATGTAATGTGATGAATCAATAAAAAAATCTAAAGCTCAAAGACTTTCAGGTATTTCTATGACCATATAACACACCTGGTTGCTTCTCTGCAAGTCTTGCACTTTGTGGGCAAATTCCTTGGCCTCGCGGTGACACTGATGCTCGAGCTTCTCCACCCGCCGCTGGATCTTCTCATCCAACTGCTTCAGCTCCTCTATGTGGTTCTCAAATTCTTCCAACAGCCTATCACAGAGGAAAGGAAGACTGTATATTAGCACTCCACAGTGGTCTTATAACATACACTAAAGGTAAAACACACAAAAAACTCTCCATCTCTGAAGGAGTAATTAAGTAGCACAAGGTTAAATCTGTCCTACTGACCTCACAGTTACAGTTATAGTTAGTTACAGAACAGTGTCGGAGGCTTAATTCCCGGGGCCCCAGACTTAAGAAGCAACTTCGTCAGCTGCATTTTAAGTGCCATCAGGACTGCAGAGCAAATGTTCTAAGTCAGCACCACATTTCACAGAGTAGGAAACATCCCAAAATGATGAGTGTATAATCTCTTGACTAATTCCCTCAGCACTGGCTATAGCTTAAAGACATCTCCCATCCCTTCCCAATAGACACTCATTCCCTGGCTGGTGACTCACAGTATGGTGGCCTCCACAGATACGTTGTCTCTGACTCCTCGCTAAGAGCTTCCGAGAGGTGGTGGCAACAGTTTTGTGGAGGAAGTAGATAAGGCAGGATGGATCCACAGTGAGTTAAACTGTTGTGGCATTTTTGCTTACAGGAAATAACTCGGTCCCCAAGTGTAAACATAACAACAAGCTGTGGAAAATACCATGAAACTAAATCGTCAACATAGATATTTCCTGTTTTTGTCCTACCCAACCATCAAAAACACTTAATTAGCATAGAAGAGATCAAGATGATCTTTAAGTGCAGGGGTATTAAGTTGCTATGAAGTTGTTTTTAAGGAAAACTTAATTGATATTAAGATGTTCAACTTTGAACACATCTAATTATTCAAAGTATTATGTTTGGAAACTACATTATTGCTCTTAACCCTTTTAAAACATGCCAAGAAGTACACACAACAGCTAAAGAAAAAAGAGGCTGGTTAGGAAAGAGTGCATTATCATATGAATAGAACGTAAAATAAACGTGAGATAGATTTTCTGTTAGATTGATTCTATGACACAATATAGGAAGAATATCTTAATGTCAACATCTAGTCAACATCAGTGACATTTTTCAAAGAGGGGTGTATTACATTGTGGAACAGGAAAGGTCGTACTTATGAGAGATGATAAACTGTGGTACACTGTTAGCAGACACTAGTGGAAAAGCTTAATTGCCCTTTAATAAGGCTTTATTATTTGCATTACAGTACAAAGCATCCATTTTATGTAAAATGAGTTGGTCACTATTAGAGTTGCAAAGGGGCGGAAAGTTTCCAGAAGGTTTCCATGGGAAGTTAAGCTGGGGAATTTTGGAAATATTCGATGCAAAATTAAACAAAAAACATGACATTTCAACAGATGAAAAAAAATGTTTTTAAGTAGAACAGAACAAGTTTTAATTATTCCATTGAACAATTATTTGTTTCATTGAAGAACGAAAACAGGAATGTTGAGTTAAATATTACTCATCCCCCCCAACCCCACTCATTAAAAAATGAACAAAAATGCACCCCCCATCCAAAAATCCCCACAAAGTCTCATTCAAAATGTTAAATGAAAAGAGCCCTTCTCCCTCCAAAAAGTTCCATTAAACAAAAGCAAATCTTCCTTCTAGCAATCCTCTGCATTTTTGCTTAAACCCTTTCAGTCAATGGGCTCTTCCTGGGCCTCATCAACATCCAACTCTTCCTCTTCAGTGTCACTGTCCAGCCTTGTTGAGGATGGCTCTGTGTCAGGCTCAAAGAGCCTTGGTTTGCCCGAATGCCAACCAGTTTTTCCACTCGTTTATTCCCATGGAAAGTTTCCATCTTTGAAAATTCCCGGAATTTTGCAACCCTAGTCACTATCATATTATTAATTCAACTAAACTGGATTGATTTATATGGTATTGTGTAAAATTACTCTTTAAAATGTGACACAGCAAAAATGTGATTAGGAACCCAGTTGACATATGTCAATGCTGTTCTTCAACTTGTCACCACAGGGTTAAACCTGGAGAATGGTATTTTACAGTTACTGCTGACTCCTATACTCAGGGGAAGCAAGATGTGTACAGTAAATGCGAATACCTTTTGGGGTCAAATGCTTCAGCTCCTCCTTTGGAGCCCCCTCCAGGTGTCCTCCATGCTAACCTCTCGATGTACTCATCTGCATCAAAGGGCTCCTGAGGGGGAGAGGAAGTGATGAATGTACTGAGGAATACCTCACACCAAAACATTAGCACAACAAAGATTTTACCCCAAAATAATAGAAGAAGAAGAAGAAGAAGAAGAAGAAGAAGAAGAAGAAGAAGAAGAAGAAGAAGAAGAAGAAGAAGAAGAAGAAGAAGAAGAAGAAGAAGAAGAAGAAGAAGAAGAAGAAGAAGAAGAAGAAGAAGAAGAAGAAGAAGAAGAAGAAGAAGAAGAAGAAGAAGAAGAAGAAGAAGAAGAAGAGACGTATAAAACTACACGAATAACGTTACACCCTGCAATGACGTTTTACAACATCTGTCTTGCTTTAACTGCACCCTAACAGTCAATTATATTAACCTTACCCTAAATAAACTCAAATACATGTTATATGTGTCTACTCTTTCTGTCTTACGACAGCTGTGTGTGTGAATATGTATCCACTATAAACACCAAGGATGTCAGTACCGTTTATGATAGTTAGCATCATAGCTAGCCTCACAGCTAAACCAGCTCTCCGCTGCAGAAGTCATTTTACCTCGAACAGCTGAGCAGTTGTCGCCATGTTCCAGATTCAGCTGACGGAGAAGTGAAATGCGATTTAGAGGAAGGAGCTCAAAGTCCGCAATAGCGCCGACTTCCACATGGATTTGTTGATTTCGTACAGTTTTGCCCTTTGTTGACAGCTAGCTGGTTAGCAGTCCTGCTTCCTGTATGGGTGGAGAAGGGTGGAATAGCTGCGAGCCAGAGCGCATGCGCACATGTCTTGTGATTGGTCACATGAAACACAACCAGGAAGTGAGATGCTGCGTTAAGTCAAATTCATACAGTAAGGCAATAATAATTTAACAGCTGCACAATAAGATGCGAGTATTAATATTGCTGTCACATTCGGTAAATTAAAGACTTTATTGCACCCGGAAAAATGAGTGTGAGAGCTTTGTGGATTATTTCGCACGAAAAGGGAGAACATTTGTCTTTACGCTTCGCAAGGTATGTATACAAGACTCTAATATCATGTCCTGTTTACAAATGTGTATATACCACAGCAGCCTTCTAATGTATTAAAGTCTCTGCTTATCGACTGGAGTGTTATGTAAAGTATTGTGTCTTCCCCCCACAGGAGGTTTGCTACTGTGGAGCACCGTGCAAAGATCCTGGCAGGTTCCTCATATACAGCAGTCCCAGAAGATAACACTGTGCTGCAGCTCCTGCTCACTGAGTTGGGACTCTCAGACCCAGACAAACCCTTTGTAGCTCTCAGAGATGATTGCCTTTATCGTCAGCGGTCACCAGCCCTGGAGCTGAGGGTGGACAGCCCTGGAAAGGGAATGCTTTGGCCAGTGTTGGCAATCTCCCACGGGCCAATTACCCTTGCTTGCCTGCCTTTAGTGGATGCTCCTGCTGAGCCACGGCCAGCCCTTGCAAGCCTGCTGTCTGTCTCTCAGGGCCTCACTCTCTTGGCAGGTCTGCAGACTTTTCTCCTAGGCTCTGGAAGTAAGCCTGATATCGAGGTGCTGGCCTCTCGCCTGGCGATGCTGCCCTCTGTACTCTTGCAGGTTTGTCCACTTGGCACACCCCTGGATGTGCCACTACCGGGGGCTCCTTCTACACCCACAGTGCCCACTCCTGCTGAGAACCAGAAGCAGCCAGCCTGGAAGACAGGGCTCCACCGCGGTCGAGCTGCGGTGAACGTAGCACTTATAGAAACCGTACGCTCCATGCAGTATGGTAACCGCAGCAGACAGGACTTGTGGGATGTTTACGGCACTGTGACATGCAAAGTAAGAGCACATTGTTAAGGAAAACAAGTCTAACTGTTTTTGCCTGTTTCCACTCTTTTCCTTCATTCTTCTTTTTTTGTCCTTCAACAGTGTGAAGTGGAAGGGGTGCTCCCAAATGTGATGGTGACCCTCACACTGCCACCAAATGGTTCTCCACTACAGGACATCCTGGTGCATCCTTGTGTCACTTCACTGGATTCCAGCATCCTTACTGCCAGCAGCGTGGATAACTTTGATGGCTCTGCTTTCTCCGGACCATATAAGTTCCCCTTCTCTCCTCCTCTGGAGCCTTTCAGACTATGCAGCTATACATCTCAGGTATGAAACATACATACTGACTTTCTTCTAATTCCAATACATTAACACTAATGTCCCAAGGGATATTGCAATTTTTCATTAGGTCCCCGTTCCCCCTATCCTGGGTTCTTATCAGCTGAAGGAAGAAGAAACCCAGCTGCGTGTGTCAGTAACCCTCAAACTTCACGAGAGTGTGAAGAACTCCTTTGAGTACTGTGAAGCACACCTGCCATTCTTTAACAGGTAAGAGATCATATTATTTTAGCACTGAGCACTTGCCAGTGTTTGTTTCCTGTAGATTGAAGAGGTTTAATGCCTCAGACTTCATGGCATCTTTGAGGTTAAGTTCGATGAGATGCAATTCTGTTAATAAGAATAATAAATGATATATAAAGATGTGGAATCATTTACATCTCTAATTCAAAGAAGGTATACAAAGATTTGTATTAACTACTGATACGTACATTTCTTGTCATTGGAAGCAAACTAAGGCTCTAAGGTTAATTCTATCTGGTAAGGAAATGCAATAATTAACAAGATAATTACTAATTGCATTAGTGATTACTTTAATATATAGATTGCTGGAAGCAATAAATACTGCTTTATGGTGTTTTACATTGGCCATTGTAATATGGAACAGAGCTATCCTGCATCTTTATTTAAACTGTATAGTTTTTTGCCAAAAACCATCACTGGTCTCATTAAAATGCAATAAATAAGTCCCCTGAGCTGATTTAATGAGTCCTCTTAACAGCCAACTAATGCCCCCAATAAACTAAGTAAACCTAATCTACATGTCTCAGCTCCATTATATGCAGCCATATTATAAAACACTCACAGAATTTGCAGATATATCCCAAAATTATTGCACTTAAAAATGACCCAACCAGAGAATCAGTTTTGTGTCAAATCTATTTTCATAAAATGCCTCTGTTGATTAAAGTGGTTTAACCTAACCACTTTAATCAGTGTGTCTACTCTACAGTAACATCTGCACATGGTCTTTGTATCCTGCGCAGGGATCAGTTCGGTGTTGTGGATGTGAAGGTGAGCTCCGGACAACTCGATGTGTCAAAAGAGAAAAACCTGCTGGTCTGGGGCTTGGGTAGGCATTGTGCTCATTAGTATCAATGGAAAACATATAACCTGAATGTAGCTGCATATTGAAAAAAGTAGCTAATGCAATGTTTCCCCTCCTCACTGATATTTAGGACAAAAGTTCCCTAAATCTCGCGAGGTAACAATGGAGGGTAAGATCAGCTTTTCTGGGCCGACACCAGGACCTACTGACCCCCTCTGCACAGAACTAACAGCCTATATCAAAGTGAGTTAATGTGTGTTGTGATACTCATGATCCAGTTTGTTTATTTACTGCAGCATGTTACAGCATTCTTTAAACAGCTGATTGGATAAGGTCAATTGGATAAGGCATCTATAATATAGACTCATTAGGTTGTAAAATGATTAACACCTCACCTGTTATCTTCACAGTTATATTTCAAAGTGCCTGACATGACACTCTCTGGGTGCTCGGTGGACCAGCATTCGGTGCAGGTGTATTCCTCTTCAAAACAACGTATTATAACATGTAAGCTAACAATGGTTTATTAAATAGAAAATGTGGCTGTATGTGCGTTTTCTGAAACTAAAATAAATGTCCATCTGTCTTATTTTCAGCACGAGAACTTCAATCCAAAGAGTACTTCATATGGAATTCAACAGGAAGTGCTCCGGTATCCTCTGGGCAGATGATGCTGTAGCATGGATACATGCTGCTCAATAACTGGACTGAAGACTGTCAAGCATACACTGTGATCCAGACCGGATATGTGACTGCATGAAATGTGTTACTACACTGTTGTTACTGAGGAGCTTACAAATGATAGACAATTTAAATAACATTTATAATACATTTACATATAAAAGACTGAATCATTTAGTTTTTATTCAGTGCTGTTCACAATGTGCAAACCTTGACTGGCAGAGGTATTGATTTTGTTTACGGATGATTGCTCTTGAAAAAAACGACCTGCCCCTCTAGTCCAACCTCTTTTATCCCCCAACCCTCCCCTCAAATTTATCCCATTGCAGACACAAGGGCCACCCCTCGCTCTGACAGTCCCACTTCAGTGACTCTCCATCAGCCGGATAATTAGCAGCTGGGGCCTTGTCATCAGCTGTTGTGGAGCTGGAGGGGGGGGGGGTGCGGCTGGGCTGTGAAAGGCCTGGCTGCTCCGGCCAGTGTCTTGGCTACAAAAGGTTCCTCTTTTAGAGCTGGCAGGAGTCCTTGCCCCTTTCACCAATCACTCCCCCAACCCTTTTGACCCCATCCCCGCCCTGTCAACTAGTGGCTAGTTCAAACACTCCACCTCTCTAACCAGACGGTGATTGAGCGCTGACCCTCGGGCCCTCTGAGACTTTAAAGCAGCCGGTCCCTTTCAGTGAGCAGGAGCTGCCTAATTGGTGAAAAGGTCACAAGGATGGAAGTGGTTGGTACGCCTCTTGAAGTTACACAGGTGCTTTAACTTAATCCGTATAAAAACGATAGTTATAATTTCAACATTTGTTGTTGTAAAACGAATAACAGTGTAGATAACACTTTATAATCAATTCATACTAAATATATATAAGATGGGCATACCAGATGTTTCTCACACTTTACATTTATTTGATCTGAACTATAATGGGTTTTATATGAACTCATACATACTAGGAAAGCTCAACTTCAGTGTATTTAGTTAAATGGATAACCAGCCGATGAAGGGTTAAATCAAAGGAGATTGTGCCCCCACTATTCCTCAGTAGCCAGACTCCTCTGAGTGCCCTCATTGTCTGCTGTTGGCCTCTTGTGCCCCTTGCTGGTCCAAATGCTACATTCTCACGTGGATTTCCACTCAGAAGGCTGACCATGACCAATCCTCTGTCAATTGGAACCAATTGCTCACACGGCATCTTTCACCTTCTTTTTATGTAGCAGTACGGAGTGGCAGACACCGAGACCTCTCGGCTCTCCCCCTCCACGATGATTTGGCTTTAAGGCCCAGTGTGTGTGGCTAGCGAACTGGAAAAGGAGAAGTTTTTTGAAGAGTTGGGCCACTCTAAATCTCCTCAGTATCCCAATATGTGGTCAGTCTGGCTCCTCATGTCTGCAGTCAGTGGCCTCTCACTGGCAGACTTTGCTTTGTTGATTGAACGGCTTGCTAAGTAGAAGGTCTCATTTTGTATGTGTTGCTCTGCTCCAGTGTCTTACGCTTACGCTCATACCTCTTGCTCTTTCATTCTACAGTGGTTTTCAGAACAATACATTATTTATTTCCTAATCGTTTACTATTTTCTTCAAGCATACAAGAAACATTTTTGTACAATGTTCTCACAGGCCAAAATGCATTTGTGAAATTAAAGCAGCAGTTTCGATCGTAATTAATCATTTTGAGGCTTGCATAGCCTTCATTTCTCAAGTGATCTTTTATACCTAAAGGTGTACAAAACATTAAATACACTATTACAAACACTGAAGCTGTTATCCTGTGTACTTCACTGTGTCCCTCAGCCCAATAATGACACCCAGTGGTTGAGTAATAAAGGTAATGTAAGCCTTTGATTTCTTTAATACAGTTAAATGCTTATTTCATCTATTCAAATAGTTCTAGTCAGCCACCACCAGATAATCTTAGCCTGTTTAATTCCCGTCCAGCCCCCTGCTGAGCACTGTGATCCCAGCAGTGTTCCTCTAACGCACTGTGCCTGAGGAACAGGATTTAGTCGGCCGCTGCGGCCAGGTGTTTGGTGGGAGTCCAGCTCCTCTCCACCTCTCTAAACCCGCTAAGAGCCGGCCTCAGGGAGACCACTTGAAGAATGATGGTCCAATTAGCAGTTTACTGTTTTCATTATAATTATTGTTCAAGAGCTGCAGATCTGTTTAAATAATGGGATATCTTTGTACAAATATGTTGTGCTAATTTCTATAACAAAAGCCCAGTAGAAAAGAAGCTTCAAAGCTGGCTGATTTGAATCCCAACTCTTTGAACTTAATGTAAAATGTTTGCTATCAACATGGTAGGTAAAATGAGCCTGACTGTAAGTGTTCTCACTGCTTTCACCCATAGAGGGCATCATAAACTCAGCCATGAAGGAAGTATCCCCAGAACATCAAGAGTTTTCTTTATATTGCAAGGTGTTTATGGCTTATTGTACCAGATCCCTCTTGCACCTCTTGTCCTTGCTGTCTGACAGCTTCTGGCAGATTCAGACCACATAACCATCCCTCTGGGTGGTGTCCCTGTCTTCTATTCCCACTATTTCCCTTTCGTTTGTCCATAATATGTTTTTGTCTATATATGGGCATCTCTGTCCAGTGTGTTCATTCTTTTCCTCTGTTTCTGGGACCTCTCTCTCCCTGGATCCCATCTTCTTTGTTCGGCTGGTTTCGCTGTCTCCCTTCACAAAGGTGACGTAGAAAGGTTGGGTCTAGAAGGCAGTTGGGATCCAGCCTTTCTCCTGTGGTCTCGTCCCAGAAGATGTCCCTCTCTGTGGGACTCCTCACCAGTTTCAGCCTCTGGATGCCCTCTGTATTTGGACCTTCAACTTGAGGGCCCAATGACATCATATTTAGACCACATTCAGATATTTTGTATCAAGCTTCCTTGTTAGAATAACAATTTGCAATCTTACCGTTAACTGAGTAGACGACCTTATGTCTTCTCTGCTCTCTGGCCTGTCGGTGGTGAGCTCGCCGCTGCCGATGAGCCTGTTGGGTGAGAGCTGTTTGGGCCTCCAGAAATCCTCCCTAGAAAATCCCAGAGCCACAAGAGGACATTGGTGTGAAAGTACTTATTTATATTCTACTCTTTACTCCAGTATGTGTCTTTGACAGGTATAATTAAATGTTTTCAGATTTATCTTGAGTAACCGGTTAGATTAATGTTTGATTGATTTTGACATAATAATAATACAATAAATAATAATACATTTATTTTGGCAGCACAAGCTGAGTGCTATAGTCCTGTAATATTGGACAGAAGGTAAACATCTACACGGCCAATTTATCCAACACTCAGCAATTTAGACAAAAACAATCTAGATTGATGAATAGCACTGCAGTATTTAAGAAAAATATGAATTTTTTTATTTAGTGGTAACAGTCCCTTAAAGTAAAGGGTCTGGCATTACTTATTCAACCACTACAACAAAGATATATTACAATATATTTATATATGTAATTACGATGTATGTCATCGTGTTAATATATTCCCTTTGGACAGACATGGACTTGAAGTAAACTACTTTTTTTGTGTGTGCAATATTGGCAGTTATAGAGGGGGCTTCTCTGTTCCCTGTACCCTGAAAATAGATCCCATTGAGGGCCAGTCATGCCTGTAGACCACCCTACTTTCCAATCCGTAGATACTTTAATCAGATCCACTGGGACTGGAAGAGCCCTTACTCACAGCTGTTTCCGTCTCTTCTTCGCTCTTTATTCCCCCCCTCATTGTAAGCACTGCTGCACACTTTAATTTTGCCTCAATTTAAAAAAAGCATGAACTGAATTATTGATGATACAGATGCACTTGAACTCTTCCCTACTTTGTCAAGCTGCTTTACCTGAATCATTCTGCTGGTGCCACAGCTTCCTGTCTGGCCGATTGTAGAAGACAGGGGGACACCCCCATCTCTGCAATCCCTGCCCTGCAACAAACAGAAACATTTCTCATTGTGTCGTGAGATATCATGGGAGCAGTGACGCTGGCACAGCAACCATATGTTTCTTTTCTTTTTTATTACCATGGCAATTTGAGTGGCAATGCTTGTGTGCCCAATTTGCAGGGCCAGTGGTTGGAGTGTCTGAGGAGGAAATAATAATGATGGCATGTCTGGGTAAAAATCTGAAGTCAGAAACAATAATACAAAATGATGTCTGCCCGAGTCTTGCCGGGGTTTGAATAGATGAAGAACTTCTCATATAAATCAGGCAACAATAATAGCCTTTTATAGTTAATAACATATATTAACCTGCATTCTTCGGGGTGGATGTGAGTGAATGATGCTTGAATTGTTACTTTGCTTTGATGGGATGTTTCCTGCAAAGCATGGTTGTTACAACACACACATGCAGACAATCAGTATCACAACACATAGTGGACTGTACAAATACAACTGAATGGGAATGAAACACCAGGGACATGAGACTTACTAACCTGAGAGTGTGGAAAGAGTTATTTCCTGTCTCAGTGGAGGTAAGGTTTTCTTTTTCTGTGCCAGAGATCCTGATGGCTGCTCCACACTGACGGGCAGAGCGGGGACGGTCCATTGTGGTTCAGGCTGTGCCCCCTCCTGCAGGCTATTACACGGAGCCACTTTAAACAGCTTGGGTCTGGAGCCTGTAGAGCCCATTGACTTGCCCCTTGTCCTAATGCTGTCAAGCCAAGATACTAAATTCTACTCTAGCACAAGAAAGTTCAAAGTTAGTTTATCTTTCTTCAGGTTTAGTTTAGTCTTTACTAATACTAATCTCACCTTTTTAAAGTCTTCTCGTCAGAAATGCAGGTTCTGTAACTGTAGGTCCACCGTTTTTGTTGAATTTTTCCAAACTTGTTAATTCCCTAAGAATTGTTTGGCTCTTCTTTTAAAGACATCAATAACAGAATAACTTAATGTATAACATTAAAACAAGCCTGGTGGTCCTCACATCTCCCCTGCTGGCAAAATGATTGTTTGTCCCGACGCATCTCTGTCAAAGTAAAACCGCAAAAAACACTTTTGGTAGTGCTTAAAGGAGTAGGTGTGTACTTCAGCGCTGCCTTCATACTTGACTTCATTATAATGAGCTAGGTTTCTATGGCAACTCTCCCTACAGGTTACTTTGTAACTCATAAGTTAATGCTTGAAAGAACCTGTTATTTCCATATTGGAAAGCCCGAAGGGGTAAGGAGAGACGGCAAATCTCTGGGAAATTGTTAACTGACTAAAAAATGTGACTTCATGAGTAAACAGAAGAACACATGGGATGGACAAACTGTGTTACCAAGGTTTGTCCTTTTCGGCTGCATGTCAGATAAGACAGTAGTTTTATCAGCGCTTTATGTAGACTATTTCATATAACTTTTGGCTTTAAAGCAAGCCTTGAGATTATGTAGTAATTATTTTCCAAACGGGTTCCCTTTATGTATTACATTTTAGACCATCTTTATCACTTAAATTATTTAACTTTGTCTTCTATTGCAGCATCTACAGTTTGGATAGAGTGTTTTGGCCTTGTTTGGAGCACTATTGGTTGTCTTATATTACTTTTCAGTGCTGAGTGCTTGCCTTTTTTAGAAAATGATACAGTTTGGCAATAAACTTGTTATATGACACGACCTTGTCGAGTTTTGTAATTCTTTGTAATTCATGCTTTTCACACTTTCCTCATGTTCTGTCTGCCCCATATTTATCTACAAATATTTCAACAAGTCCTCCAACTCATACGACCAAATATGTTGTTTGTTCAAGCGCTTAATACGTCCTATAATTACGTTTGAAAGTTTTCGCCCTCTAGTGCTCCCGTTGAATGCAAACGTTACAGATGGTCGTTTATTCACAAATAACCCTCTCTGTAAAATCCTAAATTGTAGGATAGTTTGGCCATTAAAACGCTTTTTGATTAGATTTCTAGCGAGAAGTGTATATTGTACTTTTAGAATCCACGTCCAGTCGATATGTAGGATCTATAGTTTCATATATATTACGAAGATGATTTGAGGTATGCGGCAGCCTCCATGTAAAGTTACGGATTGAAAACAGTATTTCCGGTCCCGACGTTTTCATAATAAAACCAATGATCAAATGATTTAACAGTGACATCTGCAGTACTCATCAACTAAAAAACATCAGTTCATTCTTGTTAATTATACGACATTTATTGGTTTAATTTATGTACTATTCTTTCACACACAGTGACGTCACGAGCTACCCACAATGCAACACGCGCCATATATATATATATATATATAAATACGCCATTTTCATGGAGGTGCAAATATCCTGGAAGTGCAAATATAAACAGCTAGCTAACGTAGCAAGGCAGAGCGCACTAGTTTTTTTTTCTAAATTAACGACCGAAGAAATCGCTGCATGTCTTTGGATTACATCTCTGGACTTGAGGGGTGTGCTCTAGGTCGTGCATCTACGTCTAATTTCTGGAAACACCAGGTGAATACCCCACTTGTCACAATAATATTATCATGCCATTGCATATATGTGGTATTTTAGAGTTGACTAGATATTGATTAAGGCAATAGACTATGATATTCAGTACAGGAAGCTTAGCAACACCTAGACGGTGTACGGCTAAACCCTTGGCCTGCTTGCACCTCGAGTAAAACGGCGGATACCGGAAGTACGGTGTCGCCCTCGGCCCAATACCCGTATGTGTGTGTGAAAGAATGCTTTAGTTTTTCCCATAGGATTTTCTCTTTCGATTCTGAGAGACACCTTTCTTTTTTCAGAGGTTTTGATAGGCATGTCGGGATATGGTGTTTATCCGATATGAAATCGGAAAAACATTTTTTTTTAAATAAAATACTTTATTCCGAGTGTTCTTGCTTTTCTCTTTGGAAGTCATCACATAACGGCATTGTAATACACGGTTCGGCTGCATTAAATATTACATATCTGCCGTAGATATGTATTTATAGAGCCCTGATCAGAAGACCTTTTGACAAACTGTAAGAAATGTCGCCAAAACTGAATACGTGACGTGGATCATAAATATATTAGCAATTAAACATCTTCCATTTATTTTCACACAATACGGCTCCTTACAGTATCAACACTAATTCGGCTGACTTTTATATTTGATCCAATTGGTATATAGGTTATATTAACACCATAATGGTGCACAGCTGATAGAAAGGGATTTTTTTGTAGTTTTTAAAGATATTTAGTTGACTGTTACAGGTTCATGGTACAATGCATAAGCTTCAAATCGAGAGACTGAAACTGTATTTTCCTTTACCGTTCTGTTTTAATTTCACAATAAAGTTAAGTCATGTTTGATATGTTTTATTAACTACACCACTGGTTTTTTAACCCGCGCCGCCTAGTGGTTAAAGCACGTTATTTAATTTTGTTGTTGAATACGTTTTATTTGATGAAAACATTTAAATATTAAGAGTAGCCTACATACAAAATTGAAAATATCAAGAAGATACTGTAGTGATCTCTAGTCTACAATAAAACAGTTTAGTGCAGGACGTCCAAAGATATTAACAGGAAGATGTGCAAAACAGACAAACTAATAAGGCTTTATTTAAACTTTAAAGATTACTTTAAGTTAAGGTCTTCTTTTGAATAAGAAAAACACATTGGGGTTATCCACAGATAAATATGAAGTCTGACAAAGTACTTAACGTCCAATATATTTCATAGTTTATTTTGGCACTTGACTATCACCTTCCCTGAATTTGACTCAGGTGTAACTAAAGTCTGATTTAAGGTTGTTTATATTTCACATCATTAATCAGAATCTGCAAAGTAACTAAAATACATGTAGTGGAGTAAAAATACCAGGTTAATCTCTGAATTGTAGTTGAGTAGAACAAAGTAGTACATGCTGCTGTAACAAAAACATTTCCCAACGTGGGATCAATAAAGTATATCTTATCTTAAGATCATCGATGGCTACTGCCATATTTGCAAAATGTGCCTCTGAACCTTGACAAGTGCATGTTTCAGGCTTATCAATGAACAACAGGAGGGGTCACAGACATAAGTCCAGCTGTTAAATAAAGCTCTTCTGACCTTAGGTGTCATGTGGGTATATTAATTCACACATTTATTAATTTGATAACACCACTGTTTCGTATCCCCTAAACCTCCAGGGTGTACAGTTTAATACTGGCAACTTCTAATTGTGGGAAATACGAGAACGTCTTATAAAAGAGACGTGCCATATAATGTTGCGGGAGGAAGGAGCCGTGGACAGGGGAGAGGCCAGACGGGGCGCCGCCCGAAGCTGCCGTCGAGGCGAACCGTGAGCCGTCCGAAACCGCCGAGAGGGAAGAGGCCAGACAGGGTCCCGAAGCGCGCCACCCACGGGCCGGCGACGTCCGAAACCGTCGAGGCGAGGGAAGAGGCCAGACAGGGTCCCGAAGCGCGCCACCCGCGGGCCGATGAAGGCATGGGCGACGTCCGAAACCGTAGAGTCGAGGCGAGACGGGGTCCAGAAGCGCGCCACCCAGGCGCCGATGAAAGCGTGGGCGACGTCGAGGTGGTGAAAAAGCGAGAGGGTCCACACGAGGCCGACCAGACATGATCGAACCTCCTCTCCGGCACCACAAAAAAAAATTGTCAACAGTCAGATGTCAACCGATGGATGTCAATAGCCGTTAGCAGCTGGGTCATTTTTTTTATGCGGTGCCTTTGGTGTCCCCAGTACAAAATATGTTGTTTTTTTGTCTAAATCTGGACAAATACTAATTACATTTTGTTTTTAATGTGTGTTCAATTGTTAATTTATTATTAATACAATGATATGCACATCTAAGTTTTTTTTTTCATTTTAAAAGCATTGGTTAAAGGGATATCGAGGAGTTTTTCCATGTCCCCACTGCTGGTCATTCAACTTAGATCTAAAATATAGCTATTAAAAACAAAATTAATTTATAAATATGTTATTATTATTTTATTTAACTTGTCAAAATCTATCTAATCAAATAATGTTTTTATTCAAATTGTAAAAAAAATAAATAAAAAAATAAGGTTTAATGTTTGTCCCCGAGGGTCGCTGTCCACCCTGTTGAGCTGTGTATCTGTCCCTTTAAGAAAAATACATATTTCTCAGTGACATCACACCTATGAAATTAAATGACACCAGAGGCGGGAAATTCAACTGAGGTAAGCTGTGTGGGTTTCTACTGCTCTTACAACTGATTTGGATGTTTCTGTCAATTTTGTTTGATGTGTTTGAACATAACATGTCCAACCTGTTAGGCCTAAGTATGAAGGATATTAATCGAATTCTATTATTTAAAAAAGTTCCTTTAAAAAGTGATTGATTCCTCATAAAGTATCCAAGGTCATGCTAGCAAATATGCTAACACAGGCAGGGTAAAGGCTAACTTTTGCTCAAAATGTCCACCCTGTTAGTGTCCACCCTGTTAGGCTTATTCAACTAACAGGGTGGACAACATCCTAACAGGGTGGACATGTAAGTATTGTTTACTTATTACAACATTTGTTAATATTATATTAATATTATATTATTTATTATTATATTACTATTATAACATTATAATAATGTTTTTATAATATAATAAATGATCACCACCATTAGATCTATAGGCACAACACAAACTGCTGCAAAAAATCCTAGGGAAACACTGATGGGTATATTATCTAGTATATTATGTACACAAGGATTATAGGTATAGTACTTAAAGTAATGGCATGCATTTGTATAGGAATGGCACCCCCGATAAGTGCAGCTGAATCACAGCGGTACTACAGAGCACGCCGTGATGCTGACCCAGAGAGAAGACAGCAATACCTTGAAAAAGAGAGAGAGAAATGGAGGAGGGACAGAGAGAAAGGCATAAAGATGGGTATTAATGAGGTCTGTGAGAGGGAGAAAAGGGCAAAAAGGAAGAAATGGAGGGAGGCAAAGAAAGCCGCGAGGGCCAACGTTTCCAGAGCCAGGGATTCCCTCAGCACTCCCCCTGCAACTCCCGAGAGTCAGTCAGAACCAGAACCAGGGCCTTCAAGGTTAGTGCAAGTTTATAGGAAATGTACTCGGCATATGGAACACAATACACAGTTTTTAACACTTTTTGAGCTGTTTATAAGGACTTATTATGTTTGCTTTCGCTGTGTGTGTGTTTGTGTTTAGGCAGCGCCTTCAAGGGGAAAAGAGGGCAAGAAATGGAAGGAGAAGACTCCAACAGGAGCTAGCCTTTTTAAAGGCCAAGTTGGATAGAGAGATAAGAAAGAAAGAAAAGTATAAAAAAAGATTTTTACGGTGTAAGAAAAGCTCCTCATCCCCACGTGCATTGGTGAATAGGATGCTACATGATCAGAGGGTTTCTCCACATGTTCGTAAGAGCCTTATTTTTCAGTCTGCCCTAGTTGCGGACATAGCTCAAACATACAAAGCCTCAAGAAGAGAAAGGGTGAAGCAAACAATAGCCAAAGTGGCATGTGGTAGGCTATTAAAAAAGTACAGACTGCAGTCATTTGCATTCAGGGCTCTTGGATTCTCCAAGAAGAGGGGGATGTTGGACAGGGATGCAGACCGTAATACTTTTCAGAGGAAGAAGAGTTCAAGGAGTCTAGAAAGTAAAGCCAGTATCCATACCTTCTTTCTTCGTGATGACGTGAGTCGTATGACAACTGGGCGCAAGCAGACCATCACAGTGAGGAAGAAGAAGATGCAGAAGCGACTGCTTTCTGACACACTCAAGAACCTTCACAGGAAATTTGGATCCGAAAACTCAGACAACGTGTCATACT
This sequence comes from Gymnodraco acuticeps, assembly GCF_902827175.1. Classification (NCBI taxonomy): domain Eukaryota; kingdom Metazoa; phylum Chordata; class Actinopteri; order Perciformes; family Bathydraconidae; genus Gymnodraco; species Gymnodraco acuticeps. Next base: position 6,178,241 of record NW_022990295.1, on the reverse strand, counting down.
GTCTTTTTTGTGCATGTCGGCCATTTTGGGTCGTGGCCCCTACTGATGCTGATCGGGCCACGTGCCAGTGTAAAACCCATGAAAACCTCCAGTTCATGGCTGACACCCTCTACAGCCATGGGATTGTCGTCTCCAAGAATATTGAGGAGATGGTTGACCGCACTGTCTGTGCCACAGAAATGAAAGCTTGCGCCTATGGTGATTGTGTAGAGTGCCGCCTCACCACTCACCCAACCCTGAAATCAGCCACAGAGGAAATTGTACAAGTTGTACAATGGTCTACTGAAAGGACAGGTGAGGAAGAGAGGAAGACCATTACGCTTAAAAAAGAGGTCCAGAGCACTGAATCAGACCTGGTCAGCAAATTTCAAGAGAATCTATTCAAATTCCGTAAGCACCTTTTTAACATCAGGTGGCAATACAGTGCTTACAGACAGCTACGGGAAAGCCTCCAAGCCAACGAGTGCTTAATCCACATCGATTTCAGCGAAAATTACTCTTGCAAATATCACAACGAGATCCAGTCTGTGCATTTTGGAGGGTCCCATCAACAGGCAACGCTGCACACTGGTGTACTGTACACCACTGAACAGACACCACTGTCATTCTGTTCAATCTCATCCTCACGACGACATGACCCACCAGCGATCTGGGCCCACCTGGAGCCTGTCCTGGAGATGGTGAAGACCAAGTGTCCAAAGGTGGAAAGGCTTCACTTCTACAGTGATGGCCCGGCAACCCAGTACAAGCAAAAGGGAAACTTTTACTTTCTCTCCACTGAGCCATTCAGGCTTGGTTTCAAAGAACTGACCTGGAATTTCTTTGAGGCCAGCCATGGCAAAGGAGCTCCAGATGGCATCGGAGGGACATTGAAGCGATCAGCGGACCGAATTGTGCGCTTGGGGGAAGATGTTCCAGATGCCATCACTCTTTTCAAAAAACTCAAGAGACTGGAATCAACAGTGGAGCTCTTCTTTGTCAGTGAAGAGGAAGTTGAAGCAAAAACGGAGGTAAAGATGCCCCGCACCCCTGCAAAAACATTCACAGTAGTCAAGTATTTTGAGGCTCTCTGTACGTTGATACCTGGGCATATCAAGTACAGGGACATCAGTTGTTTCTGTCAGAGGCAGGATGGTCCACTGGATTGTGCCTGCTTCGACCTGAAAGTAGCTACTGTGAATGGAGTTCCTGTGACCCCCCCAAATCAGAATGAAGAGACCCCATGGCGACCAGCGGCAGTTGACAGCACACACATTGGAGGGTGGTGCGTCATTAAGTATGACGATGATGTGTACCCTGGCATCATCATGGACGTGGAGGGCGATAGCATTCAAGTGAAGTGCATGCATAGAAATGGAGTAAACAAATACTTCTGGCCAAGACCACGTGAAGATGTCAGCTGGTATGCAGAGGAACAACTTCTCTGTCTTATACCAGAGCCAAAGGAACTCAACAAGCGCTCAGTCCAACTTGAGAAGCTTACATGGAAGTACCTAGAAAATAACTTTATGTAAACTAAAAATGTACTCGAAGTTATGCACGATGATCAGAGCTCTTGGTTAAGGTGTTCAGGCTACCAAACCCAGTGGTGTTCCACAAGCCACTGGTGGTGGCAAAAAATGAGCATGATTATAGTTGGCCTCAGCAAAGTGCCTCATAAAGCCTTTGCCTACCTGTTTGAGCCCTCCAAGTTTTGGTGTTGGCCTTTCTTTTTCTGTGATTTTTTTTATTGGAAATTCTGCTGAATAAATGAATTATGAAGCAAATTACTGTCTTCTTCATTAGCTGCCATTTTCCTCAGTCTCCAACGTAGGGCAATAGCCTACGTGCCCCACAGCTGGAAAATATTATGACATCACACAGACTTGCTCACAGGTCCTAGGGGCGTACCAAAGACCCCAAATCAAATTCTGATATATTGTTTTAATTCTGTTAATATTTGTTGCTACTCTAAAGTACACATTCTATAAGAAAACCCTGCAACCACAGACACAGCAGACCTTTGGGACGGAGATAGCCTTATGAAGAAGCAAAGGCAGATACACAAAGTTGCAGCTCCAGTTCCAAATAGTGGGTATATCAAACCAAAACGATTTGATATATTAAAACAATTTTAATAATTTAATATAAAGATTGTTTTAACAATAGAATTAATATTTTAACCAAAAATTACACTTTAAAATGATAGGGCCTGGAGAGAAGGTCCTGAAGGCCCTGACGGACTTCCACTGGTGTCCACCCTGTTAGACGTATGTCCACCCTGTTATATTGGTATTTTTCTAGCATAGTTTAATGAAAATATCGAATATCAAGTGTATATTTGTACTTTTATAAAGAAATGAGAGAGGTTGATTATATATATTCTAGAAACTTTTAGTAATTCTTATTGTATTTAAGTTTTCTCATGAAAAAATATGCCACGTTGTCATAATCTACACTTGTTTTTCTCAATATATACTACTTAAAACTAATTAGGTATGAAATATATATCTAATTAGAGTTAGGGACATACAACTCTTGTTAAAAAGTCACTTTAATTGTAAGAATGCACTGAAAACTCATTTAAGCAGTTATGTGTATGTCCTTAACAGGGTGGACATATCCCGGGTGTCACGTGTTGTTAATATATCTATATATATAAAGATTTAGGTGCCTGAGCTTGACCAAAATGTTTTTTAGCAAATTAGATATGTCCTTTATAGAATAGAACATTAAAAAGTAGGTAAATCAACTATTTATTTCACCCAACTTGTGAAGTCCAAATGGCACCCTATAAAAAAAATGACCCAGCTAGTCGTTCGCTGTCGTCGTTAGCCGCCAGCTGGTAGTCTTCGGTAGCTGCTAGCCGTTAGCTTACCGTCGTTAGCTGCTAGTTGCCGTTAGCTGTTGATAGCTGCCAGCCGCTAGCTGTCGTGGTTAGCTGTTAGCTGGTGTCGACGGCCGCTAACCGTAAGCCGGCAGCCGTTAGTCGATGTCGTCGGCCCCGGAGCCTCTGCTAGGCGGCGTGCCTCTACAAGGGAAGGTGCCGCTGCGTGTAGTGGCCAGCAACTCAGGGTTAAATCGCCGGGCGGCCAGGAAGAACCGGCTAGCTTCTTCGGCTAAAGCGAGGGGCTCAACACTAGCCGTGTTAGCTAGCGCAGCCTGGACATGCAGCCGCACGTCCTGAAGAAACAGCCCCATGAGGCTGAAGCCTGGTTCTCCCAGGTCGTGTATCGTCTCCGTGTAGTCGGGAGGCTTGCTGTCTTCCAGTGCCGAGACGATGTGGGAATGGCGAGCGACGTCCTCAGCCATTCCGTGGGGGGCGCACCGAGCCTCAGTCCGTGTGCCGGTGGCAGCCACGGACGTCTCCAAAAATCTCCGGCATATCGAGAAAAACTGCGTTTTTCGCCATGTTCGGGTCAGTCCCAGAAACTTCACGAGACGTTGTCAGGCTCACCAATGTAGTGCCGAGAGATAGGGAGTCGGAGGCGGTGCAATGAAGGTATGAAGCTGGCTTTAATGAGCAGCAGAAACGGACAAGGTGTCGGGTCGCAGCCCGGGAAGACATTGAGAAAGAAGCCAGGAGGGCACACAATATATAGGCTATAGGTAGCAACCCGTAGCAACACATATGTCCGTGCGGAAACAATACCCCCAACCTGTAGTTCCATGTGTGACGTTTGTGTCAGTGTGTTAATAAGTGATCACTACAGTGTAATCATTTGAAAGTGAGGGGAATATATCCGGTTTTATTATGAAAACTTCAAGACCGAAAAAACTGTTTTCACCCACGCTAACATAACATGGAAGCTGCATGATACGTTATCCTGACGAGACCTCAGATCATCTTCGTAAATATCTATCAAACTATAGATCCTACACATCCACTGGACGTGGATTCTAAAAGTACAATATACACGTCTCGCTAGAAATCTAATCAAAAAGCATTTTAATGGCCAAACTATTCTACAATTTAGGATTTTCCAGAGAGGGTTATTTGTGAATAAACGAATAAACGGGAGCATGTTGTTTCTTACACGACCACTAGAGGTCCTACACTTTAAAACCATACAGTCTATGTTTAAAACGTGGCTATGGGTCGTAATCTAAGCTGCTTAAACAATCGACCTATTTGGTCTTTTTTTGTAGGAGGACAGGCTGAAATATTTCCAATAAGAATGTGTACACAAATCTGTTATTATGGCAAACGCTGTATTTAACATTCATTACATAAGGCCTCTCTCTAACGTCTCTTATCCAGCAGAATTAATTAACATTATAATTAAGATTTGACATTTGACATTACAAATGCCTCTGCTCATTCTAGCTAATTTATTTTAATATGTTAAAATGTCACTGCGGTTGTTTAGCTGAAAGTGTCACCTCAGCAAATGCTTCATTAAAGGTTTCAACTCACTGACTGCACTCCAGCAGTCATAAATACACTGTGGTGTTAAACTCTTGGGATTGTGTGTGTGTGTGTGTGTGCATGCGTGCGTGCGTGTGCGTGCGTGTGTGTTTGTGTGTCTGTGTGTGAAGACTAAGAACTAGGTCCCCTGACACCCTAATCATCTAAAGAACACTATATGAACTAAAATGCAACGTTGCAACATGCTATGTGACACTTAAGTCATTTTGATGAGGCCTGTCACAGTGTTATGCTCTAAAGGCAAAACATGTCCCATGAGCCTCCATTGCCAGGCAGATTGGTACGCATTGTTACCACAGATTGTGTATATGTGAAAGAGGATAAATTAAAGTAGAAACTATCATTTCCAATCTTCATCAGTTTCCACTGCATGTGTGTGTGCTTGTGTGAGTAAGTAACAGCTAAATACACCATTGCGTAATGTATTATAGCGAGGATAATTCTGCAAAGTCATCACTGCTAAATCAATGCAATGCACTTACCATATTAGCCTACTAATATTATATGAACCACACCGCCTAGTTCTGCTAAAAATATCTATTCATGATACAAAGTATACAGATGAAACAATAGTATAATGTCTCTGAAAGCTGTTCACACAGTTTGGAAAAAATGGTGATCTCACCCTCAACTTACTCTAACAACAAAATATGTGTATTTGCCATCATTAAACTATATGGTCATTCAGCATCTTTTCATGTTGAAGTGGGGGAGTGAATCCAATTTAAAATTTTCGATTTTGGAAATGTGACTATTATTTAAACAAGTAATACATGCTATAAATGTGAGTTTTAAGCCTTTTATTACAAAACCAAAAGAGCCTGTACATTAAGCATAGTATAACTGCCATTCTTGTATATACTACTATTCAATAAGATTCAAAAATAATACTCTTATTGATAAAGCTCTAAATAAATATCATAAATACATGTAAGATTGAGCCAAATTGGCCCTGTTAATATTTATATTCACAGAATACAGTCCGCAGAGCAGGTGAGGGGAGGTCAGTCAGCTCTTGTTTTGGGTGCGTGCGAGGAACAGGACTGAGCATCAGGAATAACAGTTTCCATGAATGTCTTCCTTTCCCCCCCTCCTGTTGTGAAGTGATTTAGTGAGAGATCTCCAGAGTGAAGTTCAAGACAATACTTCCTGTCTCCCTGATAGAGTCCTCGTGGACCAAAAATCCCGTCACACCTCCACACCATGGAGGAACATTTGCAGACAGGGCTTAAAGACTGGTTAACACAGGCTACTAGCAGAGCTCAGCCATGTCATGCCAAGGGAATAGAGACTGTGCCGTTTGCCCGACTGCGGCTTCGTGTGTGGATGCTGGAGTCTGTGAGCTCCTCGCCGTGTTCCTCCGTCTTCTTGTCTGCAATGGTGGCCAGGAAACGCAGCGTGACTGAGTCCCACTCCTCAGGCAGCAGCAGGAGCAAGAAGCCCAGGCAGATGATGCAGGTGGCTGCCAGGCGCACCACACTGAAGATCACCTCATGTTTCAAAACATCTACGGCTACAGCAGGTGAAGGAAAGACAGGAAGTGTGCCAGAGGAGCAGAACAGGGAAGGAGGGGGGGGGGGGGGGAAACAAAAACAAATTGAGATTAATTACATGAAGTAAGATAAACCACAGGACACTGCAGCTATAGGGGGATGAGTGAAGCTAATGCGGATTGAAATCAGCACAAGCCGTCCACTTTATCCTCTGTGTCTTTGCGGTCTGGAGACAAGTGGCCGTAACCCACTGACCTTCATGCAGTCCATCGTGGTCAAAGAAAATAACTCGTCTGCAGGCATTTAGTGTCGCCTTAGCAACCTGATCCTCCCTCAGCGAGAGAAGAGTTGCCGGGTGTGTTGAGGCACATTGATGATTGGGTTTCCAGGAAGAGAGAGGCAGACTTGCTGTGTAATCTGTTTGCTTCAGTAGCCTTAAGTGCTGACCTCTCAAAACAAGTACCACAGTATGTGTGGCCATTTACTCTCCTTCTCACAATCATATCAATAAGAAATAATAACCAATACATTGAAGACAATACTTAGGAAACTTTACCTGCATTGCCCGGCACACTGAGGAGTGTCCCTATGGAGATGAGAATGGGGTACGTCAGCACCACACCAACATGCACCAAGATGTTGAAAACTGTAAAAGAAGAGGAATAGATTAGAGTTCACACACGACAGGTCATCTTATCAATGAGTTAAGTAAAAGAAGAAATTATTTTGCCTCTTTCATTAAATGTTTTCTTAAACAAAAATGACAAAGTCATTAGTTACAGCTTTTAATTTGAAGGTACGTTGAGGAGTTTATGACCAATAGTAGTTTTCAGTAGCTTGCATGCAGCTAGTTTACATTGTGCTGTCTGTTTGTGCACAATGCCCCAAAAAGCATACCAATAGCCAACGAACGCAGTGAAAAGCAGACTGTAAGCATGTAAACAATTAGAAATCTTCTTATAAATACATATATTTTTTAAGGAAACATATTACTATAAATTAACTGTTTGTTAATTAACAATTAACATTAATTCAAACACTTTTAACAGGTGGGTGAAACCCTGATATTCACTCTTTTCTCTATAGGTATTGATGCACTCTCACCCAGCCACAGTCCTGCCAGTCCACACAGGTATCCCCAGGGCAGGGAGGACAGTGAGCCTAAGTGCTCCACCTTGGTGAAGTAGAGGATAAGGGGCACACAGGAGATGAAGATGAGGTTGAAGAAGCCCATGGTGGAAAGGAAGTGAGCCACCTCTCCAAGGTTTGCACTGCCCAGAAACATCTTGAACAGCACCTGGATGGTGAGACAAAGATTAATATACACATTGACAGTCACTGTTACAAGCATTTAGAGTCAGTCCAAAAGTGGTTCAAACTGAGAAGTGGTCTAACCTTGTAAAGAGCTGATGTGGAGGCCGAGCCCACAGCTAATGCCACACCCACAAAAGAATCACCATGGAAACCATCAGCATAAGCCATCATGACAATACCTGTGATGGCCATGATAGCTGCCACAATCTGCAGGTAGAGATTCAGAGACATCACAGGCATTAGTACTCAGGAAAATCAGCTATTTAAAGTTTCATTATAGTTGTTATTGTGAGGATACTGACCCGAACCCCCATGAAACGGTCCTTGAGAACAATCCAGGACAAAAGAAAGACGAAAGCCTTGTGGCAGCAGTAGAGCGCAGAGACATCAGTTGCAGTCAGTTTCTTCAACGCCATGAGGTAAAGGTAGTTGGTCAGCGTCCACAGGATCGAGAAGGGGGCTGTCCTCTTTACGAAAAGCTTGAGAGTCATCCCATCCTCCCCAAAGAGCTTGCTGCACTCCCTGTTTTACAAGGGCAAAAAAAGAGATGTCAGACTTGGCTTTGCTTTAGGTCTGCCCTACTCCAAATGAAAAACATATATACATATACATTTAAACACTACTAGACTATTTCTCTTCATTTTGGTGATGAACTCAAGTGACACATCTGCCACAGCTGTTTTACGTACAGTCTCAAGCACATTAGCAAAAGCCATATCAACGCTTCTTTCATTGGATTCAAATATCATTTTATTGTCAGTTTACCTGAATTTCTGTATGGGAGTCTGCTTCTCCCTTGTAGTAACCACCAGTCCAGAGTAGTAGATGGGGAAGAAGAGGATGTTCCAGTTGCTGCTGAACCAGGAGATGAAGAAAGGACAGGAGAACGACTGGAAGGTCAGCTTTACCACCTGAGTGGTACCCACCCAGGAGGAGGAGACGCACAGCACCAGCAGCAGACCCCCCAGCACCTTCAGAGCCGTGTGGGTACATGTCTGATAGGACCGGCTCTCTTCACTGGTCTCGCTGCCCGGTGTCTCTGCATGAGACTCTGAGCCATCCTCTCCTGGTGGGAGACACAACAAAAAGATTTGTATTTTGTGGCTCTACTGTGACATTCTTCCATGCTTTAATGTTGAAAAAGGTCTTTAATACTGGCTGTGCTGCAGCACCTCTTTTCACCCTTTGTCTGAAACCAGAGCCCAGTCTGCTCTGATTGGTCAACCGCATAGAAATGTCCCACCCCTTAGAGTAGACTACAATGTGTTGAAGCGCTAGTCAAAAGAAGCACGAGTGTTATATAGTGATGTCACTACAGTACTACAGAAAACCGAAAATCCATTGCTGGATCTCTACATGTGCACCTTGTACTTCCTGTTCTAAGGACAATGTTAGCATGACATAATATAAGCATTTAGCTAAAAGCCGTTCTCGCATTGCTTTGCATAAATACAGCTTTGTATTTTAAATCCTTTATATTAGCCAAACCTTGTATCTTCCGTATACTTTATATTACTGTATATACAGGGTGGTGCATGTGTCTCCCTGGCTGGGGTCCAGCACATAAGCATTTATTGATCGATTGCCCTCAGTGATCACTACCACAGTTTGCATTTCATGCTGTAAGGGCGCTGATGCACAAGACAAGACTTTGTCAAAAATGTGTTGGGTTACCATTTTGGCTGTGCATGTCATAAATAGCTTTGTGGCCTCATGAGGCAGCACGTACTGTAGTCAGGTGTGCACAGAAACCTGATGCCCAGAAAGCAAGAGTAAACCTAACCATATGACATTCCACAAGAAAGTCATGTCAACCTTTGGAAGCCACTGTTTGACTGTTGGTACATTCCTGCTATGAAAATGTTGCCTTTGAGATATATCTGAAGATGGAATCAAGATTGAGTAGCACTGGGAAAGATGTACACTACTACCAACATTACATATAGATCGAAAGAGAGGATTATTCCTAATCTTATGCCAGTGACGCATGGTTGATCATGCCCAGTGCCTAAATCGACTGCGGGACTTCTGGACCCTTACTGTGCTGTTTAATATGTGAAGTGCTGTGTGTGGGAGCATTTCCGAAGAGAGCTCAGATCCATTCTCTAACTTTGAACAGTGTGATCAATTTACACCAGGGCAGGAATAAAAGATGACATGTGCTGGATGTTTGCTGCCTGTGCTCCCTTTGCTAGCTCAGCACGGGAATCTCTGCCATTTCCACCATGGCTGCAGACACTGCAGTGCTGCAAGCAATTGCATTTTTACCCAGAGTATCTCCCTCTGCTGCAGCAGGGCATCTCTGGGGTTCTCGTATTCCATCTGACACTCTTTTGTCTGTCAATTGCAGTGAGACTTCAACAGGAAACAGTGACAGGTCTAATGAAGGAATTAGTTTTTGTTTCATCCAAAAGAAAGCCGCAACAGTATTTGTGAAGCGCATTCCTTAGATCAAATAGCGATAATGATATTTTCTGGCTTGTTTGTGTGAAACCCTTACACTGGTGAGTCCACCCCACACTACATTGGCAGGTATCTTTTACAGAGCCACCTATTTCATTCAGAAAATAACTCAACAGTCTTGCCAAAATGACTTGATAAGATCAATGAAAGCATGAGATCATAGCTGGCACCCAGTAACAGTATTAAAGCTAACCCATGGCTTCAACTGTTATACCTGAGAAAGAATGGTGATTAGATTAGACCGATCAGATTCATGTTAGTGCGATGGAGTAAGAGGATCATTTACTTAATAAAAAAAGTGATCTGTTGTATCCAGTCATGTTGGAGCTTTTTAACAACCTAATACACATTTGGGCAATTAAGTCCAGTTGTTCCTAACCAAGGTGAAGAAATGAAAAAAAATATTTGGCTACACAAATTGTGCATTCATATTTTTTACTATTTTATAGAATTGACATTTTCTGAGAATTTTGGAAAGTTGTGCCTCCTTGCGTCTCAATAAGTGACTTAAATTAAGCCATATGAGAGGTTTGGAAGGGTTAGGGGTTTTCAAAGATCATAAAATGTTCAACTATGTGTGTTTAATAGAGTAAACAACACAATATGAAATGTAGTTAAGCAAGTACAAAGTTGCATAAAACTGAAATACTCAAATCATGTAAAGGCACCACAAACTCTCCATATGTGCAGTACTGAAGTATACTTAGTTACTACATCAGTGATACATTAGCCTAGAGTCTGTAAAATGTTTCACCTTACAGCACTTACAGCACCTTACAGCAGAACTACAGCTTGTGGGGAAAACAAAAATGTCGAACACGATACAAGTTCTTTCCTACAGGATCATCGAGGGATTGGTGTAATTACATTCTGTGGCAGCTACAAAGCTTAATCAACCTAATGAGCCTGGTGGTTGCTAAACACTGGAAAACTAAGATCTGATATTGCTGCAAGAGAGAAGCAGCTTTATTATTCTTTTTATTTTTCATTATATCTGCTACTCCTTGTCCAACAGCTAAGATGGTTCGTGTTTCACAGCACTGACAAAAAACAAAAGCTTTTAGTGTTGGATACGGGCTCTTCTGTCCTCTTTTGATGAGGTAAAAGCCACTACAGGCTGATCTGCTGCCAAGATGCAGTAATATTATAACTCTACTATTACAGTGCCTCATAAAAGCGACTCTCGTGGCCAAAATTGTATTCTCATAACAGACAGGTTATTTGCTGACTAGTATTGATGCTAAAAGTTGCAAGAGAAACAATAATGCCTGACAAATACAGCCTGTCAGCATAGTTTCACTGTTATTACTTCACTGAAGTAAAAAAAAAAGTGCTATTCAGTCAAATCAGAGTAAGTGTACTTGTTTGGCTAAAATGTAAGAGTGCTATTAATAAAGTTCTTAGACCTATACATGGAGCATCATCCATCAGACATAATTTGGTGCATTATTTAAATATGATGATCCAAAGGTATCACATACAATTCTGCTTGAACTTTAAAATATAGACTCTCCAAAGATACATCAAACCACTAACAATAGAGCTGCTTAGAGTATGCACCTATATTTGAAGTTGGGACAAGCTTCCACCTCTTTTCAAACTAAAATACCTATGCCTTACTATATGAAGGCTATCTTGAGTTATACTATACTAAACTTTACCTTTAAGAAATGTGTTCAACAAGCGTCATCATCATGCCATTTCATTACAGCAATCCCATTGCTGCAGAGGATCACTCACTACTAGCACCCATTAACAGAGCTTATCCAGTCTGTGTGACGCAGCTGGTTGCTCGAACCTCACATTTCAATCCATCCTGTGTTTTATCCCACTGACACTGCATGCCAGTGACATTGATGGATGGACCCCTGCCGAATCCAATATGAAGCTCAGAGTTGCCTCTGCAGCGTTGGGCAGGCTTACTGCGGGCCAAACAGCATTACGTTTCTATCCAAGTCACGGCAGGAGATGTGCATCATAGCTATGATGATATTGATAGCAGTACCAGTCAGTCATTTGTGTTACAAAGATAAAAAGTAAAGGGATTTAAGTGAAGTACAATGCTGTTGGTTATGGGATGAGGATGAGTGAATAGTAATGCTCAGTGAGGTGGATGGAGGGCAGGTGGACAGAATTACCAGATGTGAAAGCCCCTGAATTTGGGCCTGTTTGGTTTTAATTTCCATGAGCGCTGGGCAGCCAGAAACAGATGCTGCTACTACAACTACACTTCCTGTCAACATTAAGCTTCCAAACTCTGCCAGCAGGACACTAAAGTGATATGTTTCAAAAAGCCCAGGTGGTAAAACGTGTTAAATTAAGCTGCTCATTAGATTTTGTGGTGGACAGTCACATGCACACATACAAGTACTGTACTTAAGTACAACTTCTGATGTACTTGTATTTACCTACTTTCCTGCTACTTCATACTTATATTTCAGAGGAAAATATTGTACTTTTTACTGCCCTACATTTATTTTAAAACTGAAGTAACTGAAAACTTTAGAATAATGATACAAATATATAATCAACAAATAATGAGACATGCATTATAATAGGTTAAGTCTACATTGATCAATTGGTGATTTCCACACATTTCAGTTGATAAAGTAAAACATATCCAACAATAATTCTAATCCAAATCTTTATAATATATATTCCGTTGTGCAGAATGAATACTTTTACGTTTGGTACTTTAAGAACATTTTGATGCAAATACATTTGTAAAGTAGGCAACATTTTGAATGCAGACTTCTGCTGGTAACAGTAGACCATTCTGTGGTACTACTACTTTATCTGAGTACTTTATCCACCTTGAATAGAACACATTCACATCACTTCATTGATGCCTTATGGAAAAACGTTTTTTTATCTGTAAAAGGTGTCCAAAACAATGAGCACTATTAATTAGTACTAGTTTAAAGCAACCTATCTGTGCTAATGTTGCCAGTATCTCATGCCGACACATGCACCTTGACTATTCATAGTTGATTATAAATGGCGTCCTGGGCCTCTCCGGTTCTTTGGGTTTACCTTCAGAGATGGGGCAGGTGAGGACCTGGGTGCTGTACGAGCTGAGAGGAGCCACTCGGGCTGAGTGCTTCTTCATCCTCCACTGGGGGCACAACGCACTGTCCTTCCTTGGGAAGTGTGTGAGGATGTGTGTGTGTGTGTGTGTGTGTGTGTGTGTGTGTGTGTGTGTGTGTGTGTGTGAGAGTAAATGTGCCCAGGCTGCTCGCTCAGCAGCTCGTCCTGCTTGCTCCGTGCATCCTCAGACTCCTGACTCCTCTGCTTCTTCTTCACGCTCTCGATTGCCCCCTCCTCCCAGAGCTCTGTCAAACTCTTCTGTCTTCTTCCCAGCACTCCAGTCCTGACTCCCTGTTCCTCTCCAGCCCAGCGCTCTCTGTTACTGCTGCTCTGACTCTCTGTAGTGACACAGCTCAGTGGAGATAGCTCAGTGTTAGTGCCGTGAAGTGGAGCCTCTACTGTTGCACTGTCATGCCGTGATCCAGCGCTGCCACTGTCTCCAAGGGAGACTGAGCTTCAAGTGTGTCTGGCATGGCGCAATCACTCCCCTCATCTCTTTCCATCCTCCTCCTCCTCTTCTTCTTTTCTCTCTGTCTCTCTCACTTTTCTCCCCTCCTCTTCTTTCGCTCCACAAATCAGCAGCTTTGTTTGGAAGGTAACCAAGCAGCCCAGGCTAATTATGCGTTAGCTGCTGCCTCCCTCTCTCCCTCCTTCTCCTCCGCTCACCTCTCTACCTGACCAGGCTCTTGTTATGCCTTCCCTCCCTGTCTCCCTCTATCAATATACTCCTGTCCCCCATCTTCCAATGACTCTCTCCCTTCTTGGCACAGCTCCTGATCTTCTCTACTTCTGAGAGACAGATTATTCGAACAGCTTTCTTCTGTTGCTTTACACCACAGCATAACAAAGTGAGCTTCACAGAAAAGTGAAAGTCCTATATATAAAACATATCCACTGAAGTATCCCATTGCACTAAGAGATAAGGGAGCCTCTGCCCACAAGGTACTTACACCACTGGTATACATTTACATATCACTACTATGATGTGCTGCACACATTATCCACATTACCATCTTCCATACAAATAGGAATATGCCTGCTACCTTAACTTGTGTCTTTCCAATCCAATGGGTCTAAATCACTGTAGTTTACATTATGTGTGCCTCTCATGTTGACTCCATGAAACAGGTGACCACAACTTCTGTGTGTTATTCTCCTCAATCTGATCATATATTGCTTTTTGTTTCCATTGGCAAATCAGCAATATTTGCCTTCTCTATAGTGGTAGACGGTAACATTTACTCAAATAATAAGATACAATTCCTTTATTTATACATTATAGTACTAGATTTTGTAGGAAAATGTATTAGAGTAAGGAACATCATAAAGGAAACCGCTGATGCTACTCGGCTCTAATGCAGGTCCATCTACGGTACTTACTGTAAGCCCTTTTGACTGGCAGTCACTTTAATCAAAGTTGAAATGTCTGTGCCGGACTTTTAACAGTGTTTTTACATCCATTATTTACATTGTGATTATACTATTTCAGTAAGTTATTTACATTATTTTTCCATCACAGTTCACACTGAGGGGAAACCCTGACACTGGCAGAAGGTGAGGACCTGGGGAGGGTGAGTCTGGGCCATGTGAGTCACTGCGGCCTGGAGTTTCCATCTCAAGGAAAGCCCTCCGTCTAATCTATCTCCAGCTGTGGTTAATCTGCCTGAACATTAATGGACCTAAATATTGCTTGAGCCTTGACACAAACAACATATCAGTGTCTAGTGCATGCGGTCAGACACATGAGGCCTTGCAGCCTGTAATGTGATCTTAATATAACCTATGCTATGCTTAGCCTCGCACCAGTAAAATCAATACTAGCCAAGCCAGGAACAGTTGCACTATTACCTTCACTGTTCCCACCTGAGATAGAGAAAGCATTTAAAGTAAGCATGCAGTATGCTAGACGTAATGTCTATGCTGGTCAAGAATACTCAATAGCTTTCACATCACTGTAACTCTAATGGTATTTTATACCTGACTTATTCTATATGACCTTGTTTTTTGTTTTCTATTCTCTTGGCGGGATAATGCCAGTTTTGAGTTTTACCTTTTATAATGTGTTTCCTTTGCACGTTGTCTTTATGCTTTTGATGTGTTAAGTGCTTTGAATTGCCTTTTGGCTGAAATGCGCAATATATTTAAACTTTTTTTGTCTAGCCCCTCCCTTCCTGTTTCTCTCTCTCCAATGCTCATCAGCCACATTCCTGGCACCTTTATAGAGAGCATAGCAGATCAGAGTTCTTCTGTGTGCATCCTCAGGCTGCGAGACAGCACAGTTATTGTTTGGCTGTTTGTTACAATGGAAACGATGCAGGGCCATTTTCTAGTGAAACCAAGGTAATAAATAAATATTTGGTTTGGATGAAATATCACATATTGAGGAAACAACACTGTGTTTTTTTAAAGGAAAATATCCCATTGCAATCACACTTAATTCCCATGGTCAGCGTCAGTGTAACGGTATGAGTGCTACACTAATGCATTGAGTGACGTTGTGAGAATGATCATCCTCACAACGTCACCCAATGCATTAGTGTGTGGCTTCACATGGTGGCTGAACTAATATTTGGTTGGGTGTAAACCGGGATGAGCTGGGGGTATGGATCCCCTGAGACAGGAGGGTTAAACTTAAAATAGCCCGGCTGATGAGAGGAGCCAACAGCTAGACAGCGAGGGGATGGAAAACGGCCGAGTCAGCAGAGCCCGGGATGCTTATCGCTATCAGATTAAGAGAAATACCTGGAGCACGTGTCGTACACTTACAGGAGGCCCCAGTTCAATTTCAAATATAAGACACAATGGGATCATTCCTTTCTCTATTGTTTATTTTCACATTGTTTTTAGGTGTGCAAATGTTCATACTTTTTGCAGCCCTTAAGCACCATGTCGTACACCAGGACATCAACACCAACATAAACTAATGCACCAAAATTACCATAATGTTGAATTATTACCTCTCAAACAACAAAACCAGCTTCAACAAAAACTAACCGTCTATAACCTAGATATGTGTAAATAATAAACAGGAAGCTTAGTGTATTTAACACAATGGAGCTGTTGCATCACAGATCAAAGCACACTATAGTACATCATCCTCTCTCTTTACCTCCATAGCAACAGATGGCCTCCTCTGTACTGACGCATTTTCCCAATTCAGGATCTTTTGTCATTTAGATGAACCGATGCTCCTCAGTTTATGGTGCAAGCTGCTAATTGTCTTTCGCCTCTCTCTTCACCTCTCAGTGAGGAGCAGAGGATGAGAGATGAGAAACAGAGGCATGAATGTTTCCTGCAGCTGAGGTTATATTTATAGTGGAGACTGGGCAGACTATGAATTAAGTCCTGCAGACTGTTACTTTCCATTCATTGGAGCTCATATCATCACTCAATGCGTTTAGAACATTTGATGATGAGGACATCTAGTGGTGAACATGATGGATTACATTACCATTTACCCACAGTCAGTCTGTTTCATGTCACTTAACCATAGCTGTGTCTTGTTTCCCTTAGAATTGTTGTTTTGTGTGTTGAGGTTTATAAATCTATTAGCTACTGAACATAACCATCACCAATGGAAATGAATGGACTTTTATTTGTTATTATTAAAGCAATGAAATTATGTGTTTCTAAATTCAACAGCAATGTGTGTTTAGAAACAGTGTTGGATAAATCACATACATTGCTAAAGACTGTGTTCATATGGCCTGTTTATTTTTGTAGTAATAGTCCTGGTGTTTGCAGTGAGGTTTGTGCATTTAACCCCAGTGGAAAGGACATTGTTGGAAAAAAAACATGGCGGCATTACCCTTTTTTATGAGTAGCCCAGAGCAAAAACAACTTCCCATAAAGGAGGTACAGAACTGCTGACCTGTATAACCCTTAGCCCTGGATACTAAGCAGATGTAAAATCAGTATTCAATACAATTATACAGTACATTCAAATACAAGTTTCAGGGAATCTGTGGTTGATTTTGGCTTTTGCAGACACACAAATATATACATTTGTTCATGCTGATTTAACACGGAGGTATTAGATTTGGTACTAACATTTTCTGTCTGTCATCTCATTGGAGGATGTGGACTTTATTGTTGTTGTTAAATGTACAG
The DNA here is from genome assembly GCF_902827175.1 of Gymnodraco acuticeps. NCBI lineage: Eukaryota > Metazoa > Chordata > Actinopteri > Perciformes > Bathydraconidae > Gymnodraco > Gymnodraco acuticeps. Next base: position 6,161,366 of record NW_022990295.1, on the reverse strand, counting down.
ACCACAAGAGGGCAGTGTCAGGCTGCTGAAAGGAGTGTTTTTTATTAAGCATGATTGAAAGGCCATAAAACACACTTCACTTAATGTGCCCTTCTATTATTTAATTAATTGTTTTGCTTACAAATAATTGCTCAAGGGAAAAATCTATCAGCCATGAAGTGAATTGCTTGGGCAGGCCACAAATATTGAGTCTACTGACATACAGTTCTACAACATGCGTGTCATGACTGCAGTTCTGTAACTCCTGTGAGGAAATATTGCATCCATTACTTGGGTTTTAACTCGTTCCCAGAAGCGTGATAGACCCGCAGCACACCAGGAGTCGTTCAGGCAAAGCTCATATCCCATTTGACGCTGAGCTGCTTATAAATAGCCCTGACAGAGCAGGCATGGGAACGGGACAGTCCAAAATAAATGCATGCACATACAGAAGGTTTTAGGCAATGTTTGAGGAAGACAGTCCTTTTACCAGCTGTTAACACTGGATATAAATGCTTTTAAAATGCAAAAGGAATTACCGATCAGTACAAACATGAATGTATTCTAAGGCAGCTTTCTTTGTACATCTCCCCAGACATTCTCTGTATACTGAAGTGCACACAACAACATAACCCATTGTGATAAATGCTTGCTTTTCACGCCCTTCCCTCAAAATTCTCCTCTGAGTGCCTGTGTGTTTTTGTTGTCTTGCTGTGATGCCTGCAGTGAAAAACACAGTCACAGTGCTGAGTTGGACTGCCAATAAAAGTGCCTGTCATTCCTCATGCATCCTACCTTTTTACCCTGCAGGGTGAGCGTCCACACTACAGACTTGCTCTTTTTCTAAATTAGCTAGACTCAAAAAGAGATACACAGTGAATTATTGTAATAGTTTTCGGAAGATGCTGCTGAGGAAGAATTTACTGCACACACTCTGGTTTTTTCCTCCAGCAGCAGCCAAGTCGGTTGTATAAAATATGTTGTCCTGTCTTTTTCTGTCAATTTCTTGACAATTTCTCTCTTGGTTTTTTTTGTGTAGTTGTCCATTAAGTGTACTTACATTGCACCTTGCTTTTTTGGAAAGATGTCTACCTTCTCATTTTCTTTATATAATGACCCTGCTGTTTGAATTACAGCCTGTACCCAAATGTAGTCCACAATCCCCCTCAGAGGCATCTTCTAATTCAACGCAGATGGCAAGTGGCAATAATAAACTGGCACCAGAATCTTATTAAATATGTCATTACCCCATAAGCTTGGCAGGGTGAGCCTACTGTCCTATTTATGCAGTCCTTTGTCCTACCCTTCATAGAATATGATACTCAGATGGAGGGACATGTGATTCTCAACTCATGGAAACAAAGTGTGTGATGCTTTGAGGCAGCAAGCAGCATGCAACAAATGTGACTTTTCCACATTGTTGTTTCTCAGGAGGATCAAACACATTTAAGAGAGAGTCGGGTGTGAACATAACCAGACTCCTTCGTAGTGACAGCACCAGCAGTGGCTTGTTTAATAGCTGTGCCAGCAGGAAAAATGGTGACAAGTACGCTGCCCTGAGGAATACCTTCTGTTGACAAATACATAAGGACGGGTGGCGCAGTGGTCTGTGCGTTTGATCATCAGATCAAGGGGGCGTTGGGGAACTCCAGTTCGAAACCCGCTCCCGCCCCACTGCGTCAGGCCGTTGTGTCCTTGGGCAAGACACTTCACCCGAATTTGCTCCTGTGGGTATTGTCCACAGTAGATGACCATTACATGTATGATTTGTATGTGTATTTGTAAAGCGCTTTGAGAGTCTTTGATAAAGCGCTATAATAAATATAAGGATTATTATTATTATTATTATACAAATCAGTTGATGGATGGATGGAGAAACACAGAGCTACAAATGGTATATTTCATCGGAGACATGTAATAACCGCGAGCCTGGCAGATACACTGGCTCTCATAGTCCTGGCATTGATGCTTTTACAATCCCCACCTGCTCCTTATACCTTCAATTACATCACAGGCGACATCCAATCTGTTATCCTTGTCTGCTATGGTATACTCTAGGAGAGATTGAGATGGGACAGGCAGAGGCACAATGGCAAACCTGCAGCTAACAATTATCTTCATTATTAACTAATCTTCTATTTATTTGATAGTTTGCTATGATATAAAGAAAGGCAGCCTGGTTTGACATTTGAAAAGCACGAAGCATTGTATTTGTGCTTTAAAAAATATTTAAATTATTAAGCGATTGTCAAAGTTGAAGTTTTTATTCAGACAACTTATACATGAATCGACTGATAGATGCAACACATTTGGGGACTATTGCTCCAATGAACAATTATTTGAATTGTCTATTAACCTTTAGGTTTCTTTAGCGGCTAATTGATTAGTTGTATGGGCATTTACTCTATATAGAGGAGTAAACAAAGCATATAATTTGCCAACTTAAGGAGGTGGAATCAGGATTTGTACCTTTTTGTTCAGAAAAACTGTCAAAACAGGGTAATCAAAGTAGTTGGCAATTCATTTACAAACAAACAACTAAGCCATTAATATTTTCAGCTCTCTTGTGAAAAAATGATATCATGAAATATGGCCTTTCATTTGCTCCTTTGTTACACGATATCACCATTTTTGGAAGGCCCTTGAAATGTCAAAGTTGTTCAATCTGATCTCTCTCTGAAGTTTCTGGTGCCCCTTGTTAATAATGAATCTGGATGAGTAGATATATTCCCAAATGAAAGCGTTTGATTGCATTCATGCTTTAATGACTGCAACTGACAGCCCTGATACACAGGAGGCAGTTAATAAGAGACAGGCTCATTTCCTTTTCCTCAGTCTCTATCTAAGAGACCATTGAGGTGCTCGCAGCTCATCCAAAGAAGCCTCAGCTGAACTGATTGAATAAGGCCCTATCTTTGTTCTCCTTCTAGATTCAAAACAAGTTTGTCAGAGTAATGCGCTGTGTCACAGAGGATTTGGTACTAGGTCTGAGCAGGAATGTTAAAACACCTCTCTTCTAAACACACATCTCTAAGTCATGTATTTGTATCTTAGCTTACGTAACAGCCAGAAAGGGAAGTTAGGATGCTTACACGATAAGTCCAGTTCACTTGGGGGCATATACCAGCATTTGAAAGAGGCTCACAGAGAGACGATATATTATATTTTGGGGGGTTTGTTTAAGAAAAGCACCAGTTCATCCAAATTGTATAGCATAAGGACACAGTACAATGAATAAGCCAATTAGTTGTATTTTGTATTGTATATATTGTGTACTGTATGTAAATCACTTTGTACATTCGTGTTGAGAAGGGTGCTATATACATAAAGTTTTACTTACTTACTTAATTAGGAAACCCAGATGAGAACCTGTGACTTCTCTAATGGTGTAAACTTTCTGAATTGCTGCTCTGCACCCATTGCCGCATTACCATAAAGCCATTTGTAAAAGCACTGATTAGCTGTGCAAAGAACACTGCAATGTTTGTTCTTTTCCCTTGTTATAATCCCACTGGCACGGGCCGTACTTCAACAGAACTGGAGGGCAAGATTTCACTGAACAAAGTGCACCATCAGCTCCCTTCTCCAATCCCAGACATTGTCTCAGAGTCAGCAAAATTCAGAGCATTGCTCTACCAATCAAAACCACATCGACGGGCACCGCAGCAGCGGCTGTGTTTGTCATCGGGATATTTATTGTTTGAATTAAATATTTGGAATTGAACATGAGGCTGCTGCGTAAGTGATGTTTGCAGAACATGAGTATGTGATGTGGACAACATTAGGCTACAGTTAAACAATTGACTTTGAAATTGAATTTGAATATGTTAACTTCATTTGGGCATGCCACTCTGCTGTGTAAATGCTCAGCCTATGTTAGTTTTGTTTTGTCTCTCCCCCCTCTCTCTATTGATCTGTCTCTCCCTCTCTCTGTCTCATCTCAGAGATGGATGGGCCAGCATCACCCAGCCTCCAGCTCACAGTGATTGACATCATGCTGCTCTATAATAGCAATGATTAAAACCCAATTAGCTGAGTTTCAATAGTGGATTTTGCACAATTAAATATTGATTTGCAAGATAGGATGATTTGTGTGAATGGGGGTACACAAATAAACATTGATACACATTTATTTCCATCATAAAATTGTTATCTTCAATTCACGCACCTGTCAAGGAAAGGCGTGAAATCGTCGCATCCAATGGTGATGCCATCAGTATACTTTATTTTCTTTGAACTCACTTCTATGACTGGAGTACCCCGGGTTGTAGCCGTAGTAGCCGGTGATCCTCAGAATCCGGTCCTCTATGTCGTGCACCCCGTTGGCTGTCACTTTGGTGCTGCCATCTGTGAAGACATCGCAGCTGGCACCGGTCGTCGTCGTCTTTCCCGATAAGTGCGTGTTCACCAGGGGCTCCAGCCGGATGCAAGACTGGTCTGCAGCACTCTCCAAAACACTCTCGGTGCTTAGCATTGTTGGTCCGAGCGGACAGAGATGAGAAGAGACCGGGGATGAGCCCTGATCACCCTGCGAGAGACCCTCGGGGCTGCATCAACAATTAGAAACACGAGCAGGACATTCACATTCCTTCAGTGATGCTCCTGCACGCAGAGCAGCAAGGATCACTGTCCATGAGCCTGGCACCCACCGACCACCAGGGGGCGTGTCACAACTATCACATGCTTTGAATTCAATTAGGAAAGGTACAAAAAAAAATGCTGTATTCAGCAGCAGTGTGGAGCAGAATACAAATCTGTACGGTATCTGTCAAATACTAAAGCTTTAATATTTAAGAGTCTACTTTTTTCCTCCTCCATTATGGTATTATAATTCCCTAAGTGAGAATACGAATTGGTATTTGATTTAAAACCTTTGATGAAGGCAGTAACCATGATATTTTTTGTAATGTTCATGTTCGGGTGATGTTAAAAGTGTTCTTTGGCACCACTGTAATATTCTTGTAACATTTCAATTGGTGATTGATAATTGCTTCTTTATTGAGCTTTATTGGTCTAAAAAAATATTTCTCTCTGAATTCCATTTTGTATCTAAAAATAAATCACCAGTAGATAACTGGTCCAAAATAACTTTGCTTTCACAGCTGTTTGTAGAATATAAACACCAAACATATTAAACAAATCTTCTCATTTAACCCCACACAAAAATATCAAACCAAGGATATATTTTGACACCTTTATCATGCTACTTCTTTTTAAAGCCCTCAGTGTTGCGATTTGCTTTTCACTATAACATATGAACAACGAATATGGCACATTGTTTCACTCACTGGTTGTATTGACCCCAAATACAGGCCACGAGTGTTATTCACTTTTTCTAGAATGGCTTACAGATTAGGAACTGTGTGCACATTATGTTATGCCGTATAGAATGTTTTTCATATTTTTTCAAACGCTTATCATGACATGAATTTCATACTAAATTTAAACCCAGAGCAATCCCTTTTCTTCTTTCCTCTCTTTTCCTTGGCCATAGCTTTTCTGGTTGGCTCAAGGAAGCTCCACTTGACTGGATCCCCCAGCTTGCAGATGTGAAAACTGGGCTCCAAATCCAATAACACAAGATGCAGTATTCCAGTGTTTCTCCGATACGCCTCTTTCCAAGTCCTTTCCAAGTCCTTTCCAAGTCCTCCTCTCTCTGTGTGAAATCGATTCCCGGTGTGTGGAGAATTTGTGCCCCTGTTGGCATTGTTGTGCAGACACATGCTGGGGTTTATGATGCCCTTGGACTCCAGAAGTGCTTCCTCCCCCTCTCTTACTTACTAAACCAATCTCCACCTCATGTTCTTTTGTTTCAGTTTGTTTGTGCTCCAAAGCACTTATCTCACACATTCAGTGCAGGGACAGCTTTGTGGCTATACAATAAAAAGCCAGTACCCAGAAAGTTTCTCCACACTCTTAGAGATTTGCTCATTTATTATTGGACACCCTCTGACAACAGTGTGCACCTACAGTCCAAAAAAAGTTGTCTTCAATCACCTACTTTTGTTGTGGCTTTTTACAAGTTGGTATAGTTTATGCAAAACACAATTTAAATAGCCACATTGGAAGATCATTTGTTGGTGAATTCCCCTCATGTTCCAGGTACCACTCTGTATTATTTTCTATCAGCTGCTTATGCTTTAAAATAAATCATCTCAATGGAAAAATAGCTCTGTGACAGCAGTGGGCTCATTGAAAGTCTATGCAGCCATAACCCACATTAAGAATCCGGTTTATGCATGAGCTGTGACAATGCAAGTTCTAGCCTTTTAGATTTGAAATCCACACATACCGCACTGTAATACGTGTCATCATCACGACCAAGTGATCTCAATAGAAATCATTCAATCCTTGGATTGATATCTTAAAAGCCATCATGAAAGGAAGAATCTCCTATCATTTTTAATATCATGTCTTATTGTCCCCCAGCCACGAAGATGGAATGAGGCTGACTTCAATCTCAGACAACACGATTAGCATTCATTGCATCCCCAAACACAAATTCTCTGTGCATGCTGAACGTTGCCTTGCATTCCTCTCCTCTAACCTCGTCTAATTCAGGAGAATATTTCAAAGAACCCACAGCCTATTATCATGTTCATTAGATCCTCAAACATTTTCCCATTATTTGCTTCACGTGTGATGTGACACACAATCTTTCTCTTGTGGTACAGCTGTGTTTATTATGTGCAGAGTGTGCCTTCTATTTTTAGATCCTGGTTCTAATTTTCATGCTGAGATTTGATGGAATTTTTGGATATAAATAAAATGATAGTTTGACCGTAACTGCCTCACTCTTCTGTAGCTCATTGACTTTTATCCTCTGCGCATCCAACCATAAAACCTAATCCTTTGCCTAAGTGGAATAAAAGGACACACTGAGGAGACAATATGTCCCATGTGACTCCATCCCAAGCAAACCCAAGCACACCAACACCCCCCACAGAGGCTCAGCAAGTCACCTTAGAGATCAGTGACCAACTCCCCAGCCACCTGCTGTATAAATATTCAATGTGCACTAAAGATAACCTGGCTCGTGCAGCGGGGAGAGAGAAAGGGGTTCTGTTCGGCAGGAGAAGGAACAGTCATTTGAATATGGCGAGCTCAACAGTGGATGCATGGCTGCAAAGGTCACGTTTGAAAGTTTGGTAAATAACTATTAACTTTGATCACCAGTTCTCTGTGGTAATGCATGGCTTTAATTAGACCGAGTGCAATGAATGTATGAACAATTAGGAATAAATAATCCTATTGGAGCATATTCGCAGAATTAATATTCAAATTTCCAAGCAAATAATGTGTGACCAATGCCAGAAAATAAATCTGACATTTCTCTTCCTATAATACGGCCGACTCTCTTGTACAGCATCACAGAGTGTAGGTTGTACTTGCTCTCTTTCATTCATTGTGGCTGCAAGATGAAATATCATAATGTCCTTTAAAGCTCGTATGACCTTTCTTTGTTGTTTCCATGCAAAGAAAAACCGTTACCTGCTTATGAAGTCTTGCAGAGTGGCCTATTTAGTTTCCTCTTTGTCTCTCTTCAGCAACAGAAGTTGTTTTGCCTCAAGGCACCGATTGCAGAACGAGCTTGCTTGCTCTCATTTAGGGATACCAGTCTGCATATAAATAAAATATACAATGACCAGGCTGCATTTTTAAAAATAGACTATTCACAGACCCTCGCCTCTTCGTCATGCCAAATCTTTCCCTGCCATGTTTCATTCGTGTTCGAACATGCTTTTAGTTGAAGGTGGTTAAATGTGCATTACACAATACATAGTGTAGCTCATAGGAGCGCCAGCACTGTCACATGTACTGTACAACAGACCCAGCAGGCAATTAGCCTACATGCTGACTACATGTAACTGAGAGGGTATTTGCTCATGAAAATGTCACATGCAACTGTCTATATATCCACTTCTCGGAAGGTCATCCCCACATGGACCATGCATTGTAAAGCATGTGCACATGATTTAAACGTTGCCTGACAGGGGACGTTGGAGGCATTTCACTAAAAACCATCAGCAAAATTGAAAATCACAATATGCTTTAAACATGTGGCTTGCACATAAGAAAGGCACCTAACCTTTGACCTTATATTATATTGCCTAGTTAAAGAAAAATCAATATACAATTCCAAATGCCTGGATGTCACTGTGAGGCTCTCCATCCCATCAAAGGACATTTCCAAGAAGAGGAACATGTTTATAGAATACAGCATGAGGATTATTCATTGTGCGGTATATATTACTTATGCAGTTACTCTATAAACATTATGTCTATGGGTCTTGCCTTGAATGTGAGTATATTTAGACACATTTGGAGGTATTACACAGATTGCCCATTTCAAGATAAAGAAAGAGATTTACAGAGCTGAACGGCCAAAAACAATTCATAGATCCCATGTGAAAGTGCTTTTCTTTGATTAATAATGTATGTCTGTTTTTTCCCAGAAACACAGTCAATTACAGGGAAAAAATCCACATTACACGTTAGTGAGTTGCTTTTCTTCTGAAATAGTTGATATGTAACAAAATCATACTCATAATACCTCTAATTCTCGGATTTAAGAAAAGTACAACTGAGTCCTACTTTGGCGTAATAATTTGAAAACAGCTTTCTAGCGTCAGAAGTTGTACAAAATAAACTTCTGCACAGTGAAAGCTCAAACATCAATGTTCAATTACAGCAAGTAAAGCTTATCAGTGGAGAGGCACCTTCAGTTTTAGATGTCTAAATGTGTCTGTTTAGGATTGGTTGGAAGGTTTAGTCTCCGTTAAGGCAGACTGTTTGTGATATCATTTATCCTCGAGGCAACTGAAGGACTGCTCAAAACAATAATCAATTAATTAAGTTGTCACACAAACCGATGAGAACTATCGTTAAATGAAAGCAAAAAAATACTATCATAACAGCCAAATGCACATAACCCTAACCCTAATCGACACATCCTTCATGGCATGTATTTCATCATTTTACCATGAGGCAGGGTGTTTCTTTTCCCATTGTATTGAAGTGGACAAAGGCTGTGTTTCTCGGGGTGAAGTTTAACCTGATCTCACCTGCAGAATCTGGGAGGAGAGGACTGGCGGAGATTTATGGTCTCTGGAGATAATAAAGTAAAATCCCTCGTTGCTGCTTTTCAGCATGCTCCATCCCTCCTCACTGCAGTCAGGATGATGGATTAGGCCGCCAGTGTGAGGGCAGCAGAGACGGGGTATTTAGTGTGAGGATTGCTAGTTATGTTCACATCGATATTAGCTAAAGGGCTGTCTCACACTTACACACTCGGAATTGAGATTGTTTCAGGATGTTTATTGCAACAGATGCTGTCCAACAAATTGCATCTGCAGATATTTTATTTGTATTGCACCATTGTTGTGTTGACAGGAACACGGCTACATAATACCAAATGAAAATGCACATCAACAACGAACAACCAGGCGCCTCTATCTGCTCTTTATAAAGGGTTGTTGGATGTTTTCATTAACGGTACATTAATAATTTATACGTTTTTGTGCTGTCTGGTGTTGCCTGGTTGTGCTTAATGTGTAAGAGTGTAGTTATAAATGTTTGTGTTCTATTATTAAACACTCATGGGGTTCTCACCTTAAAATGTTGCAGCACTGGATGGGGAGGAGGCACGTGAGTTCACCTGTTCACATCCTACACTAGGATCAGAAGGACATCAGTGCCAGAAGCAGTTACTCAGTTATAGCAGTATAACTGACAGACGATCAATCGGGACTAAATGTTCAATCAAATACACGGCAGCTTTTGAGGTGAGTTTTTGTGGGGATTTGGGGGATTATTACACTATAGTATCCTCCACCTGCAGCTCTGCCTCAGCTTTAGTGCAGGGGAGTTGATGATCAAGAGATGAGTGTCCATCTTCGGCTCCTACGACAGATTAATGCCCCATGACTCATTAAGTGAGATCTAATACGGGGGGGGGTATCAGCCAGGAGGGTAAATTCTCAGACCGAATCGTTGAACTCTGATGGCATGCTGACACGGGGAAGTCAAGGTCGAGATGGGTATTGAGTGGAAGCTCTGTTAAGTGGTTTGTAAATTATCCACAGAGCCCTCTGTACCTGCTGCTGCCATTTGTTCTTTATTGAAGAAGGCTATGAGGACAACACCCTTGTTCTCGCAGATTTGTGTCCTGTAGCTTGTGGCCAGAGCAAGGTGTTGGAGACGCTTGGATGAACACAGCCTAGTGGGTCAGAACTGGTCTCAATCTCGATCATCTTCTCCTATACATTTTGGTACCATACAACCATGATAGAAATGACTTTGATTGCAGGGCTGTTGCAGGGTATTTGCTCAAATAGGCAACATGCTGTGTTTTGCACTGAATCTGAATCTGTTCTGAATGATGAAGATATTGTCAACTGGGAGCTGCTCATTACAGAAGGACCATCAAAGGATAAATCTGCCAGTTTGTCTGATGTTTCTCTTAACTGCATTAATTTGCTCTAATCATAGATGTATGCATTATTAAATGCAATGTTCACTCTTCTTCCACTCTCTGATTAACTATGCTAACCATTTCCTAGCCGACAATGTCGAAACTCTTGATGAGCAAGTTGTTTACGACGATCAGTTCCTTATAGAAATATCGATCCTTATCCCCGCTGACTCTGTGCACCCTTGAGCGTCACCCATAATGCTGCTTTCGCCCTCAAATTCAGATTGATTTAACTAATTAGTTCATCAATGGTGGCTAAGCTGCAGGGTCAGACTCCCTCTCACATGTCTCAGCACAGAGGAGTTTACAGAGAATCAATGTTCACTGAGAGCCGAGTTCCTAAGGAGTTTTATAACAGGAAATGGTCCCAAGCTCCTGCTGTGCAGCAAAAACTGAGCAATGACCCCTAATGGTGATGGGATTATCTACTCTGACTGTGCAATCTTAAATCAACATTGCAATATTGCAAGTCCACTCATACAATAATTTGGGTTAATATGAATGGATCAATATGATATTACTTTTGGCATTTTATCTGCTGTTGTATCTATACAACTTAATATTTCTAAAGGGATATATAATAAGACTGTGGTACTCAATAAAACATTATAGTGACCTTACTATACTTTTAGGCCGTTTTATTAGTATACATTTTTGTAGTATAACTTCTCTTTAGCTATATTATGCCTCAGATATATCATGCCTCCATAGAGCAGATAACATGCCAAAGGTCGAATTAAATTTGAATGAATTGGCCGATAAGCAAATGCTGTCGTTTTGGGAGAAAATATGAACTTTAAACCTTTTCTACATAATCTACATCAATAATACTACATACACATTTACTTTGCAGTGTAAAGGCTACTATTTCACATACAATACAAACACAGGATTTAAAACACATCTACAATCTGTCATCTTCTTACTTTACTGTTGAAACATGAACACTTCAATTGAATATCAAAAATGTATGTGGACTCAAAGTAAATGCAGCCATTACCAAGAGTCATCTCATTAGCTTTAATGATTAATAGCTTGTGAGATGTTCCCGCCCTTCACACTCAACAAGAGCGATGATGATGATGATGTTTTTCATTATCGGTGTATGTCATAGATTCTCATATATCTTTTTCTTGTCTGTTCTGCTTGACTTTACTTAAACGTTAATATTATAACACATTATAAGCATTATCTAAGCAGCAATGCCTCAATTCATAATTTATTTATAGTTTTTTATAAATTCATAAATGCATTGTGAGATAGAGATCAAATTATATTTTCAGAACAGCTTACTGAATTCATTGTAGTTGACTAAAGATTAATCCAGGGTAAGTATGCTATATGACTTTTAAAAATCTAATTAAAGAACTACAATTTTGTAAAAACATGATTATTTCTTAATAGTTGTGTTTTCTTTCCGTTCTCTGGAACTGAGCTCCATGAACACATCCTGATCCAACAGTGTGAGTATAATGATATTGTTGAATGTATCCTTCCTTTCTATTACATGATGTTATGTTGTTTACCTTCAGTTTACAGCTGTTACCAGAGTGCCACCCTCTGGTTGATCTGCTAATTGCAAATCCAAGACCATTTCCAAAGACGTTGAAATATACAGTGCAATAAATGGCTGCAGAGTTTGCACCAACATGTTCAAGATGAAGAAAAGGGACTTGTTATTGTTTGGTGTGTTTCACACTTATATTGGAAAGAACATTTTCTCAAGGATGTTCTCAACTGGGAGCTGCACATGGGGAAGAAAGGCCATCAAAGGATCATTCTGGCAGTGCGCCTGAAGCCTCTCCTAACCGCATGAATTTGCTCTAATCCTATATCAATTTATTCAATGTTAACTTATGTAAGTTAAAATAATGTAATACCAACAAATGCTCATGTGTTTGGGCTTTGGTTTATCTTTGTAGATAACGTTTGGTCATTTGTAACTGTGTTTTTAAGGTTTTGAGTACAGGAAATCAGATAACTGACTCTAGAGGGACACAAGAGGCATTTTAATGCAATTTAGTGTCTACTGACAACAGATCTGCCTTTCAGGATTTCCAAACATCCAGTGTTACTTCTAAAAACATTGTTTCTCATTCTGTTTTTTTGTTTCTATTTTTATCCCCTGCGTTTAATCACTTCACGAGTATGACAGTATCAGATAAACCACAGATAAATGATCTTGTTTTTGACAGTACAACAGCCATTATTAATAATATGTCATGTGTATGAAGGTTAGCATTCCTTTAAAACAACTTGATACAGAACAGCAGATACACTCTGTGAGACACAGAAGACAGAGTCCGGCTAAAGAGGCTGTCTTCTTATACCTCCCTTGAGGGATTTAAATATAAAGCTTTCACTTTTCCTAGTATGAAGTGTAATGAGAGCTTCCTTAACCGGCATTAAACAGAGCACCAAGGACACATGAAACATTGTATTAAAGATTGAATAAGGTGAAATCCTCTGGTAGACTTCTTCCTCAGATACATTAAAAAGTTAGCTTTATTCCTATTTTCCTTTTCAATTCCTCTTTATTCACAATGACCCAAATGACCTTAAATTAAAAGTCAGTGTCACCACCTTTATCTGACTTTGCAGACGTCTCATGCTCAGTCATCCCAGAGGAAATGCTGCATTTCACTCCCTAGCCTGCCGCATCAGTGCTCGTTGTGAATGTAGTCTTTCTTACGAATGCCAGGACTTATCACATTGGCTACTCCCGAAAAACAGCATTTACCGTCTTTATGATTGAGGGTGCTCCAACTGCACAGCAGGACACTATTTTCAAACAATTTTATGGGAAATAGGATTAGAAGCAATTTCAGATGTTATTGCGATTGCCAGAGTCTGAGTCCAAAGTGACGTTCTGTATAGTCAGTCAGTGAGATCTGTCTATAAAGCATGCAGCATATGGAACATACTGATCACTTCAAAATGATCGATATTACTTATGGCACGCGGTAATATATCTGCAGGCTTATATACAGATGTACTGACGTTTATAAAACAGTCTTTGGAGATGGAAATAATGTAAATTAAGTAAGGTTGCAATTATCTGAAACAACAGGATTTTTTCATTTAATTTGATGATTTACATGTAACAAATTTGGACTGTATACATGTGTTTACATCCCGAAGGACGTGATTCAGTCCCCTGACCTTGTTTATGTCCTGCTGCTGTGCACATTAACATTACAGAGACTACGCTGTATATCACAACTCAACTTCTTACTTTCTTTAATGGCTGTTAGTTGATGTCACCTAACACTGCATTACTGACAATTCTTCTCTACCCTGACTGGGCTGGTGGCTTTTCAAGTCAAGTAGAAACACATGATTTACGTAGTTTGCCCATATATTTCATTTTCTTAATGTTTTCGTCTTTGTTGTTGAACAGCAATATAGTATTTGAACTGCTGAACCTTAACAAAGTCTGCTGTTCCTGACGGTTGATTCTTAATTCTGTTTATAAGGCCGATAGTGATAAAATTAGTTTTTTCCTTTTAGTGAGAACGTTTCAAAATGGGTTGAGAAAAATGGCGATCTGATACTGACTTAACATCTGCTGGCTTTTAAAAGCTTTGAAGATATAACTCTTTGTACTATTGAGGTTGCACAGTTTATGTGCTTGAGACAGATGCTTGTGATTCTTGTTCTTGTTATTCTCGATGACAGCATTATAAATGTGTAATTTGCAGAGATTATGTTCTCAATAAAAATACAACATAATAACATCTGCTGGACAGACCACTGATCTTTCAAAAGTGTCTTTTTCTGTTCTCCAAATCTCAATCAAGTGCACTGCTACAGATGTTCCTGTGTTTCCACATTTCTGTTTGCAGTTGAAGATAAATGTATTGTCAAAAGGAAACACCTTTACACATTTGGATTGATTGTTTCTTTGAATTGTATTCCAAAACTGTCCAAGATAATAACCAACATAGTATCTTCCCCCTACCAGTTCATGGGAATGAGCACTTCTTGTTAATTTGAGTTTTTTTCTACTAAAATATGTCCAATATCTCAAGAGGCTAGCTCTTGGTTTACATGCATCACATAATCTCAGACACATCTGCTTTGGACAAGACAATGAGTGAAATACTTTAATTCCTATCTGCTTGTATCTCTAAAATTGTCATGTACTCTCATCTTTTCCTCTGCTTCAATCTCATTTCCACAACAGGAGAACAATATGCATTAACTGTCAATTGGGCCTTCTTCAGGTTGAGAACATTCACTTAATAAAAAGCACAGAAATAGGAAAAGTGATGCTCAATTCCACTGAGCCTCTCCATGCAGAAATCCAATTTGTTCATTCCAGTTTGACTATTCCTGCAGTAGCTCTCTATCTCAGAGGTTATTAAATGTACATCTCAGCAGTGTGAACTGTATATCATGAGTACTTATTTCCCATGCTGTAGTTTCTGATGTCTACCAGCTGTTCAACATCTGCAGATTCGTGTTTCCTGCCCAGAGTAAAAAGGTCTCTCTATTCATGAGCACATTTCCCATGCTTGCGTGCTCAGCCTGATCCTGCTGCTTCCAGACACTGTGCCCTGTTTCCGAGACCTGTAATCTGATCCTGGACCCTACACAGAGTGCTCAACACAAAGTTTGGTACTCGTTGTCCACAAGGCACACTGCCTAATAGCTAGGACCCCCCCCCCCCCCCTTGCTGCTGCAAATCCCTTGTCACTGCAGACAGAAGATGCACAGCAGTGTGCAGGCTCCTCAAGTTAAGTTGGCATTTCCTTTAGTGACTTCTTCACATTGATAAGAGCCCTCCCAGGGGACACAGGGGGGGGGGGGGGGGGGGTGGAGGGGAGCAGCAGTGTAATTGCTGATATCACGTGAGTGTGTAAAAACGACTTGCCAGAACCCATTTGTCAGAGCTTATCTGTTGTGTGGAGTTTGGTCCCTTGGGATGGCGATCCCCTTACTAAGCTCGCCTCCGGCAGAGTCTAAAGCTGCTGGGTACGTCTGCGGTGGAAGTGGACAAAGTCACGACAGAGAGGACCCAGATTCATTCTGGTCACAGTGTGGGAATACGTCCTCTCAGGAAGAAGCCGTAATAGCAATAATAATACGAAGAGGAGGAAAACCACAGGGGGAGAGGACTAGAGGAGGGGGGAATCACTTGTAACTGAGGCATCAAAGGCGGTAGATGTGGGGCAGCTCCTTTCCCTCTGTTTCCCTGGTTAGGAGTCAGGGACACCCCCTTTGGTTTGAGCGGTAGCGTTGCATTCAAAATAATGGCCCATTTAGTCTCCTGCCGTACCGTTTAGTCTCCAGGCCATCCCGCATACACAGTCTAAATGTTATGACCACACTGTCACAGTTTCCCATAAATCACCAGCATTCATCCGCTGTGTGATTAATCTCTCCATCTGCAGTGTGCTGGCTGCGCAGGTGCCTGTGGGCTGGGGTTTCTTTACAGCCAGGTGTAGTGGAGTGCGGATGGAGAGACCTCTGAGGCTAGACAGTGGAACATTAGAGCAGAGTGGCAATTGTTCGGTTCCAAAATATGTCAAAATGATAGATGAGCGCGGTGCTAAGTGCTTGCTTTTGTATGTTGGGAGTATACAGGATCAGGTGTTAACAAAAAAGACTGTGATTCTCCTCTGATCACAGGCACATAGAGGTCTGATGATTGTCAGAGTTTCAAGTTTGAAAATTATGAAATAATTTAGTTAATATCAACAGTCATGTACATTTCCTAACTTTAAAGCTTCAGAAGTTATAAAGTAGAATCAACTTGAGAGTAAGGGTCAAACCCACCCACTCTATCTGCCCATTTGTAATGGTAGCTAACATGACATATAAATCCAAACTACCCCAAATATCACCTATAATATAAAACCCCTGCGCTTTCAGGCAAACAATTGTCAGAGTGTAATTGAGGGAATATGTTGTCCTTATCTGAGTATAACCATCTAGATTACATAAGTAACACCACATGTGTGCATTTGAGTGTGTTTTATTTTGAATTTATAAGTCAAAATATTTTCTTTAAACATCTGGAAGCCTGAGGAATCGCATTCATAATCAGGACCATGTGTATCACAGTTTTTGATTTTCAGTTGTTTTAAAAGCTTAGCTAAAGTATATTTGTGCATTATTGTCAACTTTATGAAATATGCACAATGTAATATGGCTTTTACTATAAATCACTTTCAACCCCAAGTAGTTTAAAAGTAGATTATCTGGGAGTACATACGTTTTGGGGTTTTATTCAATATTCATCTAATGATTTAATGAATGATGTTAATAGCATACCATTCAAGCAATCCTGCTGATATGAAAGCACTCAGTAATTTGTGAATACCGCCTTCAAAGCCTGTGTGTGTGTATGTGTGTATGTGTGTGTGTGTGTGTGTGTGTGTGTGTGTGTGTGTGTGTGTGTGTGTGTGTGTGTGTGTGTGTGTGTGTGTGTGTGTGTGTGTGTGTGTGTGTGTGTGTGTGTGTGTGTGTGTGTGTGTGTGTGTGTGTGTGTGTGTGTGTGTGTGTGTGTGTGTGTGTGTGTGTGTGTGTGTGTGTGTGTGTCTACAATCAAGCCACTACTGGCCCCCTTTTAATCCCGGGTCATTCAGGGCTGCTTAAATGTGGAGCCGCAGAATGTAAACACAGCCTTATTAACTTTGGCAGCCTCAGTAATCTTCCTCAGTAACCTTCAGCCATGACTCGGGCATCAGCCTCAGATGAGCTTTGCTCATTATAGCACAGCAATGTAACGTTTATATAGTCAACACACTTTTCTAGAATTGATTGGTTTGATTTTTAATAAACATAAAAAAACTATTAAAAAAAAGGATTTTAATAACAAAGCATTAGTGAATAGATAGTAAGGCAAGGCAAGGCAAGTTTATTTATAGCACCTTTCAACACAAGGCAATTCAAAGTGCTTTACAAAAAACAAAAGACATTAAGAAAATGGCATTTAAAATCAGTCATGAAAAAGAAAAGATAATAAAAGAAACATTAAAAGAAAAAAATACATGGGTAAAAGTTACAGTGCAGTTTAAGATGTGAATAGTTCAATTAAAAGCAGCGGCAAAAAGAAAAGTATTTAGTCTAGATTTAAAAGTAGTTAGAGTTGCAGCGGACCTGCAGTTTTCTGGGAGTTTGTTCCAGATATTTGGAGCATAATAACTGAACGCTGCTTTACCGTGTTTAGTTCTGACTCTGGGGACAGAAAGCTGACCAGTCCCTGAAGACCTGAGAGATCTGGATGGTTCATAATTTAGCAGGAGGTCAGAAATGTATTTTGGGCCTAAACCATTCAGTGTTTTATAAACTAGCAGCAGTATTTTGAAATCTATTCTTTGACACACAGGAAGCCAGTGTAAAGACTTCAGAACAGGAGTGATGTGATCCACTTTCTTAGTGTTAGTGAGGACTCGAGCAGTGGTGTTCTGAATTAGCTGCAGCTTTCTAATAGATTTTTTAGTGAGACCTGTAAAGACACCATTACAGTAGTCGAGTCTACTGAAGATAAAAGCATGGACAAGTTTTTCCAAATCCTGCTGTGACATTAGTCTTTTAATCCTAGATATATTCTTTAGGTGAAAGTTGGCTGATTTAGTAACTGTTTTAATGTGACTGTTGAAACTCAGGTCAGAGTCCATGACTACACCTAGATTTCTGGCTTTATCTGTTGTTTTGAACATTGCAGACTGAAGCTCAGCGCTAACTTTTATACGTTCTGCCTTGGCTCCAAAAACCATTACCTCAGTTTTATCTTTGTTTAATTGGAGAAAGTTCTGACACATCCAGTCATTGATTTGTTCAATGCACTTACTCAGTGTTTGAATTGGAGCATAGTCTCCTGGTGAAATTGTTACGTACATTTGTGTGTCATCCGCATAGCTATGGTAACATATTTTGTTGTTTTTCATTATCTGAGCCAGTGGTAGCATGTAGATGTTAAAGAGAAGAGGCCCCAAGATGGAGCCTTGAGGTACCCCACATGTCATATTTGTCAACTCAGATGTGTATTTACCTATAGAAACAAAGTTTTTTCTGTCCTTTAAGTAGGATTCAAACCAATTTAGAACTGTTTCCAAAAGTCCCACCCAGTTTTCTAGTCGGTCGAGTAATATGTTGTGGTCAACAGTGTCAAACGCAGCACTGAGATCTAATAATACTAACACTGAAGTTCTGCCACTGTCTGTGTTTAAGTTGATGTCATTGAAGACCTTTACAAGAGCAGTCTCAGTGCTGTGGTTTGGACGAAAGCCTGACTGGAACACATCGAAAAAGTTATTTAAATGCAAGAAATTACTCAACTGTTGAAAAACAACTTTTTCAATGATTTTACCTAGAAATGGCAGGTTTGATATGGGCCTGTAATTGTTCATTACTGAAGCATCTAGATTATTCTTTTTTAAGAGCGGTTTAATGACTGCAGTTTTCAGGGCCTGTGGAAAAACACCTGAGTGAAGAGATTTGTTTACTATATGAAGTAGATCTGAGGCCATGCAACGAAAAACATCTTTGAAAAATCCTGTTGGAATAATATCAAGGCAGCAGGAGGAGGATTTCAGAAGTATAGAATAATGTCCTCCAGGTTTTTATCATTAATCTGAAGGAATTGTGTCATGGTGTTTGAATTGATATTAGGTGGACATAGGGACAACACATTTGCTGTACCTGATGCAGAGGCACTGACTGCTTGTCTGATTTTCTGAATTTTGTCAGTGAAGAAGGAGGCAAAATCATTGCATGCCCTGGTGGATAGTAGTGTATTATTAAGCTGTAACCAAGGCTGTTGCTAAGGGATGCAGATATTACCTGATGTTGTGTTGTTTCAAAAGGTCCCCAAAAGCTCTGGTTCATCTATGGTTGTTTTTAAGTGAAAATAGCAGTGTACCTATGTTGCATTGCACTCATTAAATTATTGTTGGATTCACGGTGTATATATTTTTTAAGTATGAACATTGATGCAATACCCACAATGCAATTGGATCGCCAACAGTGCAGTTCCCCTTTAAGAAATATCACAACAAACTAGGGCTGTGCAATTAATCGTATTTTAATCGCGATTACGATTATGGCTTGCGACGATTATGAAAACAGCATAATTGACAAAATACGATTATTTTGCTGGGTGCGCTTTCGCCTCTCCATAAAAGCCCACTCGGCCACGTGGGAGTGACATGTGTTGTGAGTGTTCAGCGAGAGCGAAGATGTCAGAACAAGAGCAGCAACTCGTTAAAAAGAAGGGTAAAACTATTTCCACTATTTGCAAGTACTTTGCCATTACATTTCACATCGCTAAAGATATGTCCACTGTTAGCAACCAGGGCTTTAAGCAACTTGTCAACACGTTGGACAAGCGTTACGCGATGCCGTCTCGGTATTATTTCAGCAGGTCTGCGCTGCCTGCACTATATGACAAATGCCGTGGGGAAGTTGAGAGAGATGTGGCTTCAGCTGACTACTTTGCTACCACAACAGACCTATGGTCTAGCCCAGGGGTGCCCAACCAGTCGATCGCGAGATGTGTCTACAAATAGAACAACAATATTCTGTTTTATCGTTAATGTCCTGTAACATAATCTTCCTGTGCCAAAATAATGCACTTGACGCATCAAAGCTTTGTGATTGGCCGGCGTCACATACAGGTGGCAATATCGTCACCTGCCTGCGCTCATCTCTGAAACCAGACCATGTAAACAGGCTGTTGTTTCTTGCAAAAAATCTTTAAGAGATGACATGAGCAGCCCTACCAGCATTTGCCATGGTGGCCTACATTTTTTTTATTTGGTCTTAAATTGTAGTTCAACATTTATTTCCTGTTACTTCTGGACCATGACGGTTGGCCAGCCTTCAACGTTTAACTGAGTGGAATATGTTGAATATGTTTTACCAAAATGTTGGCTATATGTTAAGGAGTTTTCAGTAGGTTGTGACAGTGCACTGCATCATGTTTGATTTAATTTATTTTGGTCCAATTTATTTTTATTTATCATATTAATAATATATGTTTAGTATGGTTTTGGAAGTGTGCTCCAACATATTTGTTCTTGTTTATTGGTAAAATATTATTTGTTTTAAAGTTCAATAAATGGTCAATGAATAATCGTCAAAATAATCGTGATATCAATTATTGACCCAAATAATCGTGATTATGATTTTTGCCATAATCACACAGCCCTACAACAAACCATTTTGTCTTTTGTCAGGGATTGTCCTGAACAAGATATTCATTATCCCCAAAGGGTTGTTCTCTTTTGCTTGCTCTTCTCAGTGAGGGAGTAACTTCAGGAGGTTCAAATCTGGGTCTTTAACCTTGGTGCTTTGACTGAGGGATGCGCTGTAAGACATTCCTGGAATCCAAGCTGCCTAAACAATCTCAAACCCATACACCTTATCTCTGATGATGGCACGGCAACTTGGACATTTAACAGGCATCCACATAAGCCTCATATCTCATCCCGGTGCTCTGACGTCTCAGGATAGTGGGTTAGTCTCATCTCCACTGGGAGCTCCTGTTCCTCCTCTGGCTGATCTGTTTACAGACCACAACTAAACACCCAGTAACTGGCCCATAGTTTGTCTCTGTCTGTTTACGCTGTAAGAAAGAGTATGAACGTCAGAGCTGGCCACAGGAGCCAAGGGGTTGGACTCTAGGGAGGCCAGGGCCCAGGGACCTGCAGGTGCATGAGGCGGAGCGTTAGAGTATTTATAGGGGAAGTACCAACTCCAGGGGCACGATGAGAAGAGATGGAGTGGACTGTTCACTCCAGTCTGATCCCCATGATTCCTCTCCCCGCCAGAAGGCAGAGGTCACACCCTACATCAACACTGGGAACAAAATAGTAAAGTCAAATGATCTCCAGTCCACCTAAAGCCAGCACTTCTTAAGTGGGAATCGGCAGAACATGACGTTTTTATTAAATCGCCTTATTTGTGTTTTCCATGAGAAAGTTTGAAGTTCTTGGACAGGCTCCATGTGCTCACAGCTCTGTACCTAATACAGTGCCTCCCACTAAAGGGCTCACTGGTCATGTTATTGGGCTCTGGGGACAGCCACCCTTCCCATGGTGCTCATGTTCCTCCCCATGTTCATGGGGGATGGAGGGCCAGGTTTGACTGAACAAGGGAGGGAGAAAGAAACGTAGTCGGTGCGACAGCAGAAGAGCAAGACAGAAAAAGAGAGACATCTGCTTCTCATCTTGATGGGAAAATTCCCCCGATCTTGGAGATTATGGATGGAGTCCCCCAGACAGAGAGCACTGGCTCCTCCGAGGCTCACCATTTGTGAAGCAGGCTCCCTCAGGCCTTGTTGGCTTTTGAATGAGTTAACCTCTGCTTGCAACCAGTGACATACCCCCAAACAAGTCAAAATCACAATCATTGGTCCAATGGTGCTTCTGCTTTCACAGAGAAACGAATGTGTGTTGACTGTGTCTCATGATATTAAGACCTCACCATCCTGCAGTCATTCCTACCACGATACCCGGGGAGTGCTGCTCTGTTTATTTTCTCCTGATTAGCGCTGTGTTGGGGTGTTGGGAGTCAGTCAGTGGTCTGTGTTCATTCAACACCCGCTCTTTCCACTGTGGTTCAATGCTTATCATGACACCCTTTAACCCCCAACCCTTTCAATGCCAGATCTGCTCCCAAACGCCCAGACGAGAACTGCGTCCAGCCTTTGTTGATCTTACCGCTAGAATTGTCAAACAACAGCTTTCAATAATTCAGAGCCGATCACTGAGGAGATAAAAAGCATTCGCCTTTGGTAACAGATTGGTATAGTCTGAACGCAATCATGCCTGTAATTACGCTCGATATTTCTTGGATGTCAGTCTTAAAGACAGGATGTTCTTCGTCAGAGATGCATATTGGAAGTTCCTCAGTCGGTGAGAAAAGAGTCTTAAGGCACTGCATTACCGAAGTCTCTGCAAATGTAATGAGGGGATCAAAAGGTCTCGTAGTGTTATGTAAGAGCTGTAAAGGACTCAATTAGCAATTAGCTCAGTGATCTGATCAGCTTTTATTTGAATATAGAAGTCAAAGATTACTGAATTGTAATCACTAAATAATGAAGATTAAATATGTTATGCATGCAATTATCTTCAATAATTTCCAAACATTTGTGCCATATGTGTGTCTTGATAAGGGTTTTTTGCTGTGCAGTGCAGCTGACAAACGATTACTTAGTTAGATTACTTTTAACTGCTCATCCTTTCTCACAACCCCAGACTCGTCATGCTGGAAATTGTGTATTTATTTGCTTATTTTATTTTTTACAGTAATGGAAAAGGAAACGTCACCCAATGTCACTGGAAATGTTTCCTATACAAATGGAAAGTCATACAGACTGTTTCACAGAAAACTGAGGCCCATTCAGTTGAGCAAGGGAAAAAAATAATTTGAGTTGCACTGCAGCCAAACCTTTCTCTATTTGCATTTGCTTTAAGTTAATATAATGCATGTCCATCAAGCGAAGCCGGTATAACTGTCCGACTGTTTTATCCACCCTGGTGGTCCTCATTTATCTTTTCCCTCAAGGCACAGAGCCATCTGGGACTGGTTGTCTCCAGCATCTCCTTGGCAGCAACACTTGAATACCAGACACTCAATCGCAGGTTAAACAGCAAACATACACATTGTCTTGATTAATGGAACCAGCACCAGCAAGTGCACAGTAGCAACGAAGCAGTAAGATGCTCGGACATTTATTTTTGAGCAAACTGAACTAACTGATGATAATAAATGGCACTGCCGCCAAATTCCCATCAGTGTGCTGTAATATTTATTTGTTCAAGTTATTAACTTTCCCTAGCTCTTTGACCTGCGCCAACCCTCCCCCTGCTCTGTTCCAATTTTTTTGTTCCCTGTTCTACAAGCTATAGCCATTCGAGTCCATGTATTCCTCTAAACATAAATAAATCATAGTGATACGATTTTGTTTGGCTGCAGATTGTGTAAACACTTGCACACAGATGAACTTCACCTAACACTTGCTCAGGCCACGGCTTACTTCTGTACTTTTTCTCTGAGGGATGACAGTCAATCGGTCATTTTGCCACAGTCGAAGTCGCAGTCATGTGCAGCTATAAAAATGTTAGTTTGAGTTTAAAAAAAGCTTATGGTAACTGCACAAGTGTTACAACTGTCAGTTTATTCAGCTTTACTTCATGAATGTGGCTGATGTGTATGTTTTCTGAGGGAACCTTTTAAAACTCTTACACATAGCCCCTGAGGGAGGATAAACTAATTTGAGGTTTAAAAAAACATTCTGTAACTTGAAAAAATAAACAGCAGCACTCAAGTACAACTGCAGTCCAGTAAACGTAGCTGCCTGATTGAGTTCATGTTTACTCAAGTGTCCCCCTCTAATAAATCTAATCTCACTGTCAATCTCAGATCGCAGTGCAACACGTACTATTAAAGGGTATATTCCATTAGCCTTTGCCTCCTTTATCTCTTTTAATAACATGTCAGAGGGCTGAAAAAATAAGTTTGCAAGGAAGCTTGTTAGAGTATGGCTTCTGCATTACACCTGCTAGAGCTCGCGTTAAAATTCTCTTCAAATTAAACATCATTTTGGGGTTTCAATTTGGAGAGAATGTTCTAATATGATAGAAATGTTATCCGTTTAACGGCCCAGGCTGAGCAACCACCAACAGCGTTAACCCATGAACTTGTGAATGTGCTTCTCATGTGGGACCTCTTAATGGAATTTAGAGTATCACCACAGGCCTGAGTTATAACCTGCTCTCTGACTGCAGGAACACTTCCACGCAGTTCCTGTTCTTCATTTATAAAGTTAACGGCTTACAACCAGCAATGACACAGCCCGTGATAACTCACTCTCAGTGCTGTTTTTCTTCTTCTATATTACCAACCGCAGGCCCTTGTCCCCGCAGCTTGTAGAGGTGATGAAATTTTATCTTAGACAAACATTCAGCTTCCTTTCAGAGCGCTGCTGCAGCTCCAGGTCCTCTGCACAGTAAGTCGGGGGTGCACAGCCTCATGGAGAGACAGAGAAAATCCACATTCCTTACTGAATGTAATTTCAAGACATTTGAAGCTCAACTTTCTCTCACTCACTAAAACTGACATTGCGTGTTTCAAACGAAGTTGCATGTGCTTTAGAAAGTGATTGATGAACAGTTTTTCCATTAGTGCAGAACTTCTGTGTCTAAAATAACTGCAGAACATAATTTGCCAAACCACAAACAGTCATTTTTCTGTTTCTGTTTGAACAAATGAAATGCAATACTTCATGAGATGTTGTAGTGCTGGTAGTGTTTTAAAACTTTTGACTAAATCAGGCAAGCTGGGTTGCTTCCAGTTATGCTAAGCTAGGCTAAGCTAACCACCTCCTCACCCTAGCTTAATGTTTAATGCATTGAACATGGTATCAGTCTTCTTATACAAATCTTGTGGAAACAAAGCCAATTAGTGGTGTCAAAGCTAATGTATAAACTCTTTACCAATAGCTTTTCTCTCACTGGAAGCTTTTGTTTCGCAATGAACTAACCATATGATTTGCTATAATTGCTCCTCAGATGAAACAAAGTAAACTGAGCCACATTTTCTCGTGACATGAAGAATGAAATCCTCAAATAGCAGGCGGTTACCACAGCCAACTGACATTGTGATGTCAAAGAAACAGCTGCATAAAGTTAAATAGTATCTGGAGATTCTTCCAAAGACTGATTCGTGATATCTCCAGACTAAAATACCTTCTGATTGTCTGTTTAGATGTTGACTGGCTTCCTATAGAATGTAACAATGCTTACACATGCACAGGCATGGGCATGAAAACAGGATGACACCTGACAACCTTGGAACAAAAATGTGTCTGTGACAAAAATATGTCAATGTAGAGCGGAAGTGTAAACAGGATTTGACATTCATTTTAAATGAAAGACCTTGTTGTGATATAATGCTAATCGCCTTAGGCAACGATAAGCAGCTTTTTACTCATGGCCGGGGCACTTCCTATTTACCATTTCAAATATAGTTTTCGTCACAATAATACCGTTGGCGCAAGCGGAAAGGATTCATGGTTTGTCACGTCTAATTAATGACAGGAAGAAAGGGTCTGGATGTTAAATATTGTCGTATCCTGTTTGGGTCGGATGTCCAGGTGGTCCAACATGACTAAAATCATATTACATCATCTCCCAGAAGCCTTATGTTCAGATTGTCCCCTCCGTACTTGTACATTTGCTTTCTTAATTTGAGTGTTTAAAATATGTATTCAGAAGCAGTCAAAGTTTTGAGGCACGTCATTTTAAAACACCCATGATACACCGAAATGTTGCTCTCACTGCAGGGCTCAAACTGTTGTTAATAATGAGAACCTTCAAAGTAATGGGCTCTGGCCTTCCACCTTCCCCTTAAAGGCCCCACTGTGGAAGAAACCAAAAGCTGCCCCTAAAATGATAAATGGACATCATTAATGTTGGTCATCTGTTTACCTTTTACTCTGCAATCTGGGAAAATGAGGGGTCAAAAGCAAAGTGGAAATGTGCTTACTTTGGCACCAGTTCCTAAGAGCAACCCGTTTGGTCTTCAGAACATCAAGAGACACCGCAGCCTGCGAGAGACAGACTTATGCAACCAGCTGACCTCCCCTCCATCACAAAGCCTTATCACCAAACCCAATTAGAGAAGATGTTTAGTTCACATGTTGATCTTCATATTCCAGATCAGTGAAAAGCTTTCAAACGTTCTTCATATTTTTGATGAAAGTGTCTCCCTTGAATATAACAAATTATTTTCACACACAACAACATGAAGACACATGTTTCACACTATCATTGTGGTTTCAGCAGAAGCAATGAGGGCCTGAAGGTTGTTTCATGACCCGATAGCACCAGCGATCCCTCTTCTCCTGGGATATGCCTTCACTCCAACCATGTTGTTTGTCTTCTCAGCGAGTGTTTATACTGCAAACATTTTCCGTCATCTTAATAAACCCTATCAGCTTGTGCACCTTTAAAAACACACGTAGATCACTGGGCAGATGGCAAGACGGCTGGAAGAGCCTGGCAGCAAATGGTGCTGCTGTCGGCAGAAAGAAGATGATAAGCACTTCTTTTAAAAATATTTGATGCAAAACCTGAACTTCTCTTGCACAACAACATTATTTTGGCTTTGGGTTGATGTATAAATGTAACAAAATTGAGAAAGCCTGAGAGAAATATTGGGTGGTTGCTTAGATTTCTGCAGCAATATGGTGGATGAAACAGTACAAAGGGATACAAGAGAAAAACTCTTTATTCCAGTTCTCACTTTGCTTTAATTCTATCCTTGAATTTAGATTTAGAAAAGGACTTCTGTTAGACTGCCCAGCATAATTAGAGGAAATGTCAATCCCTGCTTGTTTGCTCTCACTGATGCTCTGTCCAGGATGATGGTAATGGGGGGATGGTTTACTCTGCCTAAAGTGTCTGAGATGTTTAGAAACACCACACTCCTGAGCGTGGTCTGTACAATAGCAGGAGCCAGTAGAGCTATTCAGCACTGTTGAAGGAATGTGTGGAAGCTCACAAGGAATCCTTTCGTTCCAGGGTTTCTCCAAACACAGAAGTCTCACACTGAAGATTAACTCTATGTGTCAACAGTAATGGAATCTCCCTTTCTGTCTGTGCAAATACTAAAGCCTCAGAGGAAAATCTCCTCCTGGGACAGCAATGAGTTTGTCACCACTGCAAAACCTCTCTATATGTTTACCTTGCCTGAATAGCTCTCAAAGAAAGTCTTGTGAAGAAGTCTGTGCTCTACATCTACCTGTGGTATTGTCTAGAATTAAGAAATAAAGTATCACCAGCTGTGCCATAATCTCTGATAACCAATTAGAGCATCAAATACATTGTCATTACACATTGGAGTGTATAGAGGCAAGAAACAAATCTGATCAGTGAGCTGTATGAGAGCAGATGAAGCAGAGCAGAGAGGAGAACAGGGAAGGGGAGGAGATTTAAATGGCCAGCTTGTGAAAAAGGTAGTGTGGGGGCAATTAGAAGCAAGACCGGAGCTCAGAGCACGACTGGAAACTGAACAGAAACTGTCGGTGCAACTTTACGCACGGGGCGGATCGTCACACGTTTTTTTGACTGGATAGACTGCTTTTTTTACTTTTTGCCATGAAATTGTTTTGTCAAAACTGGCTGACATATTATGGTGAAAGGTCGTTTTAGGACTTTTGCTTTGACCTGAGTTCGCCTGTGGGCCTTATTTATTGATAAACAACAAACAATCCACTTGATCAGGTTACACGCGGCGTCAGAGCTACGTGACTGCACTCATTCTCAACATGAAACCAACCGGGAGTGGATGAGTAGGAAATTCCCCGGTCAGCATTTTCTGAGTAGTGTGGCACTTTAGTTGGATTGTTTCATTGTGTGCACCGGGAGCCATCATTCCATCTCCACTCGCAGACATCGCGAAATGAAACTCGGTCTCGTCATCCCGACTGCGGTGACGCTTTATCTGCTGCTCTCACCTGCACAGGTAAGTTACATTGAGTGACTATTGCTGCTCAACAAGAAAGAAACATCTTGAAATTATACTCACCACATATGTTTTCATACTTTAGTTAGATGATGTGGTTCTGATATTGTGACAGTTACAAGCTATTCAGTGATATGGAATATTAAACAACGTGCTTTTTATTATATGTTCATGTTTGTATAATTAAGTAAACAGAAGTCTGTTGATAATATACAAGTATTGTGCTTTGAAGCCTTCGTACCGTTTTTATTGAGCACCATGCTGCTCCGCTCATTCATAAAATGAAACGTGACAAACTGCATGCTCTGCAGCCTGTGGTGGGACATGATACATAGTGACTCACCGTTGTGTCTGGCGAATCTCGCTAAGCTTATAATTACAGCCGAATCATACTTTTCACAGACATGGATTCAATCTTGCATTTTTTTCTTCCTTTTCTTTTCTTTTTCCTTTTTTTTTTGCATTTTAAATTTCCATCAAAGGAACACTCTCGATTTCTGAGAAATTCCTTAAATAAGCAAACATTAAATGTTAATACCTGTAGTTTTTAAACAGATACTGGTGAACTGGCAAGCTGATAAACCTGAAAGTGTTGGTAATGCCTCAGTGACAGGAAAGCAAGTTTACTTCTACACTTCCTCATCTTACATCTGCACCTGCAGCTTCTCCTGCTGTCTTGAATCGTCTCAGCATACATCTGCATGTTTAATGGTGTGTGTGTGTGTGTGTGTGTGTGTGTGTGTGTGTGTGTGTGTGTGTGTGTTTAAAAAAATATATTGAAGCTTCATTTCAGGCCATCATATCACTGTCAGGCTTGCAGGGAATGTTCTGTTCTCTGTTGCCTGGCATTGCCTTTGAGTCTTACAATGAGAATGTGCCATAATAGGACAGAGCTGAAACTGGAGTGAGAATCGCATTCAAAGGCTTGTGAAGAAACACTTGTTAGAGGATGTGCCATTGGTTAGCTGATCTGGTGCCAGCGTTCAGGCTCTTGAACCCATTCAGTCTCTGATTTCCTCCCAAGGTGGCTGAAGGCTGGCAGCTAAATCTGATGGCTCTCATGTTTAATGCAACACCAGGCCACTTGTGCATCCATTCAGTCCTACTGTCACACTTCATACACTGCTGCTGCCAGTTGAACAAAATAAAGTCTGTTGTAGTTTTAGATGTAGATGTGGAGTCAGGTTTCTCAAGGTTGGAAAAAGCTCCATGTCACACCAGATTCTCAGGCCGAGTCTTTACAGCTGTTGTTGAGCTGAGAGTGAGTGGGAGAGGCATGGGATCACCACATCTCTACTAATCCTCATAATCAGCTCATGGCCTGCTCAGTCAAAATAGGAGTGACAAAATCCAGGTCCTTCAACATGAATCAGGTTAAACGGCCCCCTGCTGCTCAAAAGACTGACAGCATATGTAAACCATTAAACTCTGAGATTCAACAAGCTTTTAGCTCATCCTGTCTGTGAGGATCTGACCTTTTTATTTCGTAAGTCTTTCCCTAAGCCTTTAGTTGTTAATAATTGCTTTATGCTGAAAAAACAACTTGAAAAAGGAAGGTATAGCTCTGCTCTTTTGACAAAGTGCAAAGACACACTGAAGATTCAGCCATAAAAACGTTAAAGGAAATTAATATTTCAAATTTTTCGCAGGCAAGCGACAGTCATGCTTGCCGCTCTTTACACGCCAGAGGGTCACAATGAGACTCATCTAGTAAGTGTCCGTCCTGCCAGCTCCAACAGTAAACTGTTTAGCATACCAAGGCAAGGCAAGTTTATTTACCAATGTGGAAAAAGCCAACATCGGCAGTATGGTTGATAATGTAATTTATACATGTCTGTCTTTGGATTCACTAGCCGTAAATATATGCCAGTAATTGAAAATAAGTATTTCTCATCACTGTCGCAGCTGGAGCGGCTGTCAGCAGCCTCGTGACTCATGCCGTCATTCATGTCCGCTGAGTAGCCAAGAGGGAGGGTGGGGTTAACCTCATGTGCTTAATAATTCTACTACCAGAGATTTACAGCAGAGCTCAGGTGTGTGTGTGTGTGTGTGTGTGTGTGTGTGTGTGTGTGTGTGTGTGTGTGTGTGTGTGTGTGTGTGTGTGTGTGTGTGTGTGTGTGTGTGTGTGTGTGTGTGTGGTGTGTGTGTGTGTGTGTGTGTGTGTGTGTGTGTGTGTGTGTGTGTGTGTGTGTGTGTGTGTGTGTGTGTGTGTGTGTGTGTGTGTGTGTGTGTGTGTGTGTGTGTGATTAATAAAGTCATGTCTATTTACCAAATAGCCCAAAGTGGGATTTTTCCCCTGCTGTTTTTGAGTGTTTTTAAAGGTCAGTATAACATCAGTTCTAAATAGCACTAAACAAGCAGTCATTTGGGTGTACTTATTTCAAAATAAGTTAGGGTGAGTATAAAGTTTGCATTTGAGGAAATAATTGCTCCTGAGAATACATATTAAGCTTCTAAAGAAAGTGCTAAAGACATCATACAGTACCACCATCATTGGGCTTTAGTTAGTGAGTAAACTTTTGCCCTAGAAACAATATTTTTATTGTGACGATTATCACAACAGAACACAAATGTGTGCTTTGTATCATGGGATGCATCCTCTTGAAACTGTCATGGTCCCATTAATGGCTCTCGATGGAGGGGTGGAAGCACCTGGGCTTCCCTTTGGAACAATGGTGGCCTCTCGGTCACTGAGTTACCAACATAGTCCACCCCCTGTTTTGTTCCTCGACACTCTCTCTTGTTCGGTCTATTATTGGGACTTCCTATGCACATTAACCACATACTGTATGTGTGTGTGTGTGTGTGGTGTGTGTGTGTGTGTGTGTGTGTGTGTGTGTGTGTGTGTGTGTGTGTGTGTGTGTGTGTGTGTGTGTGTGTGTGTGTGTGTGTGTGTGTGTGTGTGTGTGAGTGTGTGTGTGTGTGTGTGTGTGTGTGTGTGTGTGTGTGTGTGTGTGTGTGTGTGTGTGTTGGTATTGTGCTGTCTGTACTTCTATCTGCAGATCAAAAGCGATATGCGTAAGTCTGTCATACCTGTTGCGTCCTGCCCATTTGGTATTTTTCCCCACCTTATTAATATGAATTGAATGGAACGATCTGTGTACAATACCTTCTCTGTATTTGCATGATGGTGAGTGCAGGTACAATCTTGCATCAACACAGCCAAACCTGACAGACACTAGTCAGCATAACCTCTTGAGATTATGAAACGGTTTGTATGTACTACAAAATACTCATGTTATCTTTGATTAAAAAAAAAGGAAGGCAGTGAGCCCTTGCTTTGCCTCTTGCATGTGTGTGTGTGTGTGTGTGTGTGTGTGTGTGTGTGTGTGTGTGTGTGTGTGTGTGTGTGTGTGTGTGTGTGTGTGTGTGTGTGTGTGTGTGTGTGTGTGTGTGTGTGTGTGTGTGTGTGTGTGTGTGTGTGTGTGTGTGTGTGTGTGTGTGTGTGTGTGTGTGTGTGTGTGTGTGTGAGAGGACATGACATTACACAGGTGTTTCCTATACGCCAGCACCAAAACAATGCTTGAGTCTGACCATCTGCATAAGACACATGTGTCTGTTTTTGTTCATGTGTGTTTTTCTTATAACTAGGCAGGTGTAGATGGCACAATGTCACATTTATAGTAGTTACAATAAAGCATCTTCAGCGAAAGCTTTTCATAAAACTTAAACAGTAAACATAAGGTTTACATAAGGATTCCGCTTCTGAGAATCACAAGCACTGCTTTGTGTCTTTCTCATACACTTGTGCATTTTTTGTTCAGCTGTCTGCATGGGCCATGCAGTGGCAGTGACCTGCTGACTCTTATTTGTGGTATTTCTCTCTAGTTGTAATGTCCCGGCCCAAGGGAGGGCCACAATCGCAATCAGGAAATATGGATTTCTCCTTCCTCCTGCAGAGGAGGAGGAGCGGTGGCGCTCGGGGCAGCCGTCTACTCAGCAAGCTTTAATCTCCCATCTGGATGTAATTTACTGTGGTTTACACAGGGAGAACAGCGTTTACTGTAATAGAGACCACAATTACCACCGGTCAGCCTTATCTCAAGACCTGTGCCGTGTGTGTGTGTATGCTTGCGGACAGGGTGCATGGTTTATACACTGGTTGTGTGTGTTTGTGTGTGTGTCTTAAGGGGGACATTTGTGCATCCATTAATGATCTTATAGAGGAAATGGTCTTTATCTAAATCAACGTTTATATGGACTTTTACTCCGCCCATTCACCTTATTTTGCTGTTGTTTTTTCAAAACACTAGACTCTTTCAAGAAAACATGATCGCTTGTAATGTTTTCAAACTAACAACCAAGTATTTTCTATTTTTATCTTAAAAATTAGTCTTAGCCAATGTTTGCCTTTTTTTTTTAATGTTCGCCTTTATACAGAGAGGTAGATGGTAAATGTGGTAGATTGCTACCTCTCATATTTGTGCATTTAATAAACAACGAGTCAGTTTGCATATGTTAGAATTAAAACATGCCTGTAATCTCTATTCAAAAACTGAAGTGTAAAAACAAATAGGTTTAATTTTACCAGTACATTTTTAAAGTCAGGCTAAGAACTTCAATCAATATTCTCATCTAACTCTCAACCGGAAAGTATTTATACCAAAATGTCAAACTATTACTATGTTGTGTTTCACTGCAGTGGAAATGTACTTTTAAGGTTTAGGGCTTATTTCAAAATCATGCAGGAACAGATTTGTGTGGCAGCTCATCTAAAAGTGTGTCTAATCTGTGGAATAACTCTGGACTTCAAAGGCTCCATTCACCCAGATAACTTGAGAAAGTATTTTGGCAGGTTTACCACATGTTCTGTTGAAGTTTGTTGGTGTGTTGGCAGAGCTCTATGATCACAAGCCCTGACCTGACCACCCTAGAGACCCAACTGGATACTGTCAGACCTGGAAAAGCACCGCTGTCGTTGTAGGTTCGCCCACCTCCTGTATACAAAACAGAACCTGCTTTCTTTTGTAGTGGCGGAGAATAGATACAGTGACCTGAAGGCCCCTTGAGAAGCCTGAGAATTAATGTTGCGGTCATGGTGTTGATGATGTGGAATCTGGTTCTCGATAAAGGATGGATGAGGACGCTCAGTGAGGCAGGGAGGCAGCTCTGTTTCCCACTCGTCTAGCCGTCTCTGTTTGTATTCACTCGTTCTGCTTAAGTGCTCTCTGTCCTGTGTGGTCTCGTGTTCAGAGGCAGGCTTCAGTCAGGCCAGAACCATGACACACACAGTTCCTGATGACAAATATGTTTTCAGTGCGTTTTAGATGCAGTAGCAGGTTACACCTGGGATTTTTTGCTCCACTTTCTCTGTGCATGCATTCCTACATCGCCAAATCAATTGCAGATTTAGTCAACAGAGATTACCAAACCATAAATCTGCATCTCATCCGTTGTCTGTTTTTCCACACTGCCACCCTCACTGAATAAAGTTAAGTAAAGCAGTATAAATAATGGCATGATGCCCAATCTAGCTGGGATCATTGCTTACTTAAGTTAAGAAGGATTGAAGAAAAAAAACTCAGTCCAAATTAAACCAGGTTCAGTAAATAGCACCCCAATCGTCAGTCAGTTTGGAAGTTATCGAAGTTCAAACTTTTTTAGTTTGTCGCAAATGTTGAAGGAGACTTGTTAGAGAATTACAAATATATAATCACTCACTAATACACAGATGAAATAGCGTCAGTTTACACCTTTGTAATACTCCTTTACCATTTGTGTCCATGGTTAAACATTTATTTTCTCTATTACTAAGGATTTGGAACTGTAATCCCACTTTCCCACAAAGTACACCAAATATGGGGAAGTTCTATAAGCTGCTTTCAGCTGAAATGTGCAAACTGTGAAAGAACTGCCAGTCGAACATTGTTGGTTTTATTGGATGGAAATACACCACAGTCTAAACATTTGGAAATTGTTTCAGCCACAAGAGTTGTTTCCCAGCAAGCCTAACCTAAATTAGCATATTTTATAATTATCCATAATAACTATGCTGCAATGTTGGAGGACCCTGTGACTTTCATTGCCATTTCTGCACTTTAGCTACTGTCCATATAACAATAAACCTTTCAATCTTTAATATTTAATCTTGAATCCACTTTAACATTTATTTTTTAATGCGATAAAACCACATTTTCCATTACCTCGAAATACTCTGGCTGATTACAGTATATACCCTTCATTTTAAATGTTCTTTGAAAGAAAACAATGCTCATCTATACTGTTCTGGTTTTGAAATCCAATGAAAGAGAGAATCTTGGATGACTTAATCCAGTTCTGCGTAATTTTTTATTGCAGTGTCCCATCTTTTTAGGCTAAAATGGCAAAGACTCAAATGTGCATTTGATTTAGATTTAGTTTCTACTTCATCTGTAAGTCATCTCTGTTTTCTTTAGGAAACAAACTGTGAAGTATGCTGGCTGCTATCCAGATCTTTTTGGCTAGTGTCCAGAGTACCTGCTGTGGAACTGGCCTTCACTCCCCGCTCCCCAGCTTGAACCTTAGTTTTGAAAAATCTTTCATGACAATTATTCTGGATCCCCATCATGTTTTGTTTTTGCTCCCTACGTATGTTGCCCTTCCTCTGACAGATGGAGTTAAGCAAAGAGGTTAAAGATGACGCAGTTCAGCTGTGTGGGAGTGGAGAGTAATGAGGCCCGGAGCCTCTGTGGCCTGACAGCCGGAGCCCAGGGACACAACAGGTCCTCTGATCTGACCCAGGGACAGAGCAAACTCCCAGCCAGCAGCTTACAAACTTTCACTAGAGACTCCAGAAACATAGGATATTTTAAAGCGGCTTTGCAATCATTACACACTGCAATAGATGGTTTAATCTGACCTCTCTTGTTGAAAAATAACTGCCCCTCACTCTGCAACACAATCTGGGCACAGAACACACTGTGCAGCTTAGCAAAACGTCTCTGAGAAGCAGATGTTAAAGGCTGAAAACAACTTGTACATCTCTGAGACCACAGTGGGCTGGGGGATCATGACCCTGATTACGTATACCAACATGTTAATTATCCAATGAGAACGGCTACTGGCATAGCTTTTACTGAAAATATGAGACAATGACATTAAGATATGCAATACGCGATTTCCTTGTCATATTATGAATTCACAACACAATGAAAGCAACTCATAAAGTACATTACCATTGTGAATATTGTTATTACACATATTCACAACCAGTGATATAACAAGCAACATATTGCACAATCCCTCCTTATATCGTCAATGTATTTCACAATCACTATCAAATGAAGCTATTGCATAACCTTTGCGGTCTCAAGCAACATTTTTAAACAATGTTTGCTGAGGTAGGCACAAATTAGTTTGTTATCATTAGGGTAATCGTCTGCCAAAAAGTAAGCGATATTCTCTGTGCTCGCCTGAGAACAGACTGCTCATATATTGCTGGAGGGACTCATTTCTCTACTCACCTTCATGTCAGACTGTGTATACACCACATGCTAAGTCAGTTTAGATGTTAAATGTACACAGAGAATACCAAACCATGCTAGCATACTATACCTGACTTTGCTTATTCGTTCAAAATGTAAAACCCAGTTGAAATGAACCTTATCCTCTGATCCACCCCATACACTGTGTACACTCTGTGTGAAAAGTATAATGTCTGCTGTAAAAGAGAACATCAACTTTGAGCAAGGGCCTTTTGGCTAAAGGTGTTGTGTCTACTGCCCAGCCCTTATTGTTTATTCTAATACTAGAATAAAGCTATATAACAATAGACTTGTTAAGGAAATCAAGCCTGCAAAACTTAGCGCATGTGGGATATGTTTCGTCTTCTGTAAGGATACAAATGAATCCATTCCTTTTTTGTTGTCTTATTTTAGGATGAAATATACATTTTTTAAATCACTTTAAAGCAGATTTTTGTATTTCCCAAATCCCAGATGTCCTTCATGTAATGCAGAGTAGAGGTATATCATAATAAAACCCAGTGTAGGAGAGTTTATAGTCAGGTTAGATCAATTGTGTTTGTATTCCCATTAATCAGAGGTCTCATAGCACTTAACACCTAAATTATGAAAATAATAAATGAAATGACAAACAGCAATGTTATGCAAAAACTCCTTAACAGAGGTCATCATGAAATGAAGTGAAACACACCTTGAGACCTACTTAGAAAGCAATGCTGATTCTGAGATTTATTAGGCAACTTTATACACAGTTATTGATGGTTCTCCCTTCCCACCAGAGCTAAATCACCTCACAGTCACCATGAATCACAAACAATAATTACTGTAAGTGCATGAGGAGGTGAATGGCTACGTGCGGATCTTCATGCAGCCTTTCATAATCTGGCAGCTTCTTATGGGCAGATCACTCCTCTCTTCTGAACCGCAGAAGGTGCCAAAGATGCTTCCTCACCATGTCAAGTCTTAACGGTCTTAACCCATGACCGAGGTCAGAAAATCCTCCCAACCTCGCCAAATTCTGAACGGCAACTCAGGAGCAAGAGCCAAGAAGCCCTTGTGATGTGCAGCAATAATAAA
This sequence comes from Gymnodraco acuticeps, assembly GCF_902827175.1. Classification (NCBI taxonomy): domain Eukaryota; kingdom Metazoa; phylum Chordata; class Actinopteri; order Perciformes; family Bathydraconidae; genus Gymnodraco; species Gymnodraco acuticeps. Next base: position 6,124,913 of record NW_022990295.1, on the reverse strand, counting down.
AAAAAAAGTACAAATGAAATTCAAGTTAACACTAGAAAAGGATTTATTTTATAAGTTTGGCAGAGAGGGTGAACAAAATAAGTGGAAGTGACTTTTTAACAATAACTTGAACTGAACTGTGACTGCATGCTGCGAACGAAGCTGACTCGGCCAACTGAGCCTATATCCTGTGGTGTTGTTGTAAAGCCGACACAGTTCGATGAACGCCACTCTATAGAGAACATGCTCTTCTGTCACAGGAACAGCTGTACGTTGTAGCCAGACAACCAGCCACTTTGAAATAAACAGGGAGGACTGAAGTGGTTTTACTGGAAGCTGGTCTGAAGTCTTTTGTACAGTGCGTTCTGCTGCAGAGAGGACAGATGTGTCCCAAATATGAAGCCTTTCCTGCCACTTATCTATTGTGACAGATTCACCACAACCTCAGAAAGGTTTACTGTGAGCGTCAAATGGTGGCAATGCATCATCATCATCATTATCATCGTCAAAGTGGGTCATTCTGTCACGGTGTGTGAAGCAGGTAGGACCCAAATGCAGATTAAAGTGAGAATTCCTTTATTTCAAGGCTAGGTGCTAAACAAAGACAAAACAGAACACTCACCGACAAACTAGTCATGACACAAGACGAACCGACAAAGACAGACAGAAAAACCAGAACTTAAATACACACAAGACTAATCACAGAAACAAGACACAGGTGAGGAGGGAGGAGAAAACACAGGGACACCATGGTGAACACAATCGGGTAAATTAGACACACCAGGGAAACTAACGACCGGGAAACACAGACAGATTTAAACAAGACACAACGCAGACAGAAACAGGCAAGACAGGAAGTGAAGACCTTTCAACATAAAACATGAAACAAGACAAGACAAAACACCATAAAGACAGATCGTGACACATTCCTCATTACAGTAATCAGAATATTTGGAATTATGTGGGAAGTTCCTTGTCTGTCTGTGTGTTGTTATAATGTCACATTGTCATTTAATCAGAGCAGACAGTGTAACAGTATAAATGTCATCAGGTGTGTGTGTGTGTGTGTGTGTGTGTGTGTGTGTGTGTGTGTGTGTGTGTGTGTGTGTGTGTGTGTGTGTGTGTGTGTGTGTGTGTGTGTGTGTGTGTGTGTGTGTGTGTGTGTGTGTGTGTGTGTGTGTGTGCGCGTGCGTGCGTGCGTGCGTGTACACAAACTCAAACGCAGCAACATTGATGAGGACAGATTGCGGATGCAGGTTGTCTGTCGCCGGCTCTTCTGCTGGAGGGTATTTTATGCGACTTACGTTTCCCTTCCTGCGATGGAGTCAACCAGAGGTTTTGTGTTTTCCCAGGCCAATGAGAAATGCACTCTGTTTATCATGGGATGATGGGAAAAATCAAGACGGAGGGGAAAACCATCAACGGGAAAATAAATAGAGAGATGAATCTTACACCACAGGAAACAGGTTTTGAACCTAAACAGTTGGGCACACAGAGGAACGTGATATATATGAGAGACTGGATTTGCTGCCTGTCAGAAAGGCTTTTCCCCTGCAGGGGGGAACAAAGGGTGTGTGATCATCTCCTGGCTTTCACTGCAGTTCCAACTGTAACCACTAGAGAATACAGATAGTTGAGTGTCTGGTATTGGTGACACTGCAGCCTGCAGGCTTTGGTGTTTTTATGTCCATGATATTTAGTATGCATTGCATTTTCAAGAATAAGGTTGCAAACAGTAACACTATACAATTGAGACACAGCAAACCTGAATGAATAACCAACATTCGTTTCTGTTTTGCAGAGTCTTCCCCAGCCCGTCATACACAATACTACTGAAGGTAAGAATATCTCCTAGTTTTCTTTCTGTAATATTTGTTGGGGTGCTTTTTTAATGCAATATTCTACAGCAAGAGATACAAATCCATAAAATCAATAAATGTTTTGTTCATTTGTAATCTTGTAAACAGGTAAAATCCCTTCAATGTATGCATTACATTATATCAGATTAAGCAGACTTGGGCACTGATAGGCTCTTTCAGCTCTTCCTGTGCTGACCTGAGTTCAAACAGTAAACTGTTTTGTCAAACCATATTTGTAAAGCAGACGGAGAAGGAACAATAGCCTGATACAAACCAAACGGATGGATGCCAGCTTGGAAATAATACTTATATTTACTGAATTTAGAGAATCGTAGGACATGTTGGGACTAGCAGGGATTGCTCCACTGCTTACTTCTCATATTCACTTCCTTCCTCGCATCACTATAAATGAATGTAGCTCATTGAAATACACTGACTGTGAACTGCAGCCAGAGGACTAGGCAGAACATTTGTGGCAATAAAATGACAACTATCAGCTGCAATTGGTAAAGTAACGTGGCTTTTTGCGCTGTACAACATTATAGTTTGTGGCCTCCTCTTCCTGCCGTACATGCTTCTCCAGCCGTCTCCTCCCAGACTGTCTGCTTTTATAAACAGCTGTTGTGGTATCAGGCTCCATTGGGTGACCCCGAGGTTCACTGCCGTCCCTGAGGTGCCTGCAGGGCGGCCCAGCTCCAGATCCAGCCGGGTTCTGTTCATGACCGTGTTTCCAATGTTTGTTTTCTCTTGCTTCTCTGTTTGCTCGGCCGTAGTCATCCCTGTTCCCCCCCTCCACCAGACTGCGCAACTGGGACACTTTCACACATATACTCCCACAGGAAAGCGTACTGTACATTACACAAACATTTTGACTTCAAAATGAAAACAGGATATACACTGGCGTATTGCAACTGGTTTTATGTTTCGGTGTACATAAGGTTGCCATTGTTGGATTACTAAGTTAATTACTGATACTGTTTGTGTAACAGTGCAGTTTGGTGTGCACTGTGAACAGAAGCAAGAAACATGGACAGACAATTGTTTGTTTGTAGCCTTTATTTAACCAGGTGAAAATCCCATTGAGATCAACGATCTCTTTTTCAAGGGAGACCTGCAGCACATTGGTTACACATAAAAACAACAGAAAACAAAAAGGAATCATACAACATAATTACAGAGGTATAAATTAGCAACCTATTGTGTCATATTCACAATGACAGACATCTAATAACATTCCATCTATCCGAGCTTTAAAATTATGCAAGAGAAAAAATGCTCAGTTTCAAAAAATGTTGCATAGTGTTCCAAGCTAGAGGAGCAGCACACATAAAAGCTTTAGTACCTAAAACAGCAGCACTTGCATGTAATAAAAACACACCCTGGGATCTCAGGCAATAGCTACTTGCCACTCTCTGTGAGATCAAAGAGCATATATAAGTTGGTAGTTTACCCAACATGGCTTTATAGATAAACATGTACCAATGACTGAGCCTCCGTACAGTTAGTGAAGGCAGACCTGCCTTGGCTTACAGGGTACAGTGCTGAGTAAGTGCTTTACAGTTAGTAACAAATCTCAGAGCACTGTGATAGGCGGCATCTAACTTTTCCAGGCAATGGGCAGGTGCATTCATATACAACAAATCACCATAGTCCAGCACAATATAAATAATGTGTCTCTTGAGGCAAGAAAGGATGCAAGCTGACGTCTTTGTAACAGTAAAATGGTTGATGCTCAGCCTCCCACTCTCATCCATAGTGTTGATGTTCCAAGAAGTGTGGGGTCGCAGCTTCTGCCGGACCATTGAGAAGCTGGTAGAGGTGGTGCAAGAGTACCCGACAGAGGTGGAGCACATCTACAGCCCCGCCTGTGTGCCGCTTGTGAGGTGTGCAGGTTGCTGCGGGGATGAAAACCTGGAGTGCCATGCCACCCTCACCACAAACGTCACCATGCAGGTAATACAAGCAGGGCATGGTGCTATGTAATCATTATTCTTAAACGTCCATTACTGTAGGAAAGATGTTTGCTTCTTTTGGTAATCTTAAATGATTTTATCCTTCAGCTGTTGAAAATCAGGCCATCAGAGCCCGGTCAAGAATATGTTGAGATGACGTTTGTGGAGCATCAGACATGTGAATGTAGGTAAGAAAACAAGTCATTATTTTTGACATAAAGATATATAAGTACACAAACACTTACCATGTCTTCTAGAATTTACATTCTGCTAATTGACAACAGCAAAGTAGTGCCATATCAGTTACTTAATGACAAAACATATTTGTTCAAACTAATAAGTAGCACACTTAAATGTAATTTCTAGGAGACAAGGTTTTTAATACAATAATTATCAAAGATTGCAGCTGGCTGTTCTTTCAAATGTATTGATTTGTTTTCAGAGTCAAGAAACGTATTGTGAAAGTTGAAAGGTAAGAACATGAATAATTTCCTACAGAATTTCTCGATTTTTTAAAAGTATAATAGTTTTCCATTTGAGAGAATGGAGGTGGTAATTTTGTTCACATTGCAGGAAAAGGCAACGAGGACGAGGAAGGAAGAGAAAAGAGAAACAAAAACCAAAAGAGTGTGACAGGTGATGGCACATTAAAATAAATGCATACAACCCCTAACTTTAAATGAATTGCAATAAAAATGCCTTATTCTTTCTTGTGTTTTTTTTCAGTTGCCAGAACCCTCGCAGGTAACTGCAGTGGCGACCCAACCCCATTTGCGGTGTGGCTCGCTATTTATTTATAACCCAGTATCAACATCAAGAGTCTCCCTCGCTTATCTATCAATACTGTGTCTGCAGCCAGAGACTCTAACAGCTGGGTTGTTTTGCTGACATGCCATCCTGACGATGGCCCGAGTGTTTTAATGACAAGCTTCAGTCGGAAGTGTGTTTTGATTGGTGGAATCACTGCTGTTACACAACGGACACAATGGACATCCCTGGGAGCCAGTGCAATGTAGAACCAAACAGACAATCTTTTATTTTACACTAGTTATTACTTTACCCGTTATTGTAATTTGGTCCTTTCTTTGGTGTTTGAAGTTGGTTACATTTGTTTTGATTCTATATTTATTGATACAGCTGAGTATAATTTGACTATCAACCGTCTTTGGTTCAAACATTATCCATGACGCCTTGACTTGTCATAGCAGCATATTATGTTGGACTGTGAAGCTGCTTTGTACAGGACATAATGAAATGTCTCCCTCTAGTGTTTATTGAAACAGTGTTCAAAACTGAAAGTTATTTTTTTTCTATATATTTTCCTGCAAAATCATTTAATGTTGTTCAATTAAAAGATGTCATTTATTTTTGGACTACTGTTATCACCATATCTGTGAACAAAAATGTGGAAAAGCTAGAGCATATTACATATAAACAGGATGGGGGTAAAAATCTGAAAATTAGTTATTGGAAAAGTCAATGTTGATGCTCCCCACATTGGCTTTACATTAATTTGGCATGGTGGTGCCCACAACAGCTTGGGTGCTGCACCTAGGCCTTATATTTACAATCACTGTAGTCAGGAAGAGATCAATTGAAGTATGTAAAACGATGTAAACATGTAAAACAATGTCCTTTTGTATTTTTTGTTTATGTACTTACCTACACAAAGAACATCTATATGAAAATGTACAAAGTAACATTTCTACTGTGTGAGTATTTTTATCTCATTGAAATATTTATTTTGTAATTAAATTGTTATGATTGTCGGTTTGGGTTGTGTGATTTATTTTTATTAAATACAGACTAATCGTACCGGTACCAATGACTAATAGTAAGTAAAGGTCGATTGCTGTCATTGTCATGAAGCTTTTCACACTCTTCATAAATAATAGCCAACCATTTGAGTTAATTTGTTGGCCAGAGTTCAAGAGAGCTCCAAAGCACAAGTATTGGGACGTTTTTGAAAATTGTTTATAAGAAAAGTTCACAGAAAAATAAAAATGTCCTAACCTTTTGTAATATACAAGGATACAATGGATGTGTGAAGTGATGATGGTAGCAGTACACTGTATATCTGTGAAGTTATTATACTTACTTTGCAAAATCAAATGGTTCCATATCACTACACTCTGTGACAGTTGTAGTACAGTTGTTATTGAACAGGAGTAGCCTATGGTGGATGTGGACAAGGCATTAGATGTTTGATGAATTTAAAGATGCTTCTCCGTCAACTTCTATGGTCAACTTCCCAAGGAATAGCCTACAGGATTGATGGAAAAACCTGACAAACCAATGGACTCCAGAAGATGGCAGTAATGCAACACTGACGATGCCATCTACCGTCAAACCTCCAAGAAGAAGTAGCTCATCTCAGACCAGAGTCGAGTACATTAAATAACCTTAGCTAATCGTGGACACAATTGTAAACAGTTATCTGTCATCAAGCAAAGGGCGTACCGGTAAGGTTTGAACAAATAATGCTTTTCTCAAAATAACTCATTGACAGAGTCGTGATGCGCTGGTTGCTAAGCTGCAGCTATGGAAGCTGGCGGGGTACCGAGCTAACTGAACTCACAATCTATGTTGCATTACACATACGGTTGTTAACTTATTGGCTTCAGCGTACCTGTCTAAACGAGTTAAACCTAACCAGTGTATGACCATAACAAGCATTCAAACTTTTACCTTAGTAAGTTCATATTTGCCCGTGTAAACAACAACAAACAACACAGTTAGCTGCAACTTATAAACATACCGTTCAAACTACCAGTTTAAGCTATTTGCTGTCAGCATTGACGTATTCTATTAACTTGCTATGAGCCATTTCAGGAAACGTTGAAAGGAGAGTAACTCTGGAAACTGGCTCAATTCATTAAATTGACACACAATGTGTAATAATCAAATAGGTTGTTTAGTAAACCTGTTTAATGTAAATATACCCTATTTGCAGACGTTTGCATAAGCTTTTCTCTGTAAATGTGGTCTGCTAAATGTTACAATTTAATACATTAAACACAACAAAACACAAAATAATTATTTACAGAAGGGCTATTGTATTGATGTTGCACACTGACCCGTCAGTAGAGAAGTTATTTGTAGATAATTCATGCAAGCAGCACAGTGAATAATTCATCCTCTCCTCTACAACCGAGTTGAACTATTATTTTCCATCAAGACACTAAATGTATTATTAAAAAGTAATGCAGTGGTAAAAAAAACGTTTTATGTTTACAAGATGATCTGTGTCCCTTCACTTTTTCAGCCTCAGTTGGGGTCCGTTCTTGTTGTTAACGTACCTGTAGTCTTGTCTTTGCCATGACATAACCTGAACTCAGATCTTGTCAGTTACCTTCTCACTCTCTATTTTTTCAGAAAGACCAGCATGAGCAGTTTCAGTAGACCCAACACACACAGGACAACATCAACCACCACCAGGTCAACACACCTTGAAGCATCAAAGTTTGACCTGGAGAGAGATTCAGGCTTCTCAGGTTTTAAATAATCACTAATGATACACCTTAAGTTTGTCCAGATGTATGTTTTTGACAGGGTAGTGATGTTAGTATGTTATATGTTAAAAACTAGATATACTTATGTTATTAGCATTTCCTTGAGTTAGAATTTGTTTTATTCATTTACAAGGTCAACCCTAATAAAATATAGGGATTTAGGTCATCCTGTATGTATTGGGTCACATTTTATTTGATTCTTTGCACTATTAAGGCTTACTCGTCATGTTTGTGGTATCTTTTTCCAGACGCTATAGAGCGGCTTATCTGCCAATGTTTTCATAGTACTAATGTTCTGCCCCAGTTGTATTACACAATACATGACGAGACTAATATGCTAGTCTCCTCCTTTTCAGATGCCAGCTCCGAGTACCTCAGTACAGTCGATCTGACTGACTCCAAAGATGCAAGTAGAAATGGGACGATAGTCAACCATGACGCGACAGGTCCCCAGGTGGCTGTGATGGGAGGCTCCTATGCTGGACTCTCTCCACTAATCATCATGAATAACTTTGTCTTACAGCAGGTACAAAAAATATAGCAATATAGATCTTGTTTTGTGAGTGAAAATTATGTACATTGTAATTTGACAGTTTTTTTAGGAAATGGAATGTTGCACTGTTTTTAATGTTTTTTTCATTGAATATGTGCTCCTTGTATTTCATCAATACTGTATTATTGGTATTATACTATAGCTCATAGCATGATATTTAAAGTTGTTTTTTCTCTTTAGTCATCTCCACTGGCTCCAGCAGAAAATCAGTGGGGCTTTCCTTCTCCCTTGGAAGTGATGCCTCAGTCACAGGTGGTTCTTCTTCAACCCATGGTATCAAATGGTAGCAGCAGCAGCAGCAGCAGCAGCAGCAGCAGCAGCAGAAGCAGCAACAGCTCCTCAAAGACTGGCTCCGAAAATATACAAAAACCAAAAAGCTACATGCCCATCCTCAAGTCTTATCCAAGAATTGCCCGCCAACCGGCGGCCACGCACACAAAGAGAATAGGATCCTCCAAGGTGAGGGTGAGTTCAACGTCAGGATATGAGAAGCGGCAGAGGAGGCACCACCACGGCCACAAGCTCCACAGCTCCCCCATCCCAGAGCCAGCACCGCACACTACAATCAAACCCATCTCAAACTTTGAATCAGCTAACGACCAATCACAGCCAGCCGAGGGTCAGGAGTCTCTCTCCCTGCTGACAGGGGCCGACTCTCCGCTCTCCTACACAGATGAATTCAGGACAGATACTGACAGTAACAGAATCGATGTGGTGGACCAGGAAGACGCACTCTCATTGGATTGTAACAAACTGAAGCGTTTCAGCAATACCTACAACATTCTCAACAAATCTGGCTTGCTGGGGATCACCCTGCGCACAAAGCAGCTGATGAAGGAGAATAAGCGCACCCAAGGCCAGCTGCAGCAGCTTCAGGAGCAGACGGCTCTGCTGCTGGAGACTCTGGGCAGCAGAGACCCTCAGCTCTGGACTAAACTGCTGCTCTCTGTGCAGCACACAGACAAGGAGCAAAGTAGGGATAAAGCTCAGAGAGTCCTGGCGTAATACATATCGCAGAACATGACCAGCATTTTGTGACCTATTAGGAGGTCACAACATGAAAACCTACATCTCAAATATTTAAGATGAAAGCTGTCTTTGGGTAATAAACTGTAACTACAGTATACCATTTAAATAAATAAAAAACAAGACCGTAACCAGATTCTTAATGCATTTATCCAAACAGTACAGATCATCTTAACGTTCAGAACTACTGATCTGATTTGGAGCTGAAGCACAAATAAATATAAAGTTAAACTGAGTTGAGAAGCATGCTTACATTTCAAACCCTTGCCTATAATGAATTTATTTCAAAAATAGCAAGTTTAACTTAGGGCTATGGCCTTTATATTTTTGAACTCCTAATTGCTTAAATGCATGTGTAGATCACATATGCGGGCACATGGGGCCATCCCCAATACTCGCCCTGAATGTGATTTCTGTAGAGAAAATATTAGCATCATTTTTAAACCCGGTGTGGATACATGTGGCCTGTATTTCAATGTCCTTTTAATGAGCTAAGTAAATTAACAGAGGCCTCCTTTGTAAGAAAGCTTCTCAAACAACAGCTGGATGGCTCGCAGTGAGAGTTTAGGGGCTGGAAAAACCACCACATTTTTGTTACTTGGTGTTATTATATTTATTTGTAAAAAGGTTTCTGATCAATACTATGTCTGTGTGAACACTTAAAAAACCAAGCACATTAGAACAAGTTTTCTATCGTTCACTTCTCAAGCAATTCCTTTTTTTCAAAATATATCTTTTAAGAGCTACATAGGAATTAGCAAAAGCTAAAACTGTAGCAGGTGAAGTGCAGTAGCCATATATCCTCTCTTAACTTTGCCTATGTTGCTGCCATTTTCATTCCTGCTGCTTAAGCTTACTTATTCATTGAAACTATACAAATACAAAATAGTTTCATATTACTGACTCTTGCACTTTAGTTATAAGATTACTGACAGCTTTTTGGATGCACTTGTATCCCTAAAAGAGTGTTCTGTGTTGATGAAGCGATCGTATGATGTTTTCTGGATTCCTGTGCCTTTTTGAATGTATTCATGTTTGCACTTTATATCCTTGCTTGAGCAGCTTAGGGTATAAGCTTATAAAATATGTATAGGTATCCAAAGAATGAATGCTCTTCTCTTAAACAAAATCAAATCCTGGAGAGGTTAAGCATCGGCACCTCAGTTGTTTCCCCGACTCAGACTGCAAGGAATCTGGGTGTGACCCTAGATAACAACCTGTCCTTCACTGCAAACATCGCTGCTACAACCCGTTGCTGCAGATACACGCTTTACAACATCAGGAAGATACGTCCCCAGCTGACTCAGAAAGCGACTCAGGTTCTGGTCCAGGCTCTCGTCATCTCACGCCTAGACTACTGCAACTCCCTCCTGGCTGGTCTACCTGCATGTGCCATCCGACCTCTGCAGCTCATCCAGAATGCAGCGGCTCGTCTGGTCTTCAACCTTCCTACATTCTCCCACACCACTCCGCTCCCTTCACTGGCTTCCGGTAACTGCTAGAATCCACTTCAAGACACTGGTACTTGCTTACCATGCTGCGAATGGATCTGGCCCTTCCTATATCCAGGACATGGTTAAACCGTACACCCCAGCGCGTGCACTACGCTCTGCATCAGCCAAACGACTCGTTGCGCCCTCGCTGCGAGGGGGACCCAAGTTCCCATCGGCGAAAACACGTGGGTTTGCTGTCCTGGCTCCAAGATGGTGGAATGAGCTCCCCATTGACATCAGGACGGCAGATAGCTTGCACATCTTCCGGCGCAAACTGAAAACTCATCTCTTTCGACTCCACTTCGAGCGTTAGAACTATTAACGAAGCACTTTTATACTAATAAAGGACTGGCTTACCTAAAGCCAGTTGAGTAGCACTTGAAATGTTTGGCTCTATGAAACCTGATGTACTTATATGATTCTGTTTTCTTCAAGGTTGTGTCTTCCTGGTCGAATGTACTTATTGTAAGTCGCTTTGGATAAAAGCGTCAGCTAAATGCAATGTAATGTAATGTTAAGCACTAAGATTTGATATCGAAAGAACTGCATGAAGATAACTTGAGTATTTAATTGTTCCATTTTAAACATTAAGTCAAGCTTTGTTGTTGTATTATTTATTTCAGTGACAATATGCTACTATGTCAATGTTTTCTTTACTTGTACAGTTGTAAAACTAAGAAATACTTATTTAATCATTACTGTTCTTGTTGGAGGAGCGTTCTGTCTTTTCTTTAGCAAATGTCACTATAATGAATGTCATAAAACGGTTAAAAAACTGTGGAAAGACTGTGTACTCTCAGTCAATGTGTTCACTCAGAATTTGTATGTTTACAAAGAAAGAACTGCTGCTTAATGTGATCTGAATATCTTTATTGATATAACATTAATAGACAAAATAGCTCTAAAAAGTATATTTATTAATATCCGAAACATATTTGACAGGTTGTGGAATATGTCACAAGCTGTAGTAGAAGCATAACAGTTGAAAGTCCTTAATATTGTTATACAGAGGGCCCTATCGTAAGCGGTGTAGTGAATACCTCATCTTTGGGGTCATCTGTAAGCATATATGGCACATTGTGAATAATACCCTGGATAATAATATGGTAGTCATCTTCACATTTGCCCTGCTCATTCTAAATAAGGAGCTTCACTGTTCTACTACATTCATCTGAGTAGAAATCAGGCTCAACATGTGAGGGTTTATTTTCAGCACAATGGTTTCTAGCACGGCAGTTAATGCTTTAGTCACATACTGTAGTTTCCTTATCTGCTAGCCCTTAACGTCAAAGAAAATGATTTTTGTGAAAACTACTGTAAGTTTCCTGAATGGCACATTGTAGCATCCTAATCTACAAGGAAGTGTGGAAGAACAACACACATGACTGGTAATCTCAGAGCACCGCGTGGCGCATGGCATTGAAATCAATAGCATGATATCAAAATGCAAAGCTGTAAATGCATGCCCCTGCAAAGCCATCTAAAACTGGAAGTCCCAAATGACCCACTCATTAGTCTTAATATTGCCTTGTCGAAAGCTACTTAAGGTATACACTTACACTATGTTCTTATTCACATCAATATATGGCTCCTGTCCTTAAGTGAATGTGTGCTAACAGATTACTATTTCACAAACTACTTTAAAGGTCATAAGTATCCATTTTATATTCACCACGTGGATCCCAAAAAAAGCATTTCTACAAATTGTGCCGCTTGTGACCTATTAAGAGCTTTTGATATGACGTTCGGTTTTCTCTCAGTCTTGCTTATGTTGATCTGTGTCTTCAAAGCACGTCTCCGCAGTCTGCACAGGTAGGATAAGGCCAAGGATCCAGCGGGTTCCAAACACATCCTTTAGGTTGGATCTCCAGGGGCTGCGGTTCTCCACCAGCTGCCCCCTCTGCATCTGACACCAGGTCTGCCCCCGGGCCACCAGCAGCACCTGCTGGCAACAGAAGCCCGCACAGACCAGCCCGATGCCCAGCCACACATACAGCATCAGCACCAGGAACAACTGCAATCCTGAGACTGTTCCTGTGGGGGACATTTCATCAGAATCAGAATCAAGTTTATTGCCAGGTACGTTTACACATACAAGGAATTTGCTCTGGTATCTGGTGGTGCGAACATAAACAATCTACGAAATTAGGTAGAGAATACGTCATTGTCCGGCAATGTTCTTGATAATCATGGATGATAAATACAATGTAAATCAACATTAAATGCCTGTGTTTGGTTTACTTGTTTATCAACAGGATTACGGAAAACTAAAACCCTGATTCCTTTTTTCTGATGAACTGGAAGGACGTAGAATGGGCCAACGAAGAATCCATTACATTTTGGAGGGAATCCCAATAACAGGGCAAATGTGTTTTCTCTTTTCTTAACCCTTAGATGCACGAGTGACTGGACCCTACACTCCTCCATAAGTGGGTCAAAAGGACCCGTATTAGAATAATATGTTTTTATGCCATTTTTGTCATTTTGGTTAAGAAAAATCACTTGTATAATATGTAGTATTATATTTTGGTTCACACTAGAAATATTTTATATTTAATTGTTCACTATTTATAATTTTAGACATTTTCTTTACATTTTGAAAAAAACGAAATTCCATAGAAAATGCATGCGGGTCATTTTTGACCCACTTATGGAAGCTTGGGGTAGTAATACAAAAACTAAAATGTCTTAAAATGTATAAAATGTCAATTTAAAATTTGAATGGCATGATATCCAAAACATGTTTTTTGAGGAATAGCTGGAATATGAAATGATAAAAAAATGTAATTACAAAGATACTTCAAGAAAACCACCTCACCGGGTCAAAGAAGACCCACTTATGCATCTAAGGGTTAACATTGTGAGAGAGGCTTAGCAGAGATCAGGACTTACTCTAGAGTGTCCTTACTTGTTATTATAAGTCTCTTGGAAAACCAACTCTATTTTGGTGGTTGTATGTAACAGTTCTTTTTTTATATTTGAAATGGTCCAGAAACACCATTGTTTTCAGGGAGTCAGCCTGAATCTTGAAGTATCAGCTCTAATTTGATTTGGATTAAACAACTCACCTGTGAAGAAGTAACCAGTGGAGAGGGGGAGAAGAGTGAGGAAGGTCAGCGGGTTCTCAAAGGAGATGGAGTACTCCACTGTTAGAAAGGCCACACCAAGAACCAAGGAGTACAAACAAGTGCATGACGTGTAGATGCAGAACATGATGAAGTAGCGCATGTTTTTGTTGCCAATGCAGTTCCCAGTGAAAAAGCAGTGGTGATCCCTCTTGAGGATAACCTTCTTACACAGTTTACAGAAGTGGCGACCGTTGAGGAGGTAGTGTGCGTCCACTTTGTCCGAGCAGTGTGCCGAACACACGGGAACCACAATCTCGTTGGCACTCTCAGCAGGATATGTAATAGTCATTATGTAATTTCCCAGTGCGTTGAACATCAAGAAAAGGAAAACAACTGTGTGAAGAGTTGTAGACCCCGTCAGTGATGTGTCGGCGTTTGGGAAGATTGTTGGGATGAAGAAGCAGAAGTGCAAAATGAAGGTGACTGCTGTAGCCAAGAAGAAGTAGGCAGGTGCCACGGCATTGAGGAGCCTCAGTTTTCAACATCCTGGTGAACATATCTGTGAGAGAGTGAAGACAGAGGAAACAGACGTTTATCATAAAGAACACTGCTAGAAGCTCTGCGGGGCGATTATGTTGCAGGAACAAAATGTATTCTGTCTTGTTTAGGTAAAAGGAAACAACTTGCTCTATTGACTAATCAACAACTGAGAGCTATTAACCCTGACAATTATAAGAAATCAAATCAAAAATAATACATTCGTTTACACTTTTCAAGAAGTACATAACATCATACAAGTGCAAAATCATTCAAAAACGTGGCCTATTTTATAATATACTAAAACTAATTATTTTCTTATTATGGCTTTCACAGATTACTTAAAAAAGTTCTGATGGAAATACACAGATAACAGATGACTCTTTACAATTGTGTGAAAGTAGCACATCTCCTATACTAGATCTTTTGAAAAACGGTGTGATCTGGTTGCTCCTATAATAAAAGTAAGTGTGCTGCTGAGGAAAAAAAACTAATTTCTCTGCAAAGTAGGGTCTAGGGATACGGGGCCATTGAGAATACCAAGAATATCTCATAATTTTGTCTGTGATCTACTAACTTACATGATTGACAGATGTGCAAATCACAGAGAAACCAAACAAAAAATGAAGGAAGGAAGGAGCTCCCACAGAGTAAGCTAAAAATGGTTCTTCATGCTCATATATGAGAACACTATTTAGGCCAATGGATGCCCTAGATAAGCACACACAGCAGCAACAATGAAGGACTATCGCAGTTTCCTCTGCTCCGTGTTTGCTGTTTTCTTCAGAAATGATGTAGTCAATCATGCACATCCATGAATACGCAGTTACAGCTGTGATGGTGTCCAGGCTGCCTACCTGCAGATGAAGGACGGAGGAGCTGTCCTTTCAGCACCGCGGAGCCTCGGCTCGCAGCTCCGCACGTTCATTCAAACGTACTGAAGGTGTTGTTGAGCCACATCGAAGTCCTCCTTTCATTATTCAAGTGTCTGCTTATTTTTCTAGCGCCACCTGTTGGTCTGGATGCGTCTGTGTTTTACCTTCTCTGGTTTTCCTGACTTATAACTGGCTGGATAGTTCAATCAGACCCATACTAATAGCAGCACGAATTTGGCGTACAAGTCATTTAAAAACAACATGTCTCTTTTTCTGTCAAAACATTTCACAAAACTCTTTCACCTATCTATATTAACCACTTCTGTACATGTGTAGACCTCTCGTGTTTTTATTTGATTGTTGACAGTATGAAGAGATATTCAGATAATTTACTCAAGTATAACAGAAAAACACTCTTAAAATACTTCCTAATAGGAAAAAGTGTCACAAATTCGTAAAAATCAATAAATATATAATTCAAAAGCTTCACATTTTTGTTAAATCTTTCGTTATTATGTTGCATCATATTGTTATAGATGGCTCATTTAATCTAACATATAGGTCAAACAACTACCTTTGTTTGGTCTTCCTGGGACAATGCATGAAAGACATGTTTCCAGTAGGTGGCAATGCATCCTCAATTATTTTACCTTAAAATATGAGTGCTGTCAGATGAGTAATATACGTTTATTTTTATTTTTTGCTTTACTCAGCAGGCATAACAATCCCCACTTGTCTTGCCTTTTGTTGTCTCACCGCCTTAATCATTCTGCTGGAATCTTTCAGTGAAATACATAATAATACTTTAATCACCAGGGGAAACAAACAGTTAATAATAACAGATAATTATATAATAATCAATTGGTATATCCTAACATTGGTATTAGCCTAAAACACGACATCGTAGTTATAGTATAACATGACGCTCCCCTAGCATCCGTAGAGGCAGGTGTTTAATTGTCAGACGGTCCCTGAGTAGGTGGGAGTTTCTCTTGTTTCTTGGTGTTGGAGAAAAAACACAGCAGCACCCCCATCATCGCCAGACGCCAGCGATCAGGGAGCTTTCTGAGGTGAGCGATGCGGTTTTGTTTTTTAAAGTCATGTGTTCGTGTTGTGATCTGAAAGCGATGTGGAGGGGGTTTATTATGATATGTATGGCTCAATCGTTTTCATCAAGTTACAGAGGTGGAGGAAGAAGAAGAAGGTGGGTGTGCAGCAGACTGTTGTGAGTGCTGCAGTAAGCGAGGGGACAGAGTCGCTTAAGTATATCTGGTTGACGAGAGAACCACTAATTTGTTTCTATTAAAATATCCCGATTTTAGCCTGAAGTGAAATGGAAACGTTAAAGGACTCCCTGCATCCTGGCACAGGGATGTTGTTGCTCGGTTAGGATGAAGAGGTTTCTGGCAACGTGTCAGAGTATTACACACTAAACACATTCCTTTTTCTCACTACACCTATTGTTCCTCATGGAGTCAGATGGGTGGAAGACCTTAAAAAAAACCCGAACTGCATTTGGATTATCCATTGGAGTAATAATAATCAAACATAATCATATTTAGGCTTCCTTTAGGCAGGCTGTGACCATGGTATCTTCTCTCTGCTGACTGTCATGTTTTGTGTTTTTTCTTTTACAGACAGAATGCTTTTAAATGTTAACCTGACCTGTTGAATCAATGATAAATCTACTGGATATTTAGCAGGTTTTAGCACCATCTCACCGGCTCTTCCTAAAATAGCATTTAGAATATACTTCTGAGGTAAACTGAGGTCACATTTATGCGCACCCTTTATTTTGTTATGACAAAAACTAATGATGGTGTTTGGGAATGTGCTCAAATATCTATGTAATTGTATTTTGTATTTGTAATTATCCGATTTAAAACTAATGTGGAATTCATAATGCTATTTGCAACTGCTGCCATATGTACCTGACTGTGTTGAGGAGGAGGTGGCCTTTAAAATGTCAGCTTCCTAATAAGTGTTTGACATGTTACCGTGTCACTCATGCGCAGTGTTGGGACTAACGCGTTACAAGTAACGCGGTACTGTAACGTTACTCCGTTACTGCGTTAGTTTTTTTATATAGTCAACAGCCAGGCGAACAGAGATGAGAACTGTACTTAAGTACAGTACTTGAGTAAATGTACTTAGATACTTCCTGTGTCACATGCGGAGACGCGCTGCGGGCGTGTTTGTGTTGTTTACTAACAAGACTATCATGGCGGCGGCGGAGCTCAAGTCTAGTTTCTCCACCTGGAGATATTCTCACTATTTCACTTTTGTCGAGCACAAAGAAAATAAAGTTTCTGTTAAATGTAAGTTGTGTCTTGGCGGGTCAAAGATCCTATCTACTGCCCAAACCAGTCATTCAAATCTCTTAAAACATATGCGAAAACAACATGCTGGGACGAAGCTAGTAGCTAAGACCACAGAGACTCAGCTGACGCCACTCCACCTCCACCTAAGCAACAGCGGCTGGATTTTAACCGAGGGAAAGCCATTGCACGGTATGTTGTAGAACACATGCAGGCTATTGCTACAGTGGAGTCACCCGCTTTCAGGGAGCTAGTTAGCATGATAGCATGTCCGGGCGGCACACGGCATATGGGACGGAACACTTTTTCCAACTACCTGGAGAAAGAATATACAAAAATGGAAAGCCAGCTAATATCGATGCAATCCAGATTGCATATAATGCATGTCAAGTTGATCAACAGATTGTATTATTCTCCAATGCAATAACAGTACTGAAATGAAGGCTATAAGGGCATTAATGGGAGCCCTTTTTCCAAAGAACGAAAACGTTACTTTTCACAGTAACGCATTACTTTTTTGTAAGTAACTAGTAAAGTAACTGAGTTACTTTTGACATGAAGTAACTAGTAATGGTAACTAGTTACTGGTTTTCAGTAACTAGCACAACACTACTCATGCGTAACATTTGTATGACACATGCTGAAGAATTTCATGCCATAGCCTATAGTGAGAACAAACATCAAAAAAAGAAAGGTCTTGTTTGTAGTGGAAAGTAATATTTAATAATAGTTTAATGAGAATGCAGAGATGTTTGGCCTTTTTAAGACAATACATTTTTAGGCATTTCAAGAAATATTTCTTAAATACTACAATAGTGTCATGGCTTTAAATTCACTCTTTGGCATTACCAATCCCCTCAGGTTTTAAATGTCACTACAAAAAGTTAGTATAGTTGTAATACTGGTAACTAATTGGAATCATAATGATCAATTGGACACACACTACAACTTTTTACCACAACCTTTTCATTATACAGGTGGTGTGGTTTTAATAATATATATTTGGCTGTGCAGGTAGACCCCTTCATAATAATAATAATAGATGTATTGAACGTGTAAAGGACGTGTTTGACCGAGGTGCACAACATAAATGAAGTGCTGATATCGTGATAATCACTTTATATTTTGAGCTTGCACTTCAAAAGCAGTACAAAGTCTCTCAAGAATATTGAGCAAATTCATTCTGGTCACCTTCAAGTATCACACAGACAACCTGATCTCACGAGAATGCGTGACTCCACCACGACTCCTTAACACTGCATTGCGTGGTGGACTCACGAACTTTGTTACATTTACGTGTCTGCACCACGCAAACAACCCCAATGTAAAGTGAATGAGGCTCTTTTGTCGTGGTGCACACACGCATTTCTACAACGTCCTGCAGTGAGCTTGTATTCTATACAACGTTTTTAAAATCTACTTTATAGCTTGTATACTTTTTAACTCGCGGGAGGCTTCTTTTATTTTATTTGTATTCATAATCATTTTTATTTTTCGTCAGAATGTATTATGGTGCATTATTTACGAATTTTTGTTCTCAAAAAACAGTGCATTGTGTGTAATACAACTGTGATTTTTATTAAATTAGTTAGTTTTTAAGGAAGGCCAGAGCTTCAGCTGTGTCCAATAGATTGTTCCCTTTTAGTTAACGTTTTTTAAAAGAACATTATATTCCGATTTGAGTCTCCTACCCCCCCCCCCCCCCCCCTCCCCCCCCTGCCCCCCTTAGGTCACAGGCTCCTCCAACAGTGCTACACAATAAAACAGATACACAGAAAAGATAGTGCAAGTCAATACAAAAAGAAAAATAGTAAAAAGTGAAATAGTGCAATAAGAGTCTCTATACAAGTGATTGGAGCATGATATATTAGACAAATTATTTCTGAGTAGCAGCCAGATTAATGCTAAGGATGTTATTTCAAAGTTCAGGTGTTTAATAGTCTTATGGCCTGTGGGATGAAACTGTCCCTGAGTCTGGTGGTTTTAGTCCGGATGTAAGATAAGATAAAATAATACATTATTGATCCCAATTTGGGAAATTGTTTGTGTTGCAGCAGCATAAAAGACAAGGCATTTTACAATAAAACAAAACTACAAATAAACAAGAATAGAAAGAAAATAAAATAGAAAATATACGTGTTGAAATAGAAAATATACATGTAGATATTATATATGCAAATATACATATTCAAAAATATATGACAATGGAATATGGAATATCAAATATTGAACAGATTATATATGTGTAAAATGTACAGCGAGGTTGTATTACAAGAGAAACTATGGAGCAGAGAGTTCTCTTCCAGCCAGAGGTGATTTATTACAGAGTTATTGCAGTGGCAGGAATGTGTTCCTGTATCGGTCCTTGTCAGCAGTCTGTTGGAGAAGGAGCTCCATTGACTGTCCAGCTGCAGGTGGAGAGGATGGGTGGGGTTATCCATGATGGACAACAGCCTGTTCAGTGTCCTCCTCTCCACCACAGCTTCAAAGGGGTCCAGCTTGATGCCGATGACAGACCCAGCTTTCCTGATCAGTTTATTGATCCTGCTGGTGTCACCGGCTCTGATGCTGCCCCCCCTGCAGACCGCAGCAAAGTAGAGTGCACTGGCCACAACAGACTAGAAGATCTCCAGCATCTTGCTGCACACGTGAGGATCTCAGCTTCCTCAGAAAATAGAGTCTGTTCATCCCCTTCTTGTACACAGCGTCAGTGTTGATCCTCCAGTTCAGCCCATAAGTGCACTCCCAGGTACTTGTAGTCCTCCACAACAGCCACATCCTCTCCTAGAATGCGGCTGTTGTGCCAGATGGCAGCAGACAGAACAGTTTGTGGCTGGGGTGATGGGGGTCTTTTATAATCCTGAGGGCTTTCTTTAAGGTTAACCTGGTATTTTTACTCCACTACATTTATTTTAGTTACTTTACAGATTCTGATTAATGATGTGAAATATAAACAACCCTTAAAGCAGACTTTAGTTACACCTGAGTAAAATTCAGGGAAGGTGATTGTCAAGTGCCAACAATCAGGAAAGATATTTGATTGGAGGACTGGCTTATCTAAAGCCAGTTGAGTAGCACTTGAAATGTTTTGGCTCTATGAAACCTGATGTACTTATATGATTCTGTTTTCTTCAAGCTTGTATTTTGTTGGTCGAACGCACTTATTGTAAGTCGCTTTGGATAAAAGCGTCAGCTAAATGCAATGTAATGTAATGTAATGATTGTTGGTGCTTGAGAAGACTAAATATGTATCTGCAGATTCCTATAAAGTATATACATTACTCGTTATTCTCTACAAATAGTTAATTAAAAACTGTATATAATTGCTATTTTGGACATCCCTTTTCAAGATTTCAATATTACTATAAACGTGTAATAACGTGCTTTAACCAGTAGGTGGTATGGGTTAAAAAGCTGTCAAGTTTACAGTGTTAACAAAATAAAATATACTGCTATTTCTGGTTTAGTTTACGACGGATATATTCTGTTATTGTTTTGATATTTGTAACACAAAAACGATGGAAAAAACCCACAGCAACACAGAAAAGATGGTCTTAACATGACCCAGCGGTCTAGTAGTTAATAAAAAACAATAATATCAAAACAAATTATTACTACTAACTTTATTGTGAAATTAAAACAGAATGGTAAAAGAATAGTTTCCGGTCTATTTTGAGGCCAGATCTCTGTAGATAAATACAAATAAAGAACTACGACAGATGTGTAATATTTAATGCAGCCAACCCATTTATTACAATGCATTCATGTGATGACTTTCAAAGAGTAAAGCAAGCACTGCTGAATAAAGTATGATTTATCTTTTACGAAACGTTTTTTTCATATGGAATGCAGTTGGAGGTCAACCAATCACAGAGCTTGAGGCAACGCGGAACAATAGCTGAGGATTCTGGGTAGTGTAGTGTCTTCGGCCATCCTAAACTGAACAAATATTTGTTTCTCCGAATCGAAGGGGACAATTACAAAAGCATTGTACACAATTTAAACCAATCAATGTTGTGTAATCAACAAGGATAATCTGGTGTTTTTGAGTTGATGAGTAGTGCAGATATCACTGTAAAATCAATCGACATTAAGGAGAATACTCACTTCCGGGTGTAAAACCCTCCGTTATCCAATGGGAATGGACGCTCACATTGCTCTCCGTAATACAATAAAGGGGGCATGATCAAATCGGAATATAATGTTATTTTAAAAAACGTTAACTAAAAGGGAACAATCTATTGGACACAGCTGAAGCTCTGGCCTTCCTTAAAAACTAACTAATGTAATACAAATCACAGTTGTATTACACACAATGCACTGTTTTTTGAGAACAAAAAATCGTAACTAATGCACCATAATACATTCTGACGAAAAATACAAATTATTATGATTACAAATAAAATAAAAGAAGCCTCCTGTGAGTTACTACAAGCTATAAAGTAGATTTAAAAAACGTTTTATAGAATAAAAGCTCACTGCAGGACGTTGTAGAAATGCGTGTGTGCACCACGACAAAAGAGCCTCATTCACTTTACATTGGGGTTGTTTGCGTGGTGCAGACACGTAAATGTAACAAAGTTCGTGACTCCACCACGCAATGCGGTGTTAAGGAGTCGTGGTGGAGTCACGCATTCTGGTGAGATCAGGTTGCACACAGACATTAGCATTTCAGGAGACTCTAATCTGAGATTTAAAAAAAGAGCTTGCAGTAGGGAGATGGATCCCGTGTACATTTACAGCATTAAACAGCTGCTGAACAGTCATTTCCATGGATCTTCTTTGTCTGGTTTGTTTGTTTGTTCTGTGTTTGTTACAACACCTTGGGAGGGGTGAAAGCTCCAGCTGCAGGGGATTATCAAACAGTAAAAAAGTGAAGTTGTTGCACAAAGATCTTTTGTGGTTTTGTTGTCACAGTGCAAAGCGTCAAAATGCCATAAACCGCCCTATCTCACATGGAAAATGGGTAAAGACAAAGACCTAACACTGTACAGGGGAATAATTTCACTTAGGTTTAGGCTCCAGGAACGTCAAATATAGAAGCCATTTGAGCTTTAAGCAATATTTGATGCTTGGCCTCATTGGAAAAGTATTGTAGTTACATTAAAACTCAATCTTAAAATGTTTTTGAAACAGGAGGGTTATTTTTGTTAGGCTGAGGACAGCAACCAAAAACCTTTCGATATGTATATTTATTATATTTATTGATTTATATATTGATTTTAGTGTCATATATTTAGATTTTAGTGTAATTTGTCACTTCATGTTTTGTTGTGTTGATATGCAAGGGGTTGATATAAAAAAACAAATACGAAATTAATAAAAATCTTCAATAACTTTATACTTATTTCTGCATTGCAATATTAATGCTTATACAGTAGTAATATATCCCAGTACATGAGATAAATATTCAGTAGTGGCTTTTAACACATTAAAGAATGACAGTTAGCTCTACATGTGAGCCCAGACTGTCTGAGAGGAACAACACACTCTGTTAACAGATTGCACCCTGTGTAGCACCTAACACACACACACACACACACACACACACACACACACACACACACACACACACACACACACACACACACACACACACACACACACACACACACACACACACACACACACACACTGTTGTGAGATGTGATGTGCAGCAGGTGTATGTGCCGTACATCCAATATTGCATCGTTCAGTTAATGAGACATTTACTGTGACTCATCCCCTCAGCCACATGTCATCCGGCTGCTAAATCAAAATATCAGTAAACACGTTGGTGAAAGCCTCTTGACAGAAAGTCGAAAACAAACAGATTATTAAAAACAACGTCTACTGTGCAACCTCCATTTGTATTCTGCCTGCCATCATACCACAGCCGTTATGTAGCATAGTCTGGGCTTTGTTATTTGTATGTCTTTGGTGAAGAGTTGGCTCCCTGCTATTTGAGATTCCTGCTGTGAATTTCCTTGCTATTCCACAGGGGTCCATCCCAGTGATACTGACGCATTCAGCATTGTAACTGTTGTATCGTTCACAGCCACTTACCAGCAAAGAGCACAATGCCATATGCCTACTGTAACACCAGGAACGAGATATAGATATTCACAGCCATATGCAGATGTCAGACTATCTTATCCTCTCACATGATACTCAGCCTGTTGTACATGCACTGCAGGCCAATGATTCCCATCTGATATCTCTGCAGGAGATCTTTTTGTAGTGCATAACTTCCTGTAGGTCTCAGACTTCGACAATCAGTCAACTCATTGATTAGTTATTCCGGGTATCGCTGGGCAGTAAGATATGTCAACATGAGCTCTGGGAACTTACTACAGACACTTTTCAGTATGCTGTATAATTTTATGGATGAAATAATTAAGAGAAAATGTGGGGTTTAAATTGATGTCCTACATTCCAAACATAATTGCCTCCTAATAATTGAATTATATGAAAATTAGCTTACAGAGACCTGGCAAATGTTAACAGTCTTAGCATTTTCGGTTGTTTTTTTTATCATAAAAAGACCAACACTAAGCAAACATGGTTGTTGAGAAGAGAATAATGATTTCTCATCAGCTATCTCATTATGCTTTAAACTGTATTATCACTCAATTGTAATGTAACTGAAGTTTACTTTCATATGGTACTAAAACAAATGGGTTCCAATGGCTTCTTTGGAATATGATTGGTGTTTGTATAATATTAAGGAGTGTAATTCACAAAAATCTAGGTGCAAAGTTATTGTAAAGAAGCATTTATAAAAACAACTTATTTTGCAGAGCAGAGATTTATCTGAATCAATCTATTAAGATGTCAGTGTTTTTACTTTTTTGTAGATGTGGGGGTCTCAGGCGCATTTTCAGGATCAGGTCCTGCACTGGGGGGAATCTTCCAGAAACTCATAGTTATGCAACAGAGACACATATTATGTGAGTCAGGTTTTACTGAAGCCATCACTGATGTCAGATGTAATGAGGAACGACCCAGTCCACAGCAGCAGGGCAGACACACAGCGATCCCCAATGAGCATGTGTAGCCAGACAGGAAGCAGTTGTGAGGTTTGATGATCTCTGCTAGTGTGTGTAGTCATCACCCCAGTCATGCTAAGGCTCTCTCAGCCTTCAGAAAGGTGCTGGGGGGGATGCTGCATTAGCTGTGAGCAGACACACCTTGGTGATCTGTGTTTGTGTTGTGTGATGGAGAGAGAGTGGGTATGAGAAGAGTACATCTACTCCCTCCTCCACTGAGCAGGTGGTGAGCAGATTGTGCTAAAACCTCCACCCCATTTCCCCTTCAGGCTGAATCTGATGAGGGTTTCCCATCCACATCCTCCAACCAAACCATGACAGCAGAGCCCTGCAGCTCCTGTGGAGTGCAAATAAGATGCACTCAAACATGGCCTTTCTATTTAAATATGTTAAGATACTTTCAGAATAAAAGAGCTGGGCGATATTTCAATTCAATCCCTAGTATCAATCAATCAATGTTTATTTATATAGCCCAATATCACAAATGTTACATTTGTCTCAGTGGACTTCACAGTTTGTACAGAATATCAGTATGACAATACGACACCCTCTGTCCTTAGACCCTCACATTGTACAAGGAAAGACTTCCGGAGAAAACCCACAGTTTAAAGGGAAAAATGGGAGAAACCTCAGGGAGAGCAACAGAGGAGGGATCCCTCTCCCAGGACGGACAGACGTGCAATATATGCTGTGTGTAAATTGAAAAGATAATACATTTGCAACATAGGTAGTCCAAATGTTTGGAAATGCATGTGTGTATAATAGGAAGATGAATCCACGAGGATATCCATCCAGGACCACAGCCACGATTCAAGATCCAGGGCTCGCGATCCAGGACACAGGACCGCAGCAACAGGATCATCCATGACTCCGGATCCCGGCGTAGACACCAAAAAGAAAGACATTTGGGGAAGCTGGGTTAATCGGAACATGAGAGTACACAGGTATAGACAGAGAGAAGGAAGAAGTAAGATGTCCAACGACAAACTAGGGCTGAAGTCGAATAGTCCATTTAGCTTAGGAACCTTCCTAACGGAGTGAAATGACCCGGAAGTCCCTCAGTGGCAGCCATGATAAGCCCTTCGAATTCTCTAGAATGATAGGAAAGGAGGTTTCAAACTTCCTTTATAACCTCCTTTAGCTTAGGAACTACTGGACCTCCCTCACCGAAAGGAGAGGAGAAAATGCTGCCCCACAATGCCTTGCAGCCGCAGCATTTGCGTCACACAACAGTCGGCCGTTCACGGAAAAACTAGGGCCACCAGGGTGGGTGGAGGGGGGTCTGGAGGACGGGTTTTGGGCTGACAGCCCAGGAGCACAGCGGAGGGCCCGGAAGGGATCTCGGGCGGACGGCTCGGGGGCAAGGCAGAAGCCGAGAAGGGGGACTCGGGCGGACGGCCCGGGGGCAAGGCAGAGTCCAAGGTGGGGGTCTCGGGCGGACGGCCCAGGGGCAAGGCAGAGTCCATGGTGGGGGTCTCGGGCGGACGGCCCGGGGGCAAGGCAGAGACCATGGAGGGGCGAAGACCACAGCGGGCGAACTCAGGGGGCCGAGCATGAGGGCGAAGGCAGCGGCAGGAAGAGTCAGGGGGCCGGGCCCAAGGGCAAGGACCGCGGCTCTCAGGGGGCCGGGCTCTCAGGGGGCCAGGCTCGAGGGCGAAGACCGCGGCTCTCAGGGGGCCGAGCTCGAGGGCGAAGACCGCGGCTCTCAGGGGGCCGGGCTCGAGGGCGAAGACCGCGGTACTCAGGGGGCCAGGCTCGAAGGCGAAGACCGCGGCTCTCAGGGGGCCGGGTTCGAGGGCGAAGCAGGCGGCGACGGAACAACTCCGGAGGACGGGCAGGAAGGCGCTGACGGGACAGCTCCAGAGGCCGGGCAGGAACCGGAGCCGGTGGGACAGGCTTCGGCAGGATCCCCCACGGAAGAGAGGTGGGACTAGAGAAGTGACTAGGGAATTGACTAGAGGAGGGACTAGGGAATTGACTAGAGGAGGGACTTGAGTAGGGACTAGAGATGGGACTTGGGAAGGGACTCGGGAAGGGACCAGAGAGGGGACTAGAGAAGTGACTTGAGAGGGGACTCGAGAGGGAACTCGAGAGGACACTCGAGAGGAGACTTGAGAGGGAACTCGAGAGGTAACTTGAGAGGAGGCTCGAGAGGGGACTCGAGAGATGACTTGAATGGGAACTCGAGAGGAGACTTGAGAGGGAACTCGAGGGGTGACTTGAGAGGGGACTCGAGGGGGGACTTGAGAGGGGACTCGAGGGGGGACTTGAAAGAAGACTCGAGAGGTGACTTGAAAGGAGACTTGAGAGGTGACTTGAAAGGAGACTCAAGAGGGAACTCGAGAGGGAGCTGGAGATGTGGCTTGAGAGGGGACTTGAGAAGGAACTTGAGAGGAGACTTGAGACGGTCGGTTCGCCAAGAGAACATGGGGGGCTGGAGTCGGCCGGAATGCCGACAGGGCACGGGGAGCTGGCGTCGGCCGGTACGCCGACAGGACACGGGGAGCTGGCGTCGGCCGGAGACGAGGGGCTGGAGTCAAAACCATGGCTGCTGGGGGCCAGAACTGGGGCCGGAACCATGGCTGCTGGGGACAGAACTGGGGCCGGAACCATGGCTGCTGGGGCCAGAACTGGGGCTGAAACCATGGCTGCTGGGGCCTGTACTGGGGCTGGAACCATGGCTGCTGGGGCCTGTACTGGAGCCCAAAGCATGGCTTCTGTGGCTAGGGCTGCTAGCCTGGACCTGCAACTCCTTCTCTTAGGAGCCTTTTGGAGGCTCCGTGGACCTCCAAAAGCCAGACGAGTTCCAGAGAACGACTCTTGGACAGGAGCAGGAACTGGGGCAGAAGCAAGGGTTGACTCCAGACGGAACACACCGATGCGTGTGGTGTCATAATGGGAATTGGAAGGCAGGGAGCCAGCATGGCTGGGGCTAGCAGGCAGGGGATAACACACCGAGAGGAAATCCAAAATCTAGCCAGGTAAGAATTTCACTAAATCTGGCTTCTCCATAGCCATCTGGTGTGCCTCAGCCAGAGCAGCCTCTCGCTGCTGAACTCCAAACGCTCCCCTCCACTTATCAGAACAGCCAGCCAAAGAAAAGGAAAAACTAAGTAATTCCAACTCAAAAGGATCTGCTGGGCCCATCCTTGGTTAGTTCTTTCTGTCAGGGTTGAGAGCGAAGCAGGCAGGACCCAAATGCAGATAAACAGAAAATACCTTTATTTCAAGGCTTAAAGACAGAGCAAAACAGAACTCTTCCCCGTGAACAACGTCAAACTACAACAAGGAACTAACAAAGACTAACAGAAAACACATAACCTAAATGCACACATGACTAATCAAACAAACAAGAGACAGGTGAGGAGGGAGGCGAAAACACAGGGGCACCAGGTGAACACAATCGGGTAATCAGGGAGGGAAAACAGACAGAAAGCAACAGGCAAAACAGGAGGTGAACACTTTTCAAAATAAAACAGGAAACCAAAGACAGAAAAAGACAAGACAAAACACAACACAGACAGATCGTGACAATTTTCTTCTTTTTCAAAGGAGCAACAGAGTCTAACTGTATTCGCAGCGCATCTGTAGCACTATCAACAACATGATCAATTTGGGGTGGTGTACATTTTGTATAAGTTTCCTCCCTTACATGCAGACATGCTATCAAGTTAAGTATTGGTGGAATCTCTTCCTTAAATTTGGCTATAGCACTAACAGATAGGGTTTAAATAGTAGTGGTCAGTTCATGAGGAGAGCAAAAGGGGCAGAACACAGCGACTAAAATGCAATCTTTAAACCCATCGGCTGTCATCTGAGGACGATTTAGCTTTTATCTAGAGTGTAAACTAAGCCTGTAAGCAACTGTAAGGTTGATAATGGAACTATAAACAATGACCGGTGCACGCTAGAGGATGATTGTCCCGATGGCTACAACAGAACCTCTACTGTGCTCACAGAGGTTTCATCTTAGTCAGACCCATATGTGCCGATGGGTTCATGCAGTACATTAGATGGAAATAAGTCTTAACCCTACAGTATAGCATACAATAATATCTTAGTCAACAGTATGATTCAGTGTATGTCCAAAGCTCTAATGTAATAATGCCTCAGTGTACAAAGCCATCAATAAAGACAGAAAATCCCATTTTACCCCCATATAGGATGAGATGGAGCCATGTTGTTCAGCCATACATCACAAGCCCACTTCACCTATGTTCCTGTAGCAGGAAACACATCTGCATCCAGGTTCCAAAGTCTTGTAGAAAACCTTCCCTGAAAAGTGAACGCTGTTTACGCAGGATATAATGAATGCTAAGGGCTTTATAATTAGACCTCATGTCTACGTGTAATGTTCAGGTGTCCCTACTTGCCCTGTAGTTCATGTTCTGTAAGTGAATGAGAGCTGATAAGCTGGCGCGGTTTCATTACATCCCTTGTGTGGTTTTGCATTTTGCATTGTCAACTCTGGTTTGACGAAACACTATTAAGCCATCATTCAGCCTCTGATCCATATGGATTATTGGAGGGTTTACCTGTGACCCTAAGGAAACAAGTGTAGTAAATCCACCTCAGGTGCTCTTTGGTGTTGATGGAAAACTACAGGGGGACTAAATAATATAAACTCACAATGAAAAAGGACTTCAACTGAAATGTAGGGGTAAGCAAGTGAATAAAAACGCCTAGCAACCTTAAGAGAAATAAAGAGAGAGATATTTAAAGCTGACATTATTTAAGCTAAATTGTGTTTACATTATTTTCTCTACCGGCTGTTGCCTTTTAAATATGCTCCCATGCCTCTCATCATACCGCAAATTAGAGGTACTGTCAGAGTTCCCGTTAGAATATTGTTTCGCCGGTCAACATGTCCGTTAAAGTTTAAATCTTCCGGACAAAATGAGAAAAGTGCCGGTCAAAGGTCTTCTTTGTTATTTATTGTGCTTTAAAACAAATTGATATGATTCGATATTAAACAAACTAATTATAGTAGATTAACTACATTATTCAAAAGTGTACAGTAACTTACAATAACACAAGAATAATAAACGGAGCGCTCTCCCTCTCCTGACAGCCCGTCAGTATCATGCAGCTCGCGGATCCAGTAATGAGTGACCCGAGAGTAAAACTAAACATATAACTAGTTACGGTAGTTTGAGAGGTCATTAAAATAGCTACGAGTGATATTCTAACCTGGTGTGTGTTTTGTTCCGCTCACCACTGCATGTGATCATGCAGAGCTGCGTGTCGACTCGTCAGCAGCAGCTGATCTCTCTCTCCCGTCAGATTAGACTTCACTCGCGTTTATGTCCATATCGATCAGATCTAGCTAGTTCTAGCTAATGATATGACTACCTGCTTATCAAAAGACACCTACACAATAAGTGTCGCTATGCAACTGGGTGAGGCCACAAAGTATAGCGCAGCATTATGCATTAGTTTACATGCCCACCGGAACCCCGAGGCATTACCAACAGATCAACGCACAATCAACCCATACAGGAAATCTCTTTCTCCACATTACGTGTTAGACACAGGTTAGACATTATAATTGACTATTCTTGTCTGTCACATACTCTTTTGTCTGTCACATAAATGGCGCAAGTTGCGCAACTGATGTGGTATTGCGCTAAACGGAAATTATTTTGAACGGACACTTTGACCGGAGAGATTTAGATTTGCCGGTCTTCATCATATTTTACCGGTCGTAGTCCGGTAATTACCGGCTAACGGGAACTCTGGGTACTGTTACAGATCAGTTTCCACAAGGCTGCATCTCATCTCATGTCATGTCTCATGTTTTATTGGCTTGTTAACAGTCCATTAGAGACAGCTTGTTGCAATAGAATACCTTTTAAACACTAGGATTTCCATAATCAGGGGCTCAGTTTGAGATTAACATGCAGAGCACAGATAATAATCACTCATGAATATTCTACCATCTCTGGGTCTTTCACATGACGTTGTTGGCAGGGGAACTGCAAACCTCTCTCTTCCATGCAGGCGTCGTGGCAGGGGGAAACGCCATGTTTAACAAGGCTGCAGTCAAGAGGGAAACAACAGCTCTGAGGCCATCACGCTTTTATTTATGGTGATTGAAAGTTGTCCTTGCTGGTAGTCTTTTATCTCACAGTGGCGGACAGTTGACAAGATGCAGAGGTTTTGAAGAAACTCAAGTTCACACTTTATTTATGGTTCATTTCTCTCTCATTTCCTCATGCAGGTAATGAATCTTGATCCAACCGAGTGTCGGGAGACAAATCTCTTCAGGGGTGCTGTGCTCCAAATGCTTTATGTTGTTGATTACGCTTGGGTAAAGCTATGAATTAATAACCAGTCCCGTTGAAACATGTTAACATATAAAGATGTTTCCTGTCATGGCTTTATATGAGATATATCATAGATTCAGCTTCTTGTTTCAACATTGGCTAAGCAAACATCTGTTAAAGGGATTTAAAGGATGGTAGAAGTGATTAGTTGAGTGGTTATTTTTTGGCAATACATTTAAACCTACAGGGCAACAATGGTCAGTCCACCACTTTGGTCTTGACTTAAATATGTCTTCAACACTTTTCACTTCCTGGTTTTTAGTTAGCCATTGGACTGATTTCCAATTCATTTCAACTGCAATATATGTCTAAAGAAAATCGACTTTTCTATCAACCTTAGTGCTAATTGAAATATGTCATGCTAAACAACAATCACGTGGACTTTTTGTTGTTGTTTTTTAGTTCTAATACTGTGATTTTTTTGTATACAGTATGTCTTCTCTTAATTGTAGGTCTTTGTATTGAATCATTGAATAGCTGTTGAAAAAAAGCATGTGCAATTTATTAACATGCTATCATGTTTGCTCAAAGTCTCAGAGATCTGATAGCGAGACTCAATGTTTTTTAACTCTTTATATGTAAAGCCAAAATGTGTTGTTGACACACCTACAATAACGATGCTCTTAAACAGTCAGCAAGAAAGCTCCGGCAGCCTCTAATTCAATCAAAAATATTGGGAGGAAGTGCTGTGAGACTTCTGGATTGAATCAGGGTTTATTGCATGTTATTGACTTTCTGACTTTCTGATTTACGGTTTAATTGTTTTGTCTGTGTTGCCTTAGGGATAGTGTCCTCTCTCTCTCTCTCTCTCACACATGCAGATACCTCAGCTGTTTTTATGGTGCAATGAGCTGATTAGTAGACCTGCGCTAGCTTTTTCCTCCCCTATTCTGCTTCTCTGACTCAAACTCAGGTATATCTCATCACTGGCTCGCTGCTCCTGTACTGACTTCAGCATCTGTGATCATAATAGACCTACTGAGCACAGAGGGCAGATTTCACTCATGCTGCCAAAAGGAGGCACAACGAAAGCCAAACATCAGTTTGTAAGCTGCTGCGTTGGCTTGGAAGCCCCAGTCAGGGATGAGTGGGAGAGAAATGAGCAGAGGGAAAGGATTAGAAAGACTTCGGATTTGCAGAGTTCAATAAGATGGAGAAGAAAAGGATAGCATGGGAGAACTGTGAGCATGTTTGAGTGTTTATATACGAGGGGTGAGACTGAAAGACAGAATATCCATGGAGTGATTAGTGGTTGAACTGCTGAGTCATGCTGTGACGTTTGTCCTAATGTTGTGTGAAACCACAAGTCAGCCTGTATCCTCAGCATCCTGCTCTGTTCTGGAGGTGGAGAGGAATAGTTTGACTATATTAGCATCAGCAGCCGGCAGCTTTCAGAGTGAATGACTCGTCTGATGCAGGAAGAAGAAGATGTCAATGAGCCGATAAAGGTCTGTTTAAGCTTCTGCATGTCTGATGTTGTTAGAGCTCCAGTTTACTTCCAGCTTATAGTGTTGTTTTGTTTGTGTGTGTGTAGTAAGGCGTCATGCTCCTGTTGCTGCATGTCACACAGTTGCTCTTTGGCATGTGTGTTATCAGCTAATCACAGGGGTATAAAAATAGGAACTGTTTACCTTTTGTCCTGCAGCCATTTTAGGCTTTCCACATGACGGTTGAATTAATAAAAAAAACAGGCAATTGCTGCAAACATTATCCCCTGTTATCCCAAGCATGGCTTTTATCTCAATTTAAAATGAAGGGAATTTAGTCAAGATGCTTTAGCTAATTGATTGGTCTATTGATCGCGTGCTTGTAATTCACGTTTCAATATGTGATTTACGTTTAATAATCCTAATAATATAAATAAACCAGTTAACTAAATGGTTATGATGAATATGTTTTCTCTCTCTCTCAAGAGTACTACATGGTCCCTCCTTAACTTAAAAGCCTATGTGGTTGTTAATCCATTTATAGCTGTAAAAATTATGATTTTGTGCATATCAATGGCTTTTTTCTTTATTGGCAGAGAGAGAAAACCTGCTTTAATGTACAGCAGCTTCTGTATAAACACAGCTATGCAGACGTGTTTGTACATTATGCATTTGCTTTGTGATCCTTCCTCAGGAGATGTCTCCACAGGGAGGCTCAGATGCTGTGTATCTGACAGCATCTTAGTATTGATTTAAGGCTATACAGTTTCAAAACTGTACGAGGAAAGAGACCACAGTGGTGCAGAAAGAGCCGCTAAAAGATTACTGCGTTGTATTTTTATACTTCTCCAGACCTCTCTGACACTGGCATTGATCAGCTCAGCCTCCTACACTACACATCCTGCTATGGTGTCTGTTGCACATTAAGTGTTGTTTGGTAAATGCTTCACAAAACTATGATTAAGCTTCTCAGGAAGTGATGTCATTGGCGCAGTGATAAATCACACCAAGTTGTGTTCAGTAATGTGTGCCAGTTTGGAGGCCTTTAGCTTCCTCTCCCTTTTTCACTTCAATCTCGTGTTAGCTCACAGCTCTTGTGAGAGTTGGACAACAGGGGGTTGTGATGCAGTTTTGGCTGCCATTTACTGCTGCGGAGCACACTGTGTATACTACACTCTGTTTGGAGTCACAGTAACAACATTTCAGATTTGATCGAGGAATCTGTTTTTTCCCCCATGAAATCTGATGACTGATGTCTTTCACTCAGGTGGAAACCCAGTATTGATGCAAAGCTTTGTCAGCACTCTGTTGCTGCTCCATTTCCTCAGACTGTTTATTCGGTGAAGAGTGTACACAAGCCGAGCAGCTGGTAGTCGGGACTGTATTGATCGAGAGTGTGTGCTGCTGGTTTAGGCCTCCACTCTGTGGTCATGGCAGAGTGAATGACCATATTGTGCACATGCTTCTATAGACAGAGGGAAGTACACAGCAACACATAATAATAATAATAATAATCCTCAACAAGTAGTTTACTATTGCAGTGTACACAGTTTAAGCTTTTACTCTGGCACTGTTAGAGTAGACTATCACAACAAAAATCTGCTCTTGTTTACGTCGTCAAATGGGCTTGTTAGCATCTTCCTTTCAAATATACTCTTATGTTTTAGAGGTGCAGTAAAACTGTCATCAGATCAGTTTGTCACTTTCACGTGACGTCTGCACTTCCATTTGTCAGATAAACAGACACGGATCGATGACTGCTAATGGAAAGAGATGGTCATTAGACCTCTTCAAAGTGCTATCATAACTGCACTTAGAGTGAGTGGCAAACACTTGTCGGCGAAAAAATAAGTCACCACAATTGTGTATTAAAAAAAACGACCATTAAATCTCAACTTCATCGCTAATTACCAACACCACACCCACTGTCTCCCACAAATATCAACATTTTCAGTCAATGTTAATACAGGCTAGTATAGGGTGTGTCATTATTGAATGGATGTGCATAATGGAAACAAATTACATGCCTAAGTCCAACTTAAAGCAGGCTTTACAAACGTTTTCTTCTCTTGTAAACTATTCATCAGCAGTGAAACACAGCTTTTCGCAGTTCCAACTTGTTCTTGTATGACTGAGCTTATGGTGCTGTCAGCAAACGTTTCTCCAACACTTAACAAATCTTGGCTAATGGACTCTCTTTATTTCTCCTATTTATTTTCCCCTTCAGATATGGTCCAGTGCTGATGGCGCACTCTGAGCTGTTTGCGACGAGAGCGCCCCCTGTGGGGGGGGGCGCTGCAGACCTGGATGCTCTGAGCATCCTGGACTCTTTCGGGGAGGAAAACAGCACTGCAGAGAGATGCTATCGCGCGCACTCCCGCAGCAGCGTCCTGCAGGGTCTCCCGTTTGGAGGGGTGCCCACTGTCCTCGCAATCAATGTTGTCCTTTGGATGGTACAGACTCACACCCAACAAACCACCCATTAACACAGTTTACACAATTAATGTGAGATAAGCTATGGTCTATTAACATCTGTTTGGGAAGTATAATACGCAACAGATTTTCAAAAGGTCATTTGCCATTTTCATATCGCCCCAATTACTATAATGACCAGTGCAGTAACATTTGCTGAGTTATGCATATAGAGGGATAATGCAGCTAACTTTCATTTATTATTAATTGTATGATATTTTATCAGCTCATAATTGTTTTGATCAAATGTTTGGTCTATACAAAAAGGTGCATACATTCTCACAGCCCATGGTGATGTCATGTTTTGTTGAACCAACAATACAAAAGAGTTTTAGTTTACTATCATAGAGGACCATGTCTGAGAAGCTGGAAACAGTGACATTTTCCGTAAAAGTTCAATTGAATATGACAAATTATAAAAAGGAATTAATAATACACAGCAAAAAAACATTCTTGTTTTAACTACACTAGCTCTCTTTATCAAGGAGCTTGTTGTCCATATATATGCTCTAGAGCAGGGGTGTCAAACTCAATTTCATCGCGGGCCACATTAGCATTATGGTTGCACTCAAAGGGCCGGTTGTAACTTTAAGACTATATAAATATGAAATAATGTATTATATTACATTATTGCCTCTGCATTGGATTATTATCGGATAGGGTAATAACTTCATAATTAACTACATCTGAAGGCAAAAGTCTAGGGCAAATAATTGCAAGTCTCTTCAGTGCGCATGTCACAAAATGAGATGCATTGTGGGACATGTAGTTTATTGGCAACATGCTTCTGTAAAACGGCATGTAACCGTATAATAAACGTATTATATTCTTTGCAAGCTCTTGCAGGGCCACATAAAATGAAGTCGCGGGCCGGATTTGGGCCCCGGGCCTTGAGTTTGACACCCCTGCTCTATAGGTGACCTCTACTTTATACTGCTGCAGCTTAATTCAAGGGCCTCGATAACAAGGTCTGTGAATAAACCCAGAGCTGCCACCACCCTGTTGAAATATAACGAGGATACAACCAGAAAACAACAACAAGTGATACATGATCGGAGGGCTGTGTCTGTAAAAAAATCTGTCTCAGGCATTTTCTCTGCTCTAAATGATAATAAAGTATGACAGCTGCATCAGCAGTGTTAGAAATGCTGGACATCACACATGACCGTGTGAAATGAAAGTATTCCGGCATTCCGTGTTATAGAAACCACAAATACACACATGATCCATTTTTGTTTTTATTAAGAGGACCTTCTGATGACTTATGTCAATAACCTCAAACTTCAGTGTTCCTAAATGTAACTGTAGTCCTAACCCAAGACTGGGTTCCAGTCTTTACTGATGTTGCAGGTCCCCAGGTTAATTGAATACTTTAAATGCTCCTGGATGTGAATAGTTATCTGTGTATCTGATCAAATCCTGCCCTCTCCAGGGTGAACCCCACTCTTTCCTAATGCATGCACTCCAGCCCCCTGCAAAGCCAGGACTCCCTGGAAGAAGAGATTTAGATTTTTGTGAAACCCTCCTGGATAAATTCAGGATACAAATGTTTTCCAAAGGAAACAGTTATAAATGATAGATGTTTAGATGTACAGCTCCAACAAGGTGTGTAGGACAGAGAGTGAATACACATACTATACAGAGATGCTGTATGAGAAACCAATGTGAGTTTGGAACATTGAACAATGTAAATCTATTCTAGTAGACCTCAACAATGGAATTATGATCAGTAGAAATAGCCATGACATGGGACCTTTAAACTAATATAGTGTTGCAAAAAAAGATAATTTTCATTAGCGATGAATTGGAAGATTATTTTGTAGATTCGCTTGGGCAATAAAATATCTGAAAATAGTGAAAATGTTCATCCCAGTTTGCCAAAGTTTATAAATCTCTAGTTTAGTCTGTTCAAACCAAATATAATAATAATACAAATATGTTACCATTTATTGATTATCTATAAAGTTTCTTGTAATGTTTTTGTCGATCAATTTATCTGTCTGGTGCAGCTCTATAAACACTAAACTTAAAATTGGAAAACACTGTGGAGCGATGTATTTGTCAGGCTTTTGGATCTAGTAATCATTTACTAGATCCCGCAAACAAGCGGGATCTGAATCTTATAGATCAACATGTTTCCTCTCACAAAGGGTAATAGAGTGTATCCAGTGTTTCCAAACACACTGTAGTGGCATATTTCCCCTCCTGTCACCAGATGATGATGGGCTGTCAGGCCTTGTTAAGCTTGATCTCTGCATTGATATCACTCTCAATCTGCCACTCCTGTGTTTTAATTGGCGCGTTCTGTGGCTGCCTAGTTGTCACGACAACGCAATGGGGCGAGGGATGTCTCTTAATGAGACCTCTTCACTCCATCATCATTATACAGAGTAATAATAAATCATCAGTGGGACTTAAGGAGAGCATGCCCACACATCAAGACCAAAGAAACAAAACAACAGGAAGGGCACGGACACAGAGGACTGAGCAAGGAATAGAGGGATTTTAATTTAAAGAAGCCGTTTGAACCCTGACTGCTAATGCGAACACACTGCACTCATTATTCAGCTACTAGCCTAGTGAAGGCCGTCCTGATACTCTGCGTGGCTCGAGATCACATCCAACATTGATCCCTGCCCACTAAACCTAATGCCTTTTAAACTCAAATGAGTGAATGATTTAATGCTGTAATTAAAATCAAATATTCATCATCACTTTCACTCAATTTGAATTTGTCAACATTCATCCATCATTACCCAGTTATGCTCTCATCTTTAACCAGGGCTTTCAGCCTGAATCCACTATTGTGTGCTATGATGTTTCACTGAATGAGCTTTTTTACTTCATTGTAAGCTCCTCGTTTGTGGCAGAATGGAGTCTATTCATATTTAATCTTGCTATTGACCACACTAATTTGGCTGCGGTGAACAGCATGTGTTCTTGGGGCATGTTGACCTGTCTCTCGTAGTTTCCAAGACAACCACGGTACCACTCTATAGAAGGAAGATGGCTCATTATAGCTGCTGCTGCTGCTGCTCCATTGTGAACCTGTGTGTTATTTTTAGACTATTCATAAGAATGCAGAGATGAGCCATAGCTTTCAAATCAAGCTTTATGATAAAGATTTACGATAAGGCCTGTAACAGATGAGGATGTGTTTGTGTAAATCAGACTTGGTACTTCATGCTTCCATATTCCGGGTCTGTGTTACAGTTCCTGCTGCTCATCTTCTCCTGTCTGAGGAAGGCTGCGTGGGACTATGGCCGCCTGGCTCTGCTGATGGAGAATGACAGGTGAATCCAGCTAACACTAAAAGTCTGATACACTGGCTGGTTTGAAAAGCGATGACAAGATTTAAGATGGAGAAATAATCCTCTGTGGACCCCTCCCGGGTCCTTAATCCTGGAGCCTCCAGCTCCCTCTGCTGAGAATACATGGCACTGCGAAGAAGGCAACATTTAGTTTGCCTTTCATTCTTAAAATGATTTGTTGTTACTGGACTGCATCTCTAAAAATGGTCTCGTGCTTGAAAGTGAAAATATCAAATTGTTAGCACTTCCAAGATATGTAAACACAGAGTATTCTCAATCCTAAAATAACTAACACTTATTTCAAAACAACAAGTTGGTATTAAGGGAAACAGGATGTAAGAATAATCTTTGGTTACAAAAACAATATCTTTTAGGATAGCATATGAATCACTGGGTATTTTTGTTAGATATGTTGACAGTGCACTTTCCTTGTTGGTCAGAGTATGAATCTTATTTGTTTTTTGCACTTATCATAAGTCGCTTTGGATCGCTTTGGATTCAGCCAAATGAAGTTTAATGTAATGTAAAAGTATGAAAACAATAGAAAATTATTCGCCTTAACTTTTTTTTTAAAACATTTAAATATATTCTTTATTTGGTTATTTTTCAATTTCCCTTTTACAGTATTTATAAGGTTTTATATATCTCCAAACAACAAAAACTGAACATATTCAATGGTAATTACTCAAGCATATGTAAATAAAACTACAAAAAATGTATACATAAGTTAAACTTTACAAAGGCACAAATGTTCACTCCAATAAACATATGAAAATATACATATTATTCATTTAAGATTAAATATATCATTTATATATAAACATATATAAGTATCTGATAGCTTAATAACCTCCACTATTGGTGCCCACCTTTCTATAAAAAAATGACCTCTGCAATCTTTGCATTAATTATATGTACTTTTTTCCTATATTAATCATCATTCTTGTCAACCATTCAGCGAAGGTGGTGGATTATATTCAAGCCTCCTTATTGTAATTGCTTTCATGCTGCTGTAAATTATTATGAGAGAGGTCAGACTCAAGCTTTAATCAATAATCATTACATTTAAGGATCCAAAATGAGTGTAGGGCCACTCAGCCGTCTGTGTGAGTCTGCAGTAGTTTTCCTCTGCTTGACCTGAGTCTGCTCTCAGGGGAGAGCGGCCTGGATTATTTCTGCTTGACCGACGGCGGCTTCGCAGCACCCGAGGGCGGCACAGCATCTGTGTGTTTTACCAAGCGGTCCTCCCTCTTATTCAATTATACTGCTTAATTTGAGACGCTGTTGAATTGTCAGTGGTACAGCCCAGAGAGAAATAGCCACAGATTCTATCATCACACTGGCTTTATTAGATTGGACCTTGGATGTGTTTTATGTCTTCATGCTTTATGTCTTCTCTATGTTCAC
Source organism: Gymnodraco acuticeps (assembly GCF_902827175.1). NCBI lineage: Eukaryota > Metazoa > Chordata > Actinopteri > Perciformes > Bathydraconidae > Gymnodraco > Gymnodraco acuticeps. Next base: position 6,085,770 of record NW_022990295.1, on the reverse strand, counting down.
ACAGTATTGGTTTCAGACTGTCTGCAGCAGTTACATAATCTCTTCGTTGTTACAGCACTGAGTTACTGTACATAATGGATCTGTTGATAAGGTCTTGTCGGTAATATGATAATGTTGACATTTCTTTTTTATCATCTTGTTTTTCAATTTTAGTCTCACGTCCCTGTTTTATGGCGAACCAAGTGAGAAGGAGAAGTCTCCGTCAGAGTCCAGCCCCTCCGACTCGGACACCAAGGACATGGTGAGTTTTGTGTTTGGTTCTGAGTTTTTACCAGCTCCTAAAAGCACCAAGCATTTTCAAATCAATACAAGGTACCTTGTTGATTTGTATTCCTTTTTTTCAGTTCGTGTCAGACTTTTCACAATAAACGTGACTATTTATCTATGTGTTTAAGTGCATACAGTACAGTAGTAATGCTGGTAGAACACAAGCTGTCAATAAATACAATGGCTCATTGTAAGACTGCTCTAGAGCACCACTCATGGTTTAAATCTCCACAAATATCATAATAAGAGTAAACATCATATATTTGAGACTTGCAGAATACTACTATACAGGGAGAAGGCATTAAGAAACTCAGATTAATTGTGTCAGATTAATTAAAACCGCAGTCACACAGTCTAGCAGTCTTACTGATCATGTTCTCATTTTACAAGCTGTCACTTTTACCCCACAACACACATGTCTGAGATTGCAATACATCAACTGTTGCTAGAGGAAAGTTTGGCTCATGACTCAGCTCTGTACTGTGTGTGACTCCATGACACCTGTGTGAGAGACTGAGGTCACACCATGCATGTTTTTAACGGTGCAAGACAAAGAGTCAGACTGGAGTCATCGCCCTGTGCCTACTCACAGCTGAGGCTGCAGTAAAGTGGTTACTGCTCCAGGCTAGACCTATTAAATCTCCCCCTCTATGTCCCTCTGCAGACCTTATTACTATGCAAATGATGGATGCATGCAAATAGCCAGATGTGGTGTGCACAGACTTGCATACATATGCCATTTATTATCTTTAAGAACTAATCCATTGGTTGTTTTATGATTCTCCTCTCCTTCCAGGGCTTCTGCTCATGGCTCTCGTCACTTTACCATATGAAGTAAGTACACTAAGCAGTTGCCCTGGTTATATTTGTACACTTGTCTCCTCTTAGCTTACATCCTTTTATTGGCCCCAGTGTCTTCAAAGCTGATGTCACCGGCAAATGTAAAATGTCTTGTTATATGTCATTTAGCAGCAAAAACAAACCAGTCTGTCCCGTGCGACCGCTGGTGCCGTGGTTTCCCGTTGAATATTTGCTCTCGCTTCAGTCTGACTGCACACAACAGATTAAGGGCAGTAAAACAGCGCTTTCCACGGTGTCCATGGTTTCCATAGTATTATGGTTAAGTTTGGGTGCCTCTGTTTTTAGCTACCGTGAAAGTGTCTCACCCTGGGAAAGTGCAAACCCACCCTGAGAGTTCGCAATGTGTGGGCCATTTCACCAGCATCTTTTCTTCTTACAGTATGTTGTGCTTTTTTTGTTCTGTTTTATAATACTAGGTTTCCTAAACCTCCCACAACTTCTGGCATCAAAGTAGTAGTGGCACAGTTTTACTCAAGATGAGGTATAAGATGTAGGTCTATTTGTCCTGGAAATAGAGACATATGTTTGATTAATATTGCAACGCTCTGATTATTCGCACATGGAAATGTATTTATTGACACCTCAAGATCATTTTGTAAATCTCTCTTCGATCCATGTAGCATACAGTGTTTAGGAACTCTTTTATTTTTGGATTCTGAGTTTCCCCTCTATCTGTTCCCGCAGGGATGAGGAGATCCGTAGCAAGTGCGGCATCGATGCGGTCACATACCTGTCCTTCCAGCGCCACATAATCCTGCTCATGACTGTGGTTTGCCTGCTGTCTTTGGCCGTAATCCTGCCGGTCAACTTTTCCGGAGACCTCCAGGGTATTTATGTCTTTAGATGATGGTCTTGCCAGTCGACTGTTTAAAAAGCTAAAAGGATATCCTTTACTTAAGGAGAGGCACATAGTGGAAACACAGGGATCGGAGCCTGGCCACACAGAGACAATCACACACATCTACACACCAAAGGGTTTATTGCTTTAATGCACCAAGACTATAGCTTAAAACAATCTGCGGTAAAGCTGAGTTTAGAAAAAGACTAAAACTATACTTGGATTCAGCTGGAAAGGTCATTTTAACTTAAAAAGGGCCAAAAAGCATCTTTATGAAGTGAAACTACTTCTGCTTATACACACAAAGGCTGCATTTGATCTAATGGGAGTTGCTAGCATACCAATGGCAACTCATCAAGCCTCGGATTTATAGAAATAGAAAGTGCTTAATTTCCTGTCAACATGCACATGTAGGTGTCAGGGGTGGGACGGTGCAGAAAAGCTACTAAGTCGCAGCAGAAATGCCTTTTGGCAGTTGTGTGCTTATTTTGTAGGAAGTGTTGACTAAGCCGTTCCATAATAGGATGAATGCAGGAGTCATTAAGGGGTCTACAAGGAGCAGGGCTGTCCACAGAACGTTTTTTTATTACTTCTGGCTCTTATGAACCAGTGTGTCACCCCAGTCATTAAATAAACCAACACCCTGCGACATGCTGCCATGGTTACGGAAAATAAAGGTTGCCCATTAAAACTCGAATTTAGGGTGAAATGTCATTGAGATGTGAGAGATTTCATTAAATTGGATGGAAAACGTTTTCTCTGAATGGTGACTTCATTGTTGCTTCAGACAAAAGAGGCAGAGTTTCCTTTAATTCATTAGAAAATGTAAATGTCTCCCTCTGTCATGTTTAATTATTTCTACAGGAGACAGTCCTGAAAACTTTGGAAGAACAACGCTGGCTAATGTGAGCGCAAAGTAAGTCCAACACTTCTAAAATGTCGTGATGCAGCACAGACATGTGAAAAACGGGACTATCTATATTTGTTTAAACTACAGCAGAGTTTTTGTGCCTCTTGTAGGGACAGCTTTCTGTGGCTCCACAGCATCTTGGCTCTGGTATACTTCATCATCACGGTGATGTGTATGGCTCACCACTTGGTACGGCTGGAGTACAGAGAAGATGAGACGGTCTGTATTCTGTTAAAACATCAAGCCTGGCCATTTTTACACTGCAAAATAAAAGACCATTTCTGAGAGTTAACCTTCATTTCTGGACCAATGATGTCAACATGCTGATGTTTCTCAAGGAAAGTCAGCGGTCAAAAGGACTAATAAGGATTTATTCTTTAAGGACAATTAATTTGTGCACCAAATGTCTACATGTAAAGATATGTTTGTCATTACCATCTTTACATGCACAGATTACTAAACCGGCCTACAGAGCACAAACAAAGCTTATGTTACTGCTAAAATGTCTTGTTGCAAAATCATAAACAAACTTTTTAAAAAAACACACAAAGAGATACAAAATGACTCGTAAGAAACCCAAAGGATCATAAAGAGACACAAAATGACCCAAAAGAGACACTAAACAATCATAAAGAGACACACAATAGCTACAAACACAAATACCCCAAATAAACGGATTAAAAACACAAAGAGACACAAAAAGAGACAGAAAAGAGAAACAAAAGTCCAGGAAATAGTGCAAAACGTCTACAAAGAGATGCCTAATGACCAAAAAGAGGTATCTTTGAATCTGTGTCTATAATGCAAGATAGGTGGTAGGATTCTTTACATGTCTTTGCCCAGGTGCTCATTGCCTCATAATCATAACATCATAGAATCATAGAGACTTGTGCTAGTGTGGCTGATACCTCTTGATAAGACGCTATTATTCTAATGATGGATGTATCGTACTGTATGTTGCAGGTAGCCAGGACGCTGATGATAACGTCCATACCAAGAGAGATCTCTGACCCAGGACTCATCACCAAACACTTTCAGTACTTATGTTTACTTCTCTTTTTCATTGTTAAGCTACTTATGTCACCAACATCCGCACATTTCTACATGCAGTATTTTGATTACCTTCACTTCAATGAACTCCTTTTGCTCCCTTCACTAGTGAGGCCTACCCCAGCTGTACTGTCACTGATATTCGTTTCTGCCTCGACGTCCACAACCTGATGAGGCTGGACTTGGAGAGGTACATTAACAGATTGGAAAAACTCAGTTTGGGATCAGTGTGAATGCATTTATCTGACAACGCTGTGTTTTGCAGACGGAAGGCAATGAAAGGCAGGCTGTATTTTGCCAGTAAGGCCCAGAAGGAGGGGAAGATCATGATCAAGATCCATCCATGTGCTCAAATATTCTGCTGCGACTTCTGTGGCTTTGAAAAGGTACTTTTTACCCGTTTGATTTAAAGTAAGTAAATGTGTTGTAGCTTAGTTGTGCTGCACAGAAAGTCTGTTACCACTGGATGGCACTGTAACCAAGAAGAAGGTACTGTAGGTCTGGGGATCTCTCTGAGAGTGGAAGGTGCTGTGACTGATATGTGCCTAACTTTTTTTCTGCAGGTGGATGCAGAGCAGTACTACAGCGAGTTAGAAGAAAAGCGGACGGATGAGTTTAATGCTGAGAAGAACCGCATCTCTATGAAGAGGCTCGGCATCGCCTTTGTGACTTTTCGTGATGAAAGGATGACTGCTGTGTGAGTAAACAACAACGTGATATCAAGGTTTATGTCTGTCAGCTCCTATCATTACATAAAGCCTTTCAGAGCAGGGGGCAACCATAACAACCACAAAGTGACAAAAGAGCACTCATTACTGAATACTGATCCAGATTTCTGCACCTTGATTTGTTTTCCAGCATTGTGAAGGACTATGGTTGTGTTCGCTGCCGTCGTTCTCCCCAGCAGTCCAGCATCACCACCGTGGTGCAGTCCCACAAATGGGGGGTCAGCTACGCACCTGCCCCCAGTGACATCATATGGTCAGTAAGGACATTCCCAAAACTCACATAGTTTGCGTTATTTCTGGGACCTCGTCAACCCTATTTTCCCTTGATTAGCCTCAAAGACAACATTTTCCACATCGACAACCCATGCTGCTTTTCCTGCACATAAAACAACTGAGAGACTATTATGTGTGGCTTGAGGATTTTCATGGGACTGGCAACAGGTTCTAAATCTATTCACCCCAATGGGAGAAGGGAATGCTATCACAGATTATGACTGATTCCTTCACCCCATCAACAAAGTAAATATTTGTACACACATTTTTAACAAAACACACATCTAACATACACTTAAACAGCATTTTCTCAACCTTTTCAAAACCACACTGTCTGATTTATCCGTCTAGGAAACACATATGTGCGAGATCTGGCAAATTGTGGCAAAAGTTTTAGGTTAATGTCAACTTAAACTTGTGAACGCCATAGCTAACAAGTTTTCGTAAAGACAAATATGCTTGTTGTGTAAAGATCTTTGCAAAATTAGATATAAATACAGCTGACAATTTCACACCATAAGCAGAGCTTGTGATCCATCTTTCATGGAGCATATGTATTCGTTATATGTACTTACTGAGTGCATGGTTGCAGGGAGCCATAACCTCTCCCATCACTCGCATTCACACCTACAGTCCAACCACCTATTAACCTCACCTGCATGTATTTTGACTGTGGGGGAAACCAGAGTAAACCCAGGCACACACATATTTTGAGTGTAATATCCCCTTTGACACATCTTATGCATCATTAACACACATTTCCCTGTAATTTACCCAACATATTTTGTATCTTTGGAAACCTCTGGATGGTGGGTAGGCTTTAACCCAAAGTGCTGTGGGCTGTAATTAGGTTTGTCGATGCAAAATGATCTCGTGATGATGGACCTCAAAGAGTCTATTTATTTAGACAAGAGGTAAACATTATGCAAATTATGCATCTCAGCTTTTACCGGGTGTCTGAGCTCTAAGATGTAAGAGTGTGTTGTTTCTTGTGTGCAGCAGTTCTCAAACACCATTCAAGCTCATTCCCTATCCATGATTGGATTAGCTATAATGCATGTTTGTTATCTTGGAGAGCAAATGCAGCAGTCGCAGCGAGATTATGTAACAAGTGAGGGATGCATATGTATGGGATATTAACCACAGAGATGGTAGCGCTCACTGTTTCTGCTTCACGCCTGATTGGCAGCAGTGTGTGTGTGTGTGTGTGTTGTGTTTATGTGTTTTCTGCACTAACTAGACGACTGGAGCCGTGGCAGGCTGCGGGGTTGAGCAGGTCCTTTTGTTCCTTCATTAAAACTGAGCGTTGAAATGTGCGGTTCCCAACTCACTCTCCAGTACAGTGCAGTGGAAACACGCTCACATACTGAGCTGGCTATTTAAAGCGTATGTCAATACATACAGTAAAGGCGTGTCAGGGGAAAGTAGTGTGTTGTCAGTCCTGCTGGATGATTTCTAAATTGAGGCTCATTATTTCTCCGGTCACCAGGGAAAACCTGTCGGTGTGCGGATCTCGTTGGTGGCTCCGCTGCGTCCTCCTCAACATCCTCCTCTTTCTGCTCCTCTTCTTCCTCACCACTCCCGCCATCATCGTCAACACTATGGACAAGTTCAACGTCACAAGGCCTGTGGACAGCCTGCGGGTCAGATTCTGAGCTCAAGTTGAACCTTAATGCTACATTTCAACCCTCTTCAGGTTTCAATAATTAATCATTCTCTGTCCGTTCCAGAGCCCTATCATTACCCAGTTCTTCCCAACCCTCCTGTTGTGGGCGTTTTCAGTGCTCCTGCCCTTCATCGTCTACTACTCTGCTTTCTTTGAGTCCCACTGGACCAGGTACGCACCAGCCACCGACCAGTACTCTCCTCTCAGCTATAAAATTAAAATGCCTGTCCTTCGCTTCTTCAAATAGCCCCATCTTATGTAGAGGCCTGTCTCAACTCTCAGCATTTCTGTTTTTTTCATCTCGATAATGTTTTTCTCTTTCACCCTGTTGCTCCCTCCTTACTGTCACTCTCCCTGCACTGTTATTCTGGGCAGGTTGTCATAGAGATCTCCCAGTGAGGATAATGATATGCACAGTAGTCGCCATGCGCAGTGGAACAGCACATGGCGACTTGCAGGAGGAGGAGCAGAACAACTGTGCATAAGGAGATAACCTCGCGCAGCACCTATGAGCACCACTACTTTACATAACCACCGCCACAAACGTGTTGTGCAGGCGTGATGTGCGAAGAGCCGAATGCAAACGAACTGTTTACTGAAGTGAAAAGTGCAGTGCGTGCTAATGAACGCAACAGTCGTTTACATTTAGTCAGCTGACTTTACATTACATTATTTCACATAATGAATTCATTATGTTGAAAGCAACTGCGTTAGATAGGTTTTTATTAACTATACATGCATTGCATAACGATGTTTTCCAATGTTATTCGTTTGATGTCGTAGATCTGGAGAGAACCAAGTCACGATGCACAAGTGTTTTTTCCTGCTGGTCTTCATGGTCATCATCCTGCCCTCACTTGGTCTGTCCAGGTATATTACAGCACATCTGCAGGCAATCAACAAACATATTCATTCTCTTTTACACTTTTATCCCAGCAACTCTAATGATTTTAACACCTTTTTTGCTTTTATTTTTTAGTCTGGATCTGTTCTTCACATGGCTCTTTGATGTCAACTTCTTGAATGAGAAGGAAGTCAAATTCCAGTAAGATGTCTTCTTTTGTTGAACTATATCAATTATGATTGCTCGTTAGATATCTCGGTTGAGACCAAACACTAAGTCTTCATTGTTTTCTTGATCCAGGTGTGTGTTTCTTCCTGACAACGGTGCATTCTTTGTAAACTATGTGATTACCTCCAGTATGATTGGCACATCTATGGAGCTGCTTCGTATCCCCGCACTGACAGTGTATGCCCTCCGCCTCTGCTTCGCCAAGTCCCAGGCTGAGCGCATTCATGTAAAACGGGTCAGTGTTTTCCTGTCAGGTAGGCCTACATTAGATTGTGCTCTGTTTTATCATGTAAAAACTCTAACTGTGTTTTCATCTGCAGAGCCAGGCCTATGAGTTCCAGTTTGGCCTGGAGTACGCCTGGACCATGTGTATCTTTGCAGTCAGTATGACCTACAGCATCACATGTCCCATCATTACACCTTTTGGTGAGCAACATACTTTCTCATCCCCATCTACCTCTTTCTTTGCCGTCCCATTACCTTCCCTATTAGCGTGCGTGCGTGCGTGCGTGCGTGCGTGCGTGCGTGCGTGAGTGCGTGCGTGCGTGGCCTAGCATTACTATACTTGTGGAGACCTAAATCTGTTTACACAGTCACGTGTGGGGACTCGCCTCCCTTATGGGGACAAATTGGAGGTCCCCATGAGGGGAATCATTAATTTTAGGGTGAAGACTTGGTTAGGTTTAGGGTTAGGGTAAGGTTAAGGGTTAGGGTTAGGCATGTGTTGGTTATGGTTAAGGTTAGGATAAGTCTCCAGGAAATGCATGTAAGTCAATGTAATGTCCCCTGAAGTGATGTATACATTACATGGTGTGTGTGCGTGTGTGTGTGTGTGTGTGTTTGTGTGTTTGTGTGTGTGTGTGTGTGTGTATGTGGCCTAGCATTACTATACTTGTGGGGACCTAAATCTGTTTACACAGTCACGTGTGGGGACTCGCCTCCCTTATGGGGACAAATTGGAGGTCCCCATGAGGGGAATCATTAATTTTAGGGTGAAGACTTGGTTAGGTTTAGGGTTAGGTTAAGGGTAAGGGTTAGGGTTAGGCATGTGTTGGTTATGGTTAAGGTTAGGATAAGTCTCCAGGAAATGCATGTAAGTCAATGTCATGTCCCCTGAAGTGATGTATACATGGTGTGGTGTGTGGTGTGTGTGGTGTGTGTGTGTGTGTGTGTGTGTGTGTGTGTGTGTGTGTGTGTGTGTGTGTGTGTGTGTGTGTGTGTGTGTGTGTGTGTGTGTGTGTGTGTGTGTGTGTGTGTGTGTGTGTGTGTGTGTGTGTGTGTGTGTGTGTGTGTGTGTGTGTGTGTGTGTGTGTGTGTGTGTGTGTGTGTGTGTGTGTGTGTGTGTGTGTGTGTGTGTGTGTGTGTGTGTGTGTGTGTGTGTGTGTGTGTGTGTGTGTGTGTGTGTGTGTGTGTGGGTGTGGGTGTGGGTGTGTGTGTGTGTGTGTGTTGTCTACCCTCATACCTCACTCTCCTCGACTGCCTGCCAGTCCGATGCAGACTGTGTGAATTTGCTGCTGTAGTCCCAGACACTCAGACACAGTGAGTTGCGAGCCAGACGCCCACTCTGCTCCTGTCTCTGCCCACAGCTCACCAAGCTTCTATTTGCTTCAGCAGTCAAAATACTCAGTCCGAACCGGCCCTTTCATGTATACAACCCGGCTGTCCTGTGCATTTTGACTAGTGCTGTTTTATTCTGATTGGCATTTTGGTCAACAAACATTTTCTAAGGCAAATATTCATATTGGCTTAGTTAAACCTCATTGCGTGGAACCACAAATTAGAAACACAGGATGCCTTTTTTCTGTCTCTGAGTCACAAATTGCCACACTGTAACCATGTCACAATTTAGTTGCTGAATGACCATTGCATTAAACAGAACACTGAGCCTCGTATTTATTCAGTGTTTGAGACCTCAAAGTCTAATGGGTTTGGTGGATGTTGGTAGATTGGAGAGAACTAAATATTAAATATCACTTTTCGATTGAAATACCAACCAGGGTTTTCTTTTTTTAATGAATTTTGAATTTTTTTTTATTGGACTCTTCATTACATCATTTATACAGTATGTAAAGTAATAACATACGCTATCCAGTAAATTAAGTAAAAGTAACCCAATGTCCTTTTAATTCCAATTGTCTTGTTTCTATTTCTGTAATTTTGTATTTTCAATCAATCTTTTTTTTTTTTATCTTTTCACCTTTAATCAACTATACTGCAACCCATTTGCCAAAGAATGCTGTAGTGTTTTAGATTTTTGAATGTGTTTTCTCTGCCTTTCTAGGTCTGCTCTATTTAATTCTGAAGCACATGGTTGACAGATACAACATCTACTATGCATACGTTCCCACCAAACTCAGCCAGCGGATCCACAGAGCCGCCGTCAACCAGGTGGTCCTGGCTCCCATCCTCTGCATGTTCTGGCTGCTCTTCTTCTCTATGCTCAGATTAGGTATGGTATCACCTGCATTTCTGTCCTGTTACAGTGACCGTCATCTTATTGTAAGTGTGCATTAAAACATTAAGACATTGTTATGTCTTTGCGATCTCTCCTTACTGTCACAGGTCCAGTGCATCCCATCACTCTCTTCACCTTAGTGTCCCTGCTCTTGTGTATTGCCTTTTCCCTCTTCCGCTTGTGCCTTAGGAAGCAACCAGACAAGTCAACAAGTTACCAGGTCAGCCCTTTTGTAACTTACAAAAGCTAAGTTCAGCTGAGGACGCACTAATACTGAATACTGAATGAATAGTATGCATTGTCATTGTTTCAGATGTCTGATCAGCCTGCAGAGGGGACGTTCACTGACGCAGACAGGAGCACTGTAACATCTACCACTGCCTCCAATGTACAGTATCACTTCTCTCTCTTATTTGCCTGACAGTACACCTTTAAACATGTATTACACGATACATTTAATACATTTGATTGTTATAATAGTTAACATACATATTGTGATTTTATTGTCACTCAATTCTTGTTTTGGCATTTAAACAAAGACTCATGGGTTAACACATGCAAAAACACCTGTAGCAGTGGTGTACAATTACTTAATGCATTTACTCAAGTAAAGCTTACAGTTTGTAGGTGCTTTCATAATTTTTCTGCAACAAGCGTCTACTCCTATGCATTACAGAGGATAATGTTGTTTTAACTTCAACTCCACTACATTTATCTGACAGCCTTATTTACTTTGCAGATATTTAAAATATAAACTAGATAATGTAAACTGCAGTAGATTAGGAAAAAGTAATAATGAAAGCATCAGTAATAGCATCAACCCAATGATTTGATTGTGTTTAAGGGAAAAAAAGGATACCTAGTATAACAGTGTCTCTCAATACTTCTGTATGTTCACAAGTGAAGTTATGAATGCATAACTTTTATTTATAATCAAGTGTTTTTTTAAACTGTGGTATTGCTTACTTTTAATTAAATAGGTTGTCTAAGTACTGCAAGATCCTTCAGAGCATGTAGGTTAAATTACTAGGCTACTCCTGCTTTAGACTTGACCTGGGGCATGGAAACTCAGTCCTATTAATTTGTTGAGATCTTATCTTGGTGAAAGTTTTTACATCGTAAGTGTAGGGTAGGTAAACAAACCCATGTTTACAACATGCTTTTATCTCATGTACTCCGCGAGTGATCCACTGGGTGACACCGTCATTAACTCTATGTTGATCTTCCCTCAGCTGTTTGTGGCGTCTGTGCTGCTGGAGCCAGAGCTGGCTCTGACTCCCATGCCCTCCCCGGCCCACCACAGCTACGGCGCCATGGCGAGCTCCCAGAGTTCAAGCCACGGCCCGGCGGAGGAAGAGTGTGAGGAAGGAAACATCCAAACCCTTGAGACTGAGCTCCAAGACCCCCCAGTCCCCTACTTGTCCAGCCCACTCATGGACAGCACTGTGGGCTTCCAGTAACACCAAATCCCCCAAGCTGATTCAATGCGTCCTTCACCTGCGGAACACAGATTGCTTAATGCTGCAAAGCTGCGTTTTTCGCTTCTGACCTCAGACTCCAACTTTGCTGCCTCAGACCCCCGAGACCAGACTGCGCTTAGGAAGAATAAAGAACCAGAAGAGGAACAAATACAGGAGCAGGGTCCATGTAAACATCACTATAAATACACAAACATATTCTGAACCTGTCACCTGGACCCAAACATCAAACTAATAGATATCCCTTAGTGTACAATTTACGTTCTCTGATTGCTCCATGACAGGGATCCCAGCTTCGTGTATGGCTTCATTTGCAAGTTAAAAAGGTAAGGTGAAGTAACGAAAGTGACTGGGGTGGAAATGCCTTTGGGTTGCTATCAGAGAAACTCTGTCCATGCTGTGCCACTTGGACATGAGCGGAGGTGAAAGTTCCCATGAGTGTGGGTGGTGTGAGCAGGCTTGCCCCGGCAGACTGACAGTGTGGTCTGGGCACGGGTGAAATCTGGTTCCTCGGCGGCGGAGCTCACAAGGCTGAGGGTGAGGGCAGCTAGTTGTGAAGCCATCTGCAGTGAGAGAGCTGACAGACGGAGGGCCTAATGTAACTCAGAGACTACTGTAATATATGTGAACACTCTCTCCAAGGAGGCACAAGCAGCTTGACTGTACCTGAAGCTTGTTGTAAACTATCAATTTAAGGTTGCTATTTTTGCTACAGTATTTTTGGTGTCATTGATATTGTGCTTTGGGTTGGGGATGAAGACTAATTGTTTACGGATTAGCAGAGCTGTCCTGTCTTAATCAGAGTATTTCTTTGTTATGCTGTTTTAACTGTGTATGTGATCTAACATCATTGTATTTATTTATTTGTTTTAAAGTAATGGTTCAACCTTGTGCTAGTTCAATTGATGCAACTATTATGTCTGCATAGTCAACATGAAGTTACAGACATCAGCTAATTAGCTTAGCTTAGCACAAAGACTGGAAACAGAGGCAAAGCGCTGGCAAGAGATGGAGATATTATGTCTTTGTTGACACCAGAAAACTCAAGTGTAGTTTTACTCCATTTTTTTTATGGTTTAAACAAATAAGACATAGCAATGGGTTTTAGAGGTGCATGATGGTATTTTTTAAAACTTTTGGACAGACTCCAGTCTTCATGCTAAGCTACGCAAGCTGACTGCTGGCAATAGCTCTAAATTTAACAGACAGACATGCGTGTGGTATTGACCCTTATTATCTATTATCTTACTCGAAGTAAATGGGGTGTCTTCCCCAAATGAACCTATTGAAATGATGCCTTGGAGTTTACTTTCTCTCAAAATGTTTTGAGTACCGTAATTTATTCATTTTACATTTCTATTATGTGAAATACTGTGTTCCTTATGATGCCGTTATATAAAAATACTAATAATAATTTGCCATAATAGCTCAAAATCCTTTATTTGAATTTGTTTGTTCAGCGTTTATCACAGATCTTTGTCCTAAATACAAATAAAAACAGTACAATTCAGGCACTACCATACTTTAACTTGTTTTCAGTTGCATTAACCCATGTGTGACACTCAACTGCATGTTATGTTGAATGAGGTATATGTATTTCCAGGAGAAGGTTCACATGTGCTTATTTCATTGTTTTATTTGTCAGTCAGTATGTTTGCAAAATGTGTATTTTAGGGTTATTTTGATGTCCTTTGTAGAGGGATGAAAGTGTTTCTCTCATGAAACTGAATGTAGATTGATTGTAGTTTGTTATTCATGTCTCTTGCTGTGCCTTGAACAAAAACACTCCCTTTCGTGTGACAATCCAGCATGGTCTGAAATATGCTGCATGGACTGAAAACTACAGAGCGGAGAAACATGTAAGAGATGAAAACACAACAAAAACAACCCAGAGTAGTGATTTTCATTCAATGGTTAGTTAATTCTGTTATTCAACATACAAGCAGTAAGCGGATCGTTATGAGAAACATTCTTGGCACTAGGTCTACTTGCTATCCTTTTTCTTTTAGCTTTTAAGGGTATTAAAATGGTAAATGTATGCAGCAACCGACATAGAGAAGTCATACAGATGCCCATATTAATAAAATGTTTGAAATCCTGTAAGTCAAGGAGAACTGAGCAAACTTTATATGTTGATGAAGACCATTTGATGCGATCAAAATCCCTCTTCCGGTTTTTCTTTACATCACTGCAGTTCAGCGGCTTTTCAAGGATGTTTTATTGTGTCCGTGTTGGTGCCTTGTTCTTAATTTCTATCAAAACATTTTCAGTTTTCAGCATTTGTATTCTTTGATCAGAGTATTTTTTCCTTGTATATGATTTATTTTTGGACATCTTAATTCTAACTTGTTTGATTAACAGTGACGGCACTGTGACTGTTCAGGAAAGGTAGGCTTATTTTTAGTACAGTACATTTTGTGTCCTGAGTTATTATAGTTTATTCATAATTTCATAAACTGCCTGTGATTTGATATTTTTTTCAGCTGTACTTTCATAAAAATCATGCCATATTATTGCATAAAATTAAATCTATTTGCTCCATTTTACAAGAAATCTAACTGTAATTTATTATGCTGTATAAAGGAAATGAAAGCTGGCAGCAGAGTGAATGAAGTGGCCAGTGCAGAGAATCCTGATGTAAAATCTATTTGGAAAAAAAACATCAAAGAGCATCTCCACATTTCTGACTGCGAAATACAAACATGTCCTGTGGGTTTCTCTTTTAGAAGCTTGTTACACAGATCATTAAATTCACTTTCCTTTGAAAATACAAAATAAAACTTATTAGGATATTCTTAACTCTAACGGCCATTCAATGAGGGATTGTCCATGTTCATGCTTAACTAATTGTATTGTATCATGTCATGTCTCTTCATATACTGTCGGACATCCAAGGTCTATTTGAAAGTACATTTACTTTCCAGACATGTCCACCAGTATGAAATGTGTGTATCATAATACTTTACGTCATACATTATATGTGAGCTTGCTGTAAATGTGGGTTGTTACATCTCCTAAAGTTGAGGTTAGGGGACAGGCTGCTTTTGAGATTGATCTATGTCAGCCTATGAGTTTTCCTCTGTCAAAAGTGAAGTGCTGTAATCTGAAATTAAAATTAATTCAGCTTGATCCACTCATCTTGTGCCATGAAGTCGTTATTTCTCTCCTCTACTGTGGTCTTTGATGAAGGGTTCTTGAGAGGCAGTGAGCCATACTTCATGTGGTGTAGTGCAAGAGTAAATGTGCACATGATGCCTTTAGGTAGTGTCCATAGGATATTGTGCTTACAGTGCTAGTGTATTATTTACACTGAACAAAAATATAAATGCAACACTTTTGTTTTTGCTCCCATTTTTCATGAGATGAACTCAAAGATCTAAAACATTTTCTATATACACAAAATAACCATTTCTCTCAAATATTGTTCACAAATCTGAAAAAATCTGTGATAGTGAGCACTTCTCCTTTGCCGAGATAATCCATCCCACCTCACAGGTGTGGCATATCAAGATGCTGATTAGACAGCAGGATTATTGCACAGGTGTGCCTTAGGCTGGCCACAATCAAAGGCCACTCTGAAACGTGCAGTTTTGCTTTATTGGGGGGGTCCGAAAACCAGTCAGTATCTGGTGTGACCACCATTTGCCTCACGCAGTGCAACACATCTCCTTCGCATAGAGTTGATCAGGTTGTTGATTGTGGCCTGTGGAATGTTGGTCCACTCCTCTTCAATGGCTGTGCCAAGTTGCTGGATATTGGCAGGAACTGGAACACGCTGTCGTATACGCCGATCCAGAGCATCCCAAACATGCTCAATGGGTGACATGTCCAGTGAGTATGCTGGCCATGCAAGAACTGGGATGTTTTCATCCTCCAGGAATTGTGTACAGATCCTTGCAACATGGGGCCGTGCATTATCATGCTGCAACATGAGGTGATGGTCGTGGATGAATGGCACAACAATGGGCCTCAGGATCTCGTCACGGTATCTCTGTGCATTCACAATGCCATCAATAAAATGCATCTGTGTTCGTCGTCCATAACATACGCCTGCCCATACCATAACCCCACCACCACCATGGGCCACTCGATTCACAACATTTACATCAGAAAACCGCTCACCCACACGATGCCACACACGCTGTCTGCCATCTGCCCTGAATAGTGAAAACCGGGATTCATCCGTGAAGAGAACACCTCTCCAACGTGCCAGACGCCATCGAATGTGAGCATTTGCCCACTCAAGTCGGTTACGACGATGAACCGGAGTCAGGTCGAGACCCCGATGAGGACGACGAGCATGCAGATGATCTTCCCTGAGACGGTTTCTGACAGTTTGTGCAGAAATTCTTTGGTTATGCAAACCGATTGTTGCAGCAGCTGTCCGAGTGGCTGGTCTCAGCCAATCTTGGAGGTGAACATGCTGGATGTGGAGGTCCTGGGCTGGTGTGGTTACACGTGGTCTGCGGTTGTGAGGCCGGTTGGATGTACTGCCAAACTCTCTGAAACGCCTTTGGAGACGGCTTATGGTAGAGAAATGAACATTCAATTCACGGGCAACAGCTCTGGTGGACATTCCTGCTGTCAGCATGCCAATTGCACGCTCACTCAAAACTATAGGTTACTTACGTAACCCCAGTTCTCAGAGTAACATGAAGTGAGATGTCTCACTATGGATGCGCCTCATCGCGGAGCAAACAGAAGCATCAATCTCATTACGCCAATCCTGATTGGCTGGTGATCTTGACGTCAGCGTCAGGGAATTCACCCCCTATAAGTAGCTTGCGCCACGACGCATGCATCATTCAAAATAAGCACCTCTTCTCGCTTCACCATAGCAAGGAGGGCCGTCTGGTGAGACATCTCACTTCATGTTACTCTGAGAACTGGGGTTACGTAAGTAACCTATAGTTCTCATTCATAACACTCCGTTCGATGTCTCACTATGGGAAATTGTAGCTCCCGTATTGTCAGACGAGCTTATCTCGAAAATCACCAAACCAACCAGAACTTAACAGGTAGAGCTCTGACTCAACCAGGTGCCCAGCACTGCTTGAGTCACACTGGGAGCAGAACGTCCAGCCTGTTAAGAGGCGGACAAAAGTGAGCGGCGAGGACCAGCTCGCCGCTGCACCAATGTCTTGGATGGGAGACATCCTGGACAGAGCCCAGGATGCAGCCAGACCCTGAGTCGAAAGAGCTCGCGGACCCGAGGGTGCCTGCGAACTCTGACTCATATGGGCCCCAAAGCAATTGCTTCCACAAACCAGTGGGAGAGCCATTGCTTAGTAACAGGCTTGCCCTTATAAGGGTTAGCCCAGGACACAAGGGGTTGGTCATTATGACGAAGCACCCTTGATCTGTCCCTGTACGTGCGTAAAGCACGGGCTGGACGCGGCAAATCCGGCCGCTGTTCCCCGGAGGAATACAGTGGCGGGGAGGATGCCTCAATGTCAAATGTGGTACCTGAACCAACCGCCTTAAGATAAAGGTAGGGTTGGGCTTCAACCACACTCTGTTTGCCCTGGGGCAAACTGAGTGCATGAAGACTGTACAGATAGCGCATGAGTGCCACTGGCTCACTTGGCAGGTGCCAGGGTCAGCTTCATGTCACACTGTATTCAGATTGTACCACTCGCGGGCCAGGCCCATAGAGCCAAGCGCTCTGGGTGTGGGTGAAAGATCGCCCCCCCCGCTTGGGACAGTATGTCCCTGCGTAGTGGGAGCTGCCATGACTGCCCGCACAGCAGCTGATATATCTCCGCTGGCCAGTACATAGCTGGCCAGTGCGGAGCTATCAGGATAAGTGTGTGGCGTTGCTCTCTCACTCTGGCCAGAGTTGGGGGTATCAGAGCCAGGGGTGGGAACGCGTACAGAAGGCCCGGGGGCCAATCGTGCGCGAGTGCATCCACGCCTAACGGTGCATTTAGATCGCGCATCGAAAAGAACTGCTGACACTGAGCGTTGTCTTTCGATGCGAACAGATCCACCGCGGCTCTGCCGTAACGCACCCACAGCTGGCTCACAATCCTTGGATGTAGAGTCCAGTCTGCATAAAGTGGTATACCTCTGGACAGTAGATCTGCCCCGAGGTTCATCACTCCCGGTACGTGCGTCGCTCTCAGAGAGAGGAGACGTCTACTGCTCCATAGGATCAGTTTGCGCGCCAGTGTGTGTAACTGGAGAGAACGCAAACCCCCTTGGCGGTTAATATACGATATTGTGGTCGTATTGTCTGTCCTCACGAGGACGTGATGTCCCCTGAGGAAAGGCAGAAAGCGTTTTAGGGTGAGAAACACCGCTAAAAGCTCCAGGTAATTTATGTGCGCCCGCTGGAGGTCTCTGCTCCAGAGACCCCTCACCGGGCGACCTTCATAAATACCTCCCCAACCTGTCAGACATGCGTCCGTGGTGACCACTTTCCGTGAAAGGACAGCACCCATAGGCACACCTCGTACTGGAAAAGTCGGGTGCAGCCAGTGGCGCAGTGCCATTACGCATTTCACAGTAACCATAACTCTCCGCGTGTCATGGCGCGCGGGGTTTAGTTTTAGGGCGGCCACCCAGCGCTGAAACTCCCTCATGTGTAAGCATCCCAGTCGTACGACCAGGATGGCTGACGCCATGAGCCCCAGCAATCGCAGGCATGATCTGAAGAGAACATGTTTGCGCAGCTGGAAAAGAGCGAGACAAGCTCTGAAAGCTTTCACTCTTTCCGCTGACAAGCGAGCTGAAAAGGGCACCGAGTTCAGGCGTAAACCCAGGAAGAGTATAGTCTGCGCGGGGCACAACATGCTCTTCTCTGTGTTTATTATGAAACCCAGGTTGAGCAGGTGCTTTACGAGGACATTTGTCTGCGTAACAGTCTCCTGCTCCGACTGTGCGAGAAGCAGCCAGTCGTCCAGGTAGGTCGCCAGGCGAATACCCTGTTGTCTTAACGGGGTTATCGCGGCTTCCGTACATCGTACAAACACCCTTGGACTGAGAGACAGACCGAAGGGGAGTACTCTGTATTCATAACAGATCCCCTGAAATGCGAATCCCAGATATTTCCTGTGTGGGTAATATACTGGGATGTACGCATCTTTCAGGTCGACTGATGTAAACCAGTCGTCTTGTCGCACGAGCCGCAGCAGAGATGTGTGAGTGAGCATTCTGAACTTCTATATTTTTAGATATTTGTTCAGAGCCCTCAAATCAAGTATTGGCCGAATTCCGTTCCCTACCCGTTTGGGAACGAGGAAGTACTTGGAATCGAAGCCGCCCTGACTCTGCTCGGCGGGTACAATAGATATAGCCCTCTTTTCTAGGAGTGAGAGAATCTCTCTCTCCAGAATATGGGCTGACTCTCCTCGGGCCTGCGAATGCAGAATGCCCGAGAAGCGAGGGGGGGGGGTGACGGTGACTTGGAGTCTGTAGCTCCGTGTAACTGTCTTGAGAAACCCAAGCAGATGTCGTGAGCATCTCCCGCAGTATGCTCCTTAGAGCCAGCTGAGATGTCACATCTCTTCCCCTCTGAGTCTCTATTTGTTGTGTTATGGGGCCCTCCAGTGTCTGAGCACTGTGGTGCCCCATTTCGACAATCCCCACCGACACAGCGCATGCGCGTGGCGGTGGTGCCCTTACGGCTCCAGCCGGCACTGCGCATGCGCGTGACGGTGGTGCCTTCACAACACCAGCCGGCACTGCGCATGCGCGTGACGGTGGTGCCTTTACAGCTCCAGCCGGCACTGCGCATGCACGTGACGGTGGTGCCTTTACAGCTCCAGCAGACACTGCGCATGCGCGTGGCGGTGGTGCCCTTACGGCTCCAGCCGGCACTGCGCATGCACGTGACGGTGGTGCCTTCACAACACCAGCCGGCACTGCGCATGCGCGTGACGGTGGTGTCTTTACAGCTCCAGCCGACACTGCGCATGCGCGTGACGGTGGTGCCTTTACAGCTCCAGCCGGCACTGCGCATGCGCGTGACGGTGGTGCCTTTACAGCTCCAGCCGGCACTGCGCATGCGCGTGACGGTGGTGCCTTCACGACCCAGCCGGCACTGCGCATGCGCGTGACGGTGGTGCCTTTACAGCCCCAGCCGGCACTGCGCATGACGGTGGTACCTTCACAGACCCGTCAATTGTCCGCCCTTTGAGAGAGGCCGTAGCTGCTCTCAGAAGGGGAACAGTTGACGGACTGTTTATTGTTTTTCTTGTCATTTTCGAGCTGCGCCCTTGGCTCGAAGCCTGGATGTGTCAGCGGAAAATGTTTTATGACAGAAAAATCAATAAGTGTGTGACATGTGTTTACGCGGACTTGAGGATGGTGTTGAGGCATCTCTCGAGGCGGCGGGAACACATTTAGAGCTGGGGAACCGTAGACTTCCAGCTCTGTCACAGAGGGGAGAAGGAGGGGCTGTCACGCCGCTCGCTTTTTCTTCCTCGACTGCTGGCCGAAATTCTGGGTTGGCTGCGCCTGGGCTGCAGCCGGAACCGGAGATTTTCTAGGCCAGCTCGCCCTCGTCCCCTGCCTGGGCTGGGGACTCGGGGCGGACTGCGACCTCTGCGTTTTCGGTATTTTGAACCGAGCAGGGTTTGGAGCAGCTTGGACGAAGGGCTGCCGCTGCGATGGGCCCTTCGAGGGAGGCAGAGGTGGAGGGCCTCGTCCTCCTTCTTTTTCGACTCGCATCTCCTCTGCATGGAGGCAAGAGCGGAGCCGAAAATCCCCTCGGGAACGATGGGCATGTCAAGCACATCCTCCTTTTCCCGGTCTGGGAGGTTGGTGAGGTTGAGCCATCTAGCTCTTTCCTGCACCACCATGATCCCCATTGTTTTGCCCGTGGCCTGGACGGCGCAGCGTTGGACACGGAGACAAATGTCTGTGACCGCGGCCAACTCATCCAGAACGGCCGGTCCAGGATTACTCAACATATCCTCACAGAGCTCCGCTTGGTATGCGGTTAGCAGTGAGGAAACGTTCAGAGCCCTGGCGGACAACGCTGCGGCTCTGTAGGACCGTTCAGTCATGGTCGACTGGAAACGGTCCACCTTCGCTGGCAGCGTGGGGTTCCTGCTTGGTGACGGGCCCATCCTCGGTAGGAGGTGGGCTGCCACCAGCAGTTCCATCGGCGGTATGCGGAGCAGGCCGAGCCTCTGCGGGCGAGACCATGGTGAGGTCTCGCCGGGAGCTCCCGCCTGGTGAGGCGTGGGGCTCCGTTCCCGCGTCTCTTGCCGCCACCGGGTCCCGGCCTGACACGGCGTGGGATCCCGGTTCCGCAGCTGCCGCTGTTAGTGAGCCCCAGACCGACACAGTGAGGGGCTCAGTCTCTGCGGCGGACGCCCCCGTGTCTTGATTGCCAAACGGCGAATCAGTGGACATGAGGGAGTCCTGTTCCAACAAGCTAGCTTGGTGTGCTAGCCGTCGGTGGAGGCTCTTTCGGGTGAAAAGGGCACAATGCCCGCACGAGCCGGGGTTGTCGATAGCCTCCTGGGCGTGTTCCAGCCCGAGGCAGGACGAGCAGACCTGGTGTGAGTCTGTGCCTGCTATCTTCAACCCGCAGCCGCATGACCGAGCCTCCGAGTCCCTGACTCCTCTGGTGTGAGGGGGAGAGGCGTCCATCTTGTTCGCCTCTGGCATGGAGAGGACCCGCTCGTAACAGGTACGTCGTTGAGAGAAAAAGTGTTACCAACCCGTCCTTAATCCGTAGAAAAAGGGACGGTGTGGGTCCTTTGTTCTCAAAGAATATTGACTGGTGTGTCAATATACTTCTAATCCTTTTCTCCTCCGTGAGAGAGAAAAAGAAAAGCGTCCTCGCTACCGTGGTGTCGGTAGTAAGGGGAAGCTAGCTAGCAACAGGTGCGTAGCTAGCTTGAGAAAAATCAAAACCTTAACTTATTTTCCGGGGAAAGAAACGGCGAGGTCGATTTTAATACTAACTGGCGTTAGTATTACCGTCTTCTTGCGAAGCAGAAGGAGTAGCCGGCGAGCGCCCGTCGACCGAAATGGTTATATTTGGGTTCAGTCTGTGGACCGTTAAGCTTGTCCGGCTACTATAGAGATGTGCTCTGAAGCGAGAAGAGGTGTTTGAATGATGCATGCGTCGTGGCGCAAGCTACTTATAGGGGGTGAATTCCCTGACGCTGACGTCAAGATCACCAGCCAATCAGGATTGGCGTAATGAGATTGATGCTTCTGTTTGCTCCACGATGAGGCGCATCCATAGTGAGACATCGAACGGAGTGTTATGAATGAGAACTTGCGACATCTGTGGCATTGTGCTGTGTGATAAAACTGAACATTTTAGAGTGGCCTTTGATTGTGGCCAGCCTAAGGCACACCTGTGCAATAATCATGCTGTCTAATCAGCATCTTTATATGCCACACCTGTGAGGTGGGATGGATTATCTCGGCAAAGGAGAAGTGCTCACTATCACAGATTTTTTCAGATTTGTGAACAATATTTGAGAGAAATGGTTATTTTGTGTATATAGAAAATGTTTTAGATCTTTGAGTTCATCTCATGAAAAATGGGAGCAAAAACAAAAGTGTTGCATTTATATTTTTGTTCAGTGTATGTTAGAACTTTAAAAGGAATAGTTTTGTTTTCATTAAATTAGCTTATTTGCTTTCTCGCAAAAAAGATGAAGAGATTGTTTGGAAACCATTCATGTATTTGTAGGCTATGTTAAATACGGATAGCTAGGTCTACTCTCTGCAGCTAGTTAGCTTAGTTTAGCACACGGACTGGAAGCTACACAGACTGTCAAAGGGTAAATAAGGTTAGTTTGTTGTTAATAAGGTCAATTAAAACAGTATCTCTAATGTTTGCTTATTGACACAATATATCTCTGTCGTTTGTTACATGTAGAGCCAAAGCCATGCTAGTTGTTTACCTCTGTTTCCTGGTGCTAAACTAGGCTAATCTGTTGTTGGTTGCAGCTGAAATATTTACCATACAAACATGAGAGTGTGGTATCAGTCTTCTTATGGTACTCTATGCATAAAATAAACGATACATCAACAATCCCATTTCCTTGATCCAACTGTCTCCCCACAGAAAATCACAGACAAGATTTCTTCCTTTAACAAAGTGTGGGAGAGGTGGCTAATGAATGCAGGTGCATGTTAGCTTAGTGTTTGAAGCAGTGTGTCTGCATACAAACTAGCCTGGGGACAGGCCTCTGCACAGCAGGCCTCATTGGTCCTTGAAACCACATCTGAGTCTGGATGGGGCAATTAATTGTTTGAGCATCTGCTTTTATCCAAACCACATTGGAAAATGGAAGCACCACAGTGCCAACGGTGGATGCTGTTCCAGCAAAGTGGTGTACTAGTAGGCTACGTTTTCTTCAGAAAAAAAAACATGGATGTCATTTTTTCTGCAGTAAAAGGGTTTGTAAGGAAACACCATAACATGACTGCCGTTATATTGCTTCTCCGTTGCTAAGAGTAACACAAGAAGAAAGAAAAGTCCCTGACATTTCCCCTGTCACCCGTGGCAACTGCTGAGAGCATGCTTCTCAGTGAAAGGAGAATTCCTCCGGGTGCAGGGCCCGTCGCTCGCCCCTCTCCTGCCCAGATGCTTAGAATAACAAATCTGTGCCTCCTGCAGCAAATATATTGTTACTCCCATATGGGTTTGTTTCAGCGTGCAAATGTTGCTTAATAAGTTGCTGTTGTTTAGTATTTGCATAATATTTTCATTTAAAGTAGGCCTCATCGCAATTTAGAACTTTTTATCTTCCCTAGAGGATCGCTCACCATAGTCTTTCAACAAATGTATAAGAGTTGACAACCAGTATTACAACCATTCAAGATATTTGATCCCATCTCACAATCTCTGTCAGCAGATGGATTTTGGCTCAGTTTTAAGTATCACATTTTCATTTATGTTGAGCCCGGTAATACTTGTTGTTCATGTTTTGTCTTAGGTGTAAAGTTTACCCTTGACATTTGAAACAGTGTTTTACTACAATATTTTTTAACCTTTCAATCTGAACCTTGTAATGAGTGTGTTTTTGTAAACTTGGAAGGAGATCAAAATGTCTCAGGTAAAAAATGCCTTCTTCATTATATCCAGGCAGAAAGTGTTAAGAACAGTTTTATAATGCAAAACACCGGGAGATGCAGCACATGGCTGCTGCGTAGCTCACTTGCTACATATCATAGTCATATTTTTGGACTACAAGCTTTCAAAGTAAATCAAAAATGAGTAGACTTCAATAATTGATGGAACTGAACCTCTGTGCCTTTAGGATAAGATTGTGTGGGAAGCTAAAGGCGGATATTGGTTATTCCTCCGTGCTATAGAGCTTCGTTTTTGCCTGAAAATGACACATCAATGACTCATTGTTACATTGGTTGACATGTTGCTTCATTACCATGACCGCAGGCATAGTTTATTTCAAGTGAACTCCACATGCATGCCACAAATACCTTTTCAAACAATGTGTAATGAGCCTGTATTAAAAAAAATCATGTTAGTTGGTGGAAAAGCAGTTTCCGTCCTCCATCTGTGTCTACACTACACACGATGCGTTCAGGCACAGTATTGAGTGTTGATCAATCAGTGTAGTTACATGCATAGAAAGGAAGAAAATAAACTTAAAGAACTGCGCTTGAGCGTGTATGTATAGCATTTTTAAACGCATGCCATTGTGCAGCCTGTGTTGATGACTGCATAGATTAAATTATATATGTTGCCTTAGTCTCACATGGGAGGGATGACTGAAAAACGTGGGTGAAAGCCCTCCTTTAAACTTTGAAAGACACCAAGAAATAATAAACGTTTGTTAAAAACTACGATCCCCAGGTGAACTGTTAAATGACAGATCTCTTGTTAACTGAGCTATGCAGTTAACATTTTCAGTATGAACCAATGGGTTTGAGAAACCAGAGGATAGGATATTCAGAGAGTATTGAGACATGGGCATAATTTCTGTCTTATATTGACAATCTGAAATATATATAAATAAACCGAGCCTTATCGTTTTACTGGTTGTTCTTCAAGTTGGAAGTAGCAGACAGCGTATTCTCACTGTTGTGGTAGATGTTTGGCTGGCTTTGTTGCAGACCCCAGCAGTGATCCGATCAAAACCTCATAAGCCTCAGCCCTTACGCACAGTCACTGTCCACTGTGTGATCTAGGATGAGTGAGGGATTGAGTAATGCTCCGCTTCCTTTCTCCTTCCTCCAAAACAAATGTGCACACACACACACGACTCTGGACCATCACTTAACAGTTGCCATGACAACATTCAATACCCCTTCATTCCAAAACACATTGCAGACTTTCTAAAAATAATGTGTGTTTGTCTTTTCTCGCCGACACCTCTCAAGACCACGACATGGCTTCAGAGCAAATCCTTGTGCACTATAAGGTAAGACTGTAGAGCTATAGTGGCGTAATTATGAATTACCAAACACTTGTTGTAATTTAATTAATAGCTTGAATTTCGTTGTAATCCAACCATTGGTTGGTGACCTGAGAGGTTGGGGTCAGTCTCTATGAAGCCCAGTGACTAGACAACTGTGGCTCAGGCTGAAGAGAGACATGCAGCATGGAGCCGATACATACAGCAGACTCTCTGGGAAAGTGAGGTATGCTGGGAGAGCAGAGACAGATTAAGGCCATGTCAGCCACAGCAGAACAGACAGCCAGCTCATGGATGTGACTTTAACAATGATACACGCAAATTGTATATATGGGATAAATGAGCCCCGTGTATTCGGATAACTCATGACAACATCCCTCCCTTCTTCACTTCTCTCATTACTGCGGTACAGTTCACCTATAGGACACACGGAAACTAGCAGGAACACACGCACATATCTATAAGGATTTGATTTGTTTTTGGAGGAGAAAAAGCAGTCCACATTGCAAAAACGAAATGTCTCATTTGTTAAATTCTTTACGATTTTGTGAAAATCCGTAAACAATCTTGCAGTGACATTGTGCAGTTGCATGAGTAAGTGGGCTGATGTGCCTGAAGTTGCCCTCGTCTCAGTAGCCAAGGGCGATGAGCCATTCGGCGCTTGGATCTTATGTAACACTAGGGGATGGGCTGTCAGTGGGAAGCAAATCAGGCATGGTGTGATTGATTTCAAACGCTGACCATTATGTTGTAAGCATCATCAGTCTGTGACAAACAACCTGAGTGCGAGAGAAACACACACTGAGCTTGTTTAGCAGTAAAATATCCACAAAGATCACTTTATTAAGTCCCAAGTAAGCACACAACATGTTTTATTCTTTAAAGTGTAAGATAGAACCCAGTTTACAAAGAGTGCGTGCTTGCATTAACTCAAATACTACTGTGCGTTTTTGGTTGAAGGATAACTAGGTGAAGTCATCGCTGTTCAATAGCAGCTGATAATGATGAGGTAGACAAGGACACAACCATTATGTACAGAGCTGGATGTTAACATGCCAGTTATCAGTTGCCTGCTAAACAAGACCTAGTGTCAGGTAAAACAGAAACATGGAGAACAACCTGCACAAATACATCACATACACAGTCAGTTAAATAACATTACACATGTGGGCTAGAAATTACAGAGTGAACAGACTAGGCAGGGATAACATATTTCAATAGTTAACTCTGCTTTGATTGCACATTTTCAAGGTGATAACATCTATATTTTCACTAAATGAAACCCAATTAAAAGCAGAACATGTGCCATTTTGGGTTCATTAACTGGAAATCCACACTATGTATTATATTTGTGAGGATATACTGTATATCACATTTGAAGAAAAATCTATGCTCTTTAACAACACGTAGATTTCAGAATATAAAAATAAACTTTATAGATGTAAACTCAGACTAAAGCGATAATAACCACATATCAGCAGCTTGGATTTACAGTTGTATGGTGTTATTATCTAATACTTGGCGCACTGTTGCTAAGTTACTTGGCATTATGACCATGAATGTCAATAACAGCTGAGGATGATACATACAGTGTTATGGCAGCGATGATAATAATAACACACACATATTACACTCTGTCAGCATTTAGTATCACGATATTATTTGTAATGTGGTAATAAGGAAAAATAATAATCTTCAATAAAGTTTGTCTTTGTTTCATCATCCAAAATAAATATTTACTTCCATGTAGAAGTACTTTTCATATCCTCACCTCTAAAGCGGAGGTGATACTCTGTAGCCACAACAACACAGTTAATAAGCATTACTGAAATAAGCGCCTACAATACAAGTAAACTACTTTATACTAACAATGACTGGAAAAAGCCAAGGAACAAAGATGTTATAATTATTTTACTCCCAAAGTAAAGAGTAAACATAACAGTCTATAATTTAGAGATTAACAGTCAGCTGAAGCCTATTGAAATGATCACAACCTCTACCGAGGAGAGCCTCACACACCGTGTGGGTGCCTTAACAGTCGTAGATCTCAGAAGAGAGCTATCAGAGGGTATAACAGTTCTTGTCAGTATCTATTGAATATCATCTTTAATCGATAAATATTACATAACAAAGTCACACACAAAAGTAGGTGTAAAGATGTATAATATCAATAGAAAACACAGCAGTGATTATGATTAAGGTGATAGGATATGCTTATTAAAAATCACATTGCTTTGTCCCAAAACTTTGAGCATGTTTTGTAAAGTATCTCTGTGTTCCAGTTAGATAGAGCTGCCGTGCTGTGACCATCACAGTTTTAGTAGTGTGTGATGCCTAAAAATAATGTCTAGTGTTTCACAATTGTGCAACTCTTTTAAGATACACCACAAAGACCACTACAGCCACTGTTATTTGAGTAGATATATCAAAGCCATTATATACAAAGAGACTCAACAGTTATCCTTGTTGCTGTTTCTCAGTTCGAGGCGCTCTGATTACAGGTCCAGACTTAGAAGAGCCAAACTCCTCGCAGCTGTACAGCAGCATTGTCTGATAGCTAAACATCCACAGCAAAGAAAATAAACCCTGCGCTTGGTTGATTCCAATTGTAACCACACCATACATTCGCTACAGTATGCAACCTCACGCAGAGCCAATGTACAGCAGCCAAAGCCACAATGTTGCAAGTTACACAACCTTTTTCCATGGCAACCATGTTGAGTGATTTGACGGCAACTGCTCAGCAGCCCCCCGCTGTGCGCCTCAGTCGGCCTTGTCCTCCCCGTTCTTGGCCCATCCCTGGCTCATGGCTGCTACCACAATGCTGTACAAGTTGAGCCAGGCTTGACGCAGCGGTGCCGTGTAGGCCTGGCCCAGACTGCACTGCAGCATGTAGAGAAGGGACTCACCCACCTCCTGAAAAAGAAACACAATTGGGAAAAACTAACTATTTTTTCACAGCTCACTGACATGTGAAATTGCTTTTTTACTAAAGTTGCGATATTAAATGTTGTTCCTACGGCAAATGACTGTGTGTTGACTCCCACTGCCTGGTGCTTCCTCCCAAGGTTGAGCAGAAAGTCCTCCAAGGAAGGAAGGTCGTCCAGATGGCTGACGGCTGCATCGATCACAAGCATCACCTGCACAGACACATGCAAATACACACACAGAGAAAGTGCTTTAAACCGTAGTACAAACTGTATACTCGTAGTGGTGACTGCGGTGAACGGAGCTCACCTTGGTAACATGTTCCAGAAACTCCGGGCTGGAGAGGCAGTCTTGTGTGGAGCCACAGTTTGTAGTGTAGTGGAAAAGAGTGAGGAGCTCAGGGTCCAGCTCAAACAGTCTGCCACAGACAAATACCACACTATTCTGCAGGTGTATGCACACGGCATGGGATGCAAAACGTCCACGCAAACACACAATCCATCTATAAATCATACATCTACAGTTCTCTCCGGATAGTCTGTGTTTTAGCGGCAGCTGTCTCAAAGTAAATTGTGGATTATTGCAGTCTGTCGCCAAGCAACAAGTCAAGCTTCCGGTCCGTGCATGCTGAAAGTGTGCAGCTTCAATGTCTCTCCACAACTGTGTTACATAGACACATATTTTTAACAGCTATTAAGTAACAACACAGAAAACAGCAGGATACTTGTGTTATTAGAATGAATGCTAATGAAATAAGGATGACTGCACAGGAAAATTAAGGTTTCTTCACTTACAAGTCACTTTACTGCTTAATTCCAAATGAATGCTGCTGATGTGTCTAAAAGATTACCTGGAAAACATGACGACACCATGAGGAACTTTGTTCTTGCCCAGGCTCTCCCAGCTGCCTCGTATCAGCTCCTTGTCTTTCTCTGACAGCTTCTCCATCCTCCCTCTGAATCAAAACACGAGGCAAGTTCTTCTGGAGGGGAGAAACACAACTCTTCTACAGGACAAGAAGACTCAGTTTGAGGAAAGCCATAACATTTGAGGTAATCCAGAGACGAAACCTCCGCCAACCCACCTGGAAAACAAAGTGAAGCATCATGAGTTTCACAAAGCTGGTATGTCAGTTCCACAGAGGGGGACACAACTGTTGGAGACAGGATTCCTCGGCTAGAGATGCACACACATACTGTACCTTCTTGAAGTCAGTCTTCTCTCTGAACTTCTTCTGGTGCACCCGGGCTGAGGGGTCTCTATGCTTGAGTGTGTGTGAGTGTGTTTGTGTGTGCAGACAGCAGCCTTGCCTGACACTCTGGTGCACTTGCTCTCTCTTTCCCCAGCCCCACGGTGCAGTCAGGGAGACAAGTTCTGCCACGCTCTTATCTGTTACACTGGCTGCTATCTCTCTCCCCTTCCCGTTTGCCTCTTGATATTCTCTCTCTCCAGCACTGGGGATATTATTCATGCCACTGAAGGAGAAAAAGAGGGATCTCTCTCTTCTGCTCCAGAGAGGCTGCAATGAGCCACAGCTCCTCCTGCAGGTGAACTGAGGACTGAAGTGTACAGAGACTATACATGAGGACAACTCTGCAATTTATAAGGAGTCTTTGCACTGTTCCTTTCAAATGAAGGGAATGCAATTAAACAAGAAGATAAACAGCAGAATAATGAGAAAATACAACAGAAGCTTTTCATTCAGTCTGTTTTAAGGCAGGTTTAAAGAGGTTTGAATCCAAAAGCACGACTTTGAGAACAATTTATTCTATTTTATCATCGCAATGTCAACTTGCGCAATACACACACCGTTAAAGAATACGAAATTGCACACTGATTTTTTTATTTGAAAGAAAGTGTATTTTAAATGTAACTGTAATCTTTTTTGGGTTTAGTTACATTTTTCATTGGTGATACAGTAAGTATGAATGTTGGAAATGTTTTCCATTCATTTTTTTTTATTCAACAAGCAATACACTTTAATAACTGCTTATTTATCGGAGGTATCATCATTATCGCGATATTCAACATGTCATTTTCCTCATATTGTGCAGCCCTATCCGGTATTCAAACTAGGCTGATGAAGAGGAGGAAACAGGTGTGCAGATGATGGGAACAGCAGGAACACGGGGTCACTGAAGGGCAGGGGGGAGTGTCAGGATCTGAAATGTTGGCAGGCAGCACATGG
Source organism: Gymnodraco acuticeps (assembly GCF_902827175.1). Taxonomy (NCBI): domain Eukaryota; kingdom Metazoa; phylum Chordata; class Actinopteri; order Perciformes; family Bathydraconidae; genus Gymnodraco; species Gymnodraco acuticeps. The sequence goes on along the minus strand of NW_022990295.1, from coordinate 6,055,698 downwards.
GAGGGTAATAAAGCAGAAAAGTAATATGAGGATCAGAAAGTGTCTGGCATTGTGACAGTGAAGTCCACTTGAGGCCTATATAATCTGATCTAGGGTGTGTCTTCTCTTAAAATGCCTACATGGGCAACCCCTGCATTTACAGAATAAAATGTGTGGGAATTTTTATATCTTGAAGCGGCTGGAATAATAAAAGACCTGAACACACCACCTAGAAGAAATTATATTGTAGTAGAGCCACTCCTCTAACAGTGTGATCGTACCATTTGGTGGCCAAGCGTGCAGCCTCTCATTAATCTAAATGAGATGTGTTTGTTGCTTCTCTGAGCTTCCACACACATTGGAGGAACCGCAGTTTGTTTAAATAGATGTCACAGGCGTCTCTCTTGGATATTATCTAACAGGTTGGGAGGGATTGGTTTTGTTTTTAGCTGAGCTCCGGGGGAATCAGAGGTGCGCAGCGCTCTCCTGAGGGACTACCAGGCAGAGTGGGGGGGGGGGTGGGGGTAAACTGTGTTCCCATGACAACCTGACAGGATGGAGCCCTTGAAGCTTCGTCATGTGATGTTTGAGATCTGAAGGGATTATTTATTACATCCAGAATTACTATGTGGCAACATTTTGGCTTTAATGCTTTAATTATCTTTTATTATACAAAAGTAATCTTGTGGTTTCAATTAGAGAGGAGTCTGGCACAACATGTAATTGTATATCATATATTTAAATTAAATATCAATCTAAGTCTTTGATAGTGTTGCCTTGGGACAAATTAGATATTAGTGGCCTACAGAAACTAACCATATGGTATGTACTGGTCTCCATGACTACGTTTTAATTATAATTATACAGTATACATTTTGCAGACATTCCCATGTGGTTTGTCAGTAAAAATTATTCCTAAAAATTCCTGGAAGTCTGCTGTCTAAGCACAAGCTGCAGTGGAGGGCAGTGTGCAAATGTATTTGATGTGGGTCTATGGGCTGGGAGCGGAGCACTGAACTGGTCTTTGTGAAGGCAGTCAGCACAGTCAGCGCTGTTTGTTTAGCTGCACTGTGGCTGGAGAAACAACTGGGAACTTTACCCCAACCATCTCAGAATTTAAAGGCACACATTTATTCCATTGTTTTAAAAAAAAAAACTAAAATACTTGGAGCCAAAGAGATTACATTTCTCATGGAAAAAGTATAATCTTTTGTGTATGGCTATCAGAAGAATCTTTATTTAAACACAATTTAGTTTCACAGACAAAGTGGTATCAACTGGTGTCCCCATTTTGTTTTGATCAGTTTATTCTGGTGACCAAGTGCTCATCATCCTCTCAATTACAGTGTTCATATTCGTAGCATAATTTGTCAGAAAATAAAATGCTTTTTAATCTCAATTTTGTGTATCTGCTTAACATATAATGGAGATCATACAGACAAAGTATACTTAAAGCATATATAATACTAATTTCTTATAAACATACACAGTTCTTTTAAACTACTCTTCCAGCTGTAATCCCTAACAGTCATGATTGTAAAATCCAGATGTTATGTCATTTCATAATTTGCAGTTGCACATCCTAAACTATCGGTGCCGATAGTGTTACGGTGTGTGTTGGAAGCAGGACCCAAATGCAGATATAAACTGAAAAACTCCTTTATTTCAAGGCTAGGATATAAACAAAGACAAAACAGAACACTTACCGACAAACTAGTCATGACACAAGACGAACCGACAAAGACAGACAGAAAAACCAGAACTTAAATACACACAAGACTAATCACACAAACAAGACACAGGTGAGGAGAGAGGAGAAAACACAGGGGCCACAGGTGAACACAATCGGGTAATCAGACACACCAGGGAAACTAACGACAGGGAACCACAGACAGATCTAAACAAGACAAAACACAACGCAGACAGAAAACCAAAGACAGATCTAGACAAGACACAACGCAGACAGAAAACCAAAAACAGATCTAGACAAGACACCATAAAGACAGATCGTGACAGTACTAGGCCGCCAGGGTGGGTGGAGGGGGTCTGGAGGACGGGTCTTGGGCTGACAGCCCAGGGGCACAGCGGAGGACCCGGAAGGGATCTCGGACGGATGGCCCGGGGGCAAGGCAGAAGCCGAGAAGGGGGACTCGGGCGGACGACCCGGGGGCAAGGCAGAGTCCAAGGTGGGGAAGTCGGGCGGACGGCCCGGGGGCAAGGCAGAGTCCAAGGTGGGGAACTCGGGCGGACGGCCCGGGGGCAAGGCAGAGTTCGAGGAGGGGCGAAGACCACAGCTCTCAGGGGACCGGGCAGGAGCCGGTGTTGACCGGACAGTAACCAGAGCCGGTGGAACAGGTATCGGCAAGACTCCCCACGGAAGAGGACAAGGAGTTGGCAGGACCCCCGGCGAGACATGTGATGTCGAGGCCTCCAACGAAACAGGACATGGGGTTGGCAGGACCCCCGGCATGAGAGTAGTCGGCAGGACCTCCAACGGCACAGGACATGGGGTTGGCAGGACCCCCGGCAGAAGAGTAGTCGGCGGGGCCTCCAACGGGACAGGACACAGGGTTGGCAGGACCCCCGGCAGGAGAGTAGTCGGCGGGGCCTCCAACGGCACAGGACATAGGGTTGGCAGGACCCCCGGCAGGAGAGTAGTCGGCGGGGCCTCCAACAGCACAGGACATAGGATTGGCAGGACCCCCGGCAGGAGAGTAGACGGCGGGACCTCCAACGAGACAGGACAAGGAGCTGGCAGGACCCCCAGCGGAACCTCCAACGGGACAGGACATAGGGTTGGCAGGACCCCCGGCAGGAGAGTAGTCGGCGGGGCCTCCAACGGGACAGGACACAGGGTTGGCAGGACCCCCGGCAGGAGAGTAGTCGGCGGGACCTCCAACGGGACAGGACATAGGGTTGGCATGACCCCCAGCGGAACCTCCAACGGTACTTGAGTAGGGACTTGAGTGGGAACTCGAGAGAGGGCTTGAGAGGGAACTTGAGAGGTAACTCGAGAGGTGATTTGAGAGGGGACTCGAGAGAGAACTTGAGATGAGACTCGAGAGGGAACTTGAGAAGTGTCTTGAACAGGGACTCGAGAGGGGACTCGAGAGGTAACTCGAGAGGAGACTTGAAAGGGAACTCGAGAGGGAACTTGAGAGGGAACTGGAGAGAAGACTTGAGAGTGGACTCGAGAGGGAACTGGAGGGGTGACTCGAGAGGGAACTCGAGAGGAGACTTGAGAGGGAACTGGAGAGGAAACTTGAGAGATGACTCGAGAGGTAGCTCGAGAGGAGACCTGAGAAGGCCCAGGAGAGGAGACTCGAGAAGGAACTTGAGAAGAGACTCGAGAGGGAACTCGAGAGGGGACTTGAGAAGTGTCTTGAACGGGGACTCGAGAGGTAACTGGAGAGGGAACTGGAGAGGAGACTTGAGAGAGTTGGTTCGCCAACAGAACACGGGGGGCTGGAGTCGGCCGGTATGCTGACAGGACTCGGGGAGCTGGCGTCGGCTGGAGAGCCAACAGGAGACGAGGTGCTGGAGTCGGCCGGTACGCCGACAGGACTCGGGGAGCTGGTGTTGGCTGGAGAGCCAACAGGAGACGAGGTGCTGGAGTCGGCCGGTACACCGACAGGACTCGGGGAGCTGGCGTCGGCCGGTAAGCCAGTCCTGGATTCGGGACCATGGCTACTGGGGCCGGTACTGAAGCCGGAACCATGGCTGCTGGGGCCGGTACTGGGGCCCGAACCATGGTTGCTGGGACCAGGACTGGGGCTGGAACCATGGCTGTGTGGGCCGGTTCTGTAGCCGGAACCATGGCTGTAAGGTCCAGAGCTGAAGCAGGGACCATGGCTGCTGGGGCCGGCACTGGAGCCGGAACCATGGCTGTTGGGCGCGGAGCGGAAGCCTGGACCCTGGCTGTGTAAGCCAGGTAATGGAGTATGGAAGCATGGCTGCGTGGGCCGGTACTGGTGCATGGAGCCATGGCAGCTGGGGCCTGTACTGGGGCCGGAACCATGGCTGCTGGGGCCAGAACTGGGGCTGGAACCATGGCTGCTGGGGCCGGAACCATGGCTGTGTGGGCCGGTTCTGTAGCCGGAACCATGGCTGCTGGGGCTCGGGCTGCTAGCCTGGCCTTGCGACGACTCCTCTTAGCAGCCGCCTGAATACTCCGTGGACCTCCATAAGCCAGACGAGTTCCGGAATACAACTCCTGGACAGGAGCAGGAACTGGGGCAGAAGCACGGGTTGACTTCAGGCGGAACCCACCAAGGCGTATGGTGCCAGGTTGGGAATTGGGAGACATGGAGCTAGCATGCCTGGGGCTAGCAGGCCGGGAATCACATGTTTCAAGGAAGTCCAAAATCCAGTCAGGTAAGAACTCAACGAAACATAGTTTCTCTGCTGCCATCTGGCGCGCCCCTGCCAAAACAGCCTCTCGCTGCTGAACTCCGGACGCTCCCCTCCATTCACCATAGCTGCAAGCCAGCAAGTAGGTGAATGAAAGCAGCTCCCTTTCAAAAGGATCATCTGCTGGGTCCATTTCTCTGGTTGGTTCGTAATGTTACGGTGTGTGTTGGAAGCAGGACCCAAATGCAGATATAAACTGAAAAACTCCTTTATTTCAAGGCTAGGATATAAACAAAGACAAAACAGAACACTCACCGACTAACTAGTCATGACACAAGACGAACCGACAAAGACAGACAGAAAAACCAGAACTTAAATACACACAAGACTAATCACACAAACAAGACACAGGTGAGGAGGGAGGAGAAAACACAGGGGCCACAGGTGAACACAATCGGGTAATCAGACACACCAGGGAAACTAACGACAGGGAACCACAGACAGATCTAAACAAGACAAAACACAACGCAGACAGAAAACCAAAGACAGATCTAGACAAGACACAACGCAGACAGAAAACCAAAAACAGATCTAGACAAGACAGATCGTGACAGATAGTTAGCCGTAACATAAATAATTTTTGAGGACAGCGTTGTTTTGTAGCGGAGAGGCCATAAAAAACGCTTTGCCGCCTTGACCTTTTTGATCATGGCCTTTCTTCCACTTTGGACTTCACGCTCTTCTCCTCCACATCTTCAATTTTCTCCCCGCCGTCTACATTTTCCTCCCTAAATCAGACATGTTGGGTTAGAAAATGCCTGTATGGTAATTACATTGAACTTTTACTTGGCTTCAGTATGGGTCTTTCTTCACTAAAGACTACAGGGCAAGCTTAGAAAATGATGTAATGCAATATGACCAAACCACAAGAAGTCCTAGGCTCCCAAGCACTAGTGCTATTCGTGATTGTACCGGAAAAAGTGGTATTACATAGTGAATGAACAAAACTTGCTAAAATACTCCCTCTGCATACCTGCTGGGAATGTCTTCCTCCGTGCTGCAGTTCTCGTCTGAATCCTCCTCAGATATAGATGCTACTTCTCCATTTTCCTCAACAAATTGCTCCTTTAAACCAGCTGTCTTCAGCGTGTTCCTGTATGTCTGCTCTGCGTGAGCCTTCGCATTTTTCTGTCAGTAAAAGAAACTCAAAGTTATGCTTGAGGGGAACATCATTCACAACGTGATGTGATCTTCTCAGTTTGTAACTCACCTGTTTGACCTGTTCGAACAGATAAGGCCGTTCGCTAACTCGTGCCTTCATGTCCCGTAACTCCTTCATGTAGTCTCTCATCCTTTGTTGGTCAGCCTCTCTTCATGAAAGAGAAGATTATAGTTTGAGCTCCTGCGGTAGGCGCGTGTGGTTGTTGTGATGCGAGTTGCAAAGGTTGAACATTTGGAGAAGAACGGGCTCACTTGTCCATTACTCACCGATGGTGCTGAAGTTTGTCATTAAACACTTCTTTCAAGCTCTCGTGTGGGTCCAGCAGCTTGGCATGGAGAGTGATAGTCTTCTTCATGGCCTGCGACCTCGTTTGGTGCTTCCTCAACCACTCGGCACTCTCTTCATTCTTGCTATCCCTTATCTCCATTGACTTTCTGTGAAGGTCAGAGGATGGACCTATTTAGTGTGTAGAACCAAGAGGAATACAAGTATAAAATTCCAAAGAAATATCAAAAATAATCCAACTCACCTGATGGCCATGCAGCGCTTCCTTGCAGCATCTGTGATATATGTGGGGAGTGTGTCTGCAGACAGGGATGTTAAAGCCCCAAGTGACTTGCTTCTGCTGATATTACTTTTTGTAGGTAGCTGTGAAGTAGAAACATTTTCATTTGTTAGCTGAAATAGAAGCCAATATATTAGTTTACCACATATCATCAGTGTGTAGACTGAGGTCGGATGCATTTATGAAGGCCTTGTATAGACATGCCAAATCAGAGAGACTGACAATGCCTGGCAAAAACAATACATCGTTTGAGAGGGAAATTCTAACCATATCAGTTATAATAAATGTCTATCTTTTTCCTCTTTACTTCATTATGTTTTTGTTTCAACAATTACTGCATGAACTATCAATAGAGTAAATGTCATCAACATTCACAGAACATGTCAAAGATGAATTAGTGACATGTCTTTAAGATGACACAGTTTGGTGCTAATGTCTATGATATTCAAAATAAATAGAGTTGTGTTTTCAGAGTCTCTTTGTTTTGGCCTATGTGATGTTAATCTACAAATACTGTGACTGAAGAAGCTTTTTTAAGTGCCACACTCAAAACATTGGCAAGTACTATGTGGCAAGTATATATATAGTATTAGTCAAATCAGAGGAATTTGCCCAAAAATGATTGGCATAGCTCATATAAAAAGATCTCTGGTAATTGTATAATTTTGGGCAGAGTGATAAATGATATGAAAGGATGGCAGGAAGGAACTTTCACTGATCACAAAGTTCCTTCTACCATTTTGGATTAGTGTAAATTACTGTTATTCTTATGAAATTACTGTTATATTAATTCTGCTCAGAAATGCCTTCATGTGAATCATCCACCCAGACACATTTCTAGGAACATGTACTGTATAGGGATGGTCATGGTGAAATGGGGACAAGTCTAAAAAAGAAAAGCTTGAGTTGAACTTGATAAATTATGAGGTGAAGAAGTAAAAATATAACTGAATATTCCCTCTGTAAAGAGGACCCATTGAACATATTTGAAATAGCTCTCTTGTTCCACAACTGAGGGGACTGGTCTGAACAGGACCAAAAAAATAACACATAACCCCACAAGAACTTAACCAATGCAATACATCTTTAACCATCAAACAAGGACACAGAATAGAGAGTCATATGTGACCAGGTCAAAGTTATTTGTCACATTTTATGACATAAAAACGTCTTTGAGGGACGGCAGGAAGACACAATAAAGTGTTGTACAGTTGGCAAAACGGTTCTCTTGTACCCATTAGGCTTTTATATAAACGAGCAAGGGTTTAGGTAATGAGTTTGTCATCTAGAACATGTGAAGTTTTAATAAATAAAAAAAAGGGAAGGGTATGACAAAGTGGTGGGTGGATGTGTCTTGAGCCATGCATTGAACAGAGAAATGTAAAACTAAAATGTTTAGCCATCTGGGCCTGGTGCGTTGGAGTCCTTGATGTCTTCTTATGTAATTCCTCGAGAGATACTGGCCCTTAAAGACATTTATGTAATATTTTTGCAAAAGTTATGAATTAGTCTCAGACCTACCTCCCATAGATTGACAGGGGATTATTGAAATGTGGATAAAAACTTCAAAGCAAAATATTAAAAACAATAGAGACTGAAAAAGATAAGCCCATATTCTTAACCGAAACAGGTTAAAATAGGCAAATAAAACAATTATAACATATTCTTAAAATGGTGTCTGTGGTAAATGATATGTTTTACCTGTGATTCTTCAGGGCTGGTCCTACTTTGCCTTGCAGGGAGAGCTGATGTCCTCAGAAAGAAGGGCTGACATTTTATCATATCTTTACTCTGAGATTTTCTCAGCCCTTCTGTCTGTAAGGCTTTGTGCAGCCTGCTGAAGTCAGGGACACGCTGGAGGATTTTTGGCTGGAAGCTGGGTCTCTCATCCAGAAAACCCAACTTTTCTTTCCTGTTGCGCTCAGCGGAGCAGAGTTTGGGGCTGCCTGACACGGTACGATTCTCATGTGGCACTGCCGTCTGAGTGGGGACATGTCTGCCAAGCTCCTGGTCTGCACGGAATTACAGTGAGGTGATGCAGAAGAGTAAGTCATGTCACTCAACAGTATAGTAATAATAATAATAATACATGGTATTTTTATAGCACTTTTCCTAATGCTCAAAGACGCTTAGTGTATCAGATATACTGTATGCATCCAATATAACATTATATAAACAACATAAACAATTATTCTCTTAATAATAAATGTCATAACTTTGCTTTTGTTTTGTAAAGGCTACAGAGAAGCCAACATTGGTACATTTTGGTTTAAATATGAATAGGGCTGACTGTGACCATGAATTAAAAAGTGAAATGGTAAAGCAGTGTTTCCCCTAGGATGGAGTCATAGCAGCGGTGCTAAGGCATGCGGGCCTAGCTAAATGTGAGCGTGTGGAATTTTTTCGTGTGTGCGCGTGCGAAGTGCGCCCCGCCAATATGTATGTGTCTGCCCGCACAAGAAAAGCTCTTGAGGCTCTACAGGTGTATTTTGCTAAATAACCTTTATTGAACATACAGTAACACAAATACTACACATCCACATAACAAACAATCAAAATAAAATGTATGCAATTTAATCATTTTAACCTGCTTTATTTGGGGGTGGACCTCACATCCTCTAGGGGGGTCCGGAGGCATGCACCCCCGGGAAGATTTTTTTTTGAAATGTTGAAGTAAAATGCATCAATCTGGTGCACTTGAATGAATGAATTTATGGATACAGCTCTCAACACTCAGATGAAAGGGAGCTGTATACTTTTCAATAATCCAAACATCTTTAGAATATGATCACAACCAATAACAAATCATTTAAACTTGTTTATTCTTATCTTATGTTATCTAGTTAGTATTCTTTATTTTCCTTTATGCATATTACTAATCACTCCCCTTTTAAACTCTTTTTTACTGTCCTATAGTACGCATTGGAATGAGTTCTTACTTTATTTTTTACAACTATATTAAATAGTTAAAGGTGTGCTCTCTCTAGCTCTCTCGCTCTCGCTCTGTCTCGCTCGCTCACAGAGGCTGTGTGGCCACGGATTATTATTTTAATGTATTTTTTTGTTGGTACCTGGCTGGCGCCCCATAGCAGCGGCGCGCATACATTCACCCAGTGTTTCCCCTATATAATTCAGCAGCGGCGCAGCGCAGCTGCTGAATGTATATAGGGGAAACACTGGGTAAAGACACATTTTCAGCAACTTCTTTGAGACAAATTTAGATCATATACAATGTATCTATGAATTCATGAACAAAACAAGTAAAACAACATGGGTTTGAATGTTGTCTAATGCTTATAAAAAGGCTTAGTTTCTACAGGGCATATGCTACTATGAATTTTGATGAATCAAGGAAGACCCACCTTTCAGCCGTGAATCAGACGGGTCTTTGACCTCTTTGTGAGGAGGTTTCCTTACAGCAGTAGCCTTAGTTTTCTGATCTTCTGTGTCTTGGTTTATCAACGCTATTAGCTTCTCCCTTTTCTCCTTTTCTTTCTCCTGGAAGCTGAAAGGTCTTTGACTAGAGAGCCAGAAGTCCCTCCTGTGCTCAAGGCCCTGCTTCCTCTCCTTCTCCTTCAGCTCCATCATCTCCTGATAGAGGGGCTGGATGACGTGGCTGGGCACTGGGCGAGCGCAGAACTTCCTCTGACACTCAGCCGTGGCCTCATCTTCTCTCATCTCTTGTGTTGTTTTAGATACAGCAAACCGTTCACACTGTGTCCCAGCAGGAGCCAGCCTGGAAGCCCTGACTGAACCATTCTTCCAATTTGAAGAAAGACAGGCTGGAGAAAATGACTTCTCTGATTGCCTGAGATGGTTCAATGTCTCTTTGCCTGAGATCAGGGCAGAGGTAGAGGAAGATTTCCTCATTCCCAAATGTCTGAAAAAGGTATTTGAGAAAATAAATGTATTAAAATGATGACTAAATATGAAATACATTTAGGAAACCTACTTGGCCTGATGTTTCATTTCATTTCTTGACTCTGGGTCCACATCTGTTGACAGCAGAGAGTTCTGATGAATCCTCCTCTCAAGCTTCTCTTTCTGTCTCCTTTGTGTCTCCTGCAGCTGCTGCCTGAGGGTCTCACTCAGGGCCTTCAGATGCTGCTTGAGCATTAACTCTGATCTGAGTCCATCTTCCAGCAAGGTCTCCAACTTTGGCATATTTCTGAGAGCTGTGACATGAAAATAAGGAATTGTTTACTTCTGTTAACTAATCATTGTTCTATTTGAGTTAGGGTTTAAATGCATAGTCCATTGATCTATTTGTCTATCAAAAGAAATTGACAAAAAATCACAACAACAAGTTGAACACACATTAACATTACTCACTCAGTTATCATTTTTCAATTATTTGATCTCTGGGCATTTTCTTATATTGAACAGTTGAACTACATTTTAAATAAGAACAGAAATTGAACAGAAAGATTATTTCTTTTTTTTTAAAGGACTTAAGATAATTTAAGTAATATTCTTGTGCAATAACAAAAACAGTCCTTGGTTTCAGCTTCTTAAATGTGAATATATTTGGGTGTATATTTATAAGTGTTTATTGGTTTTTCTGGGATGTTGTAATTGGCATTTTCAATATTTCCTCACAATGTTCAACATAAAATATTAAATGTATCTAACACATTTTTCGAAATGGTTAAATTAAGTTAATTATTATAGCAAAATCTTTATTTTTTACAAATATTTTTTACAGGTCTCAACTCAAATGAGACCTGCTGACAACTCCACCTCCAGTGTGGTAATGGGTTACCGTGGTAACCAAATCGTCGCGCTCTCAACCTAGGTCTGGCAGTAATATCATATAAAGTCGATTTAGTAGCTTTCCCTAAGTTACGTTACCAAACGTATATACTAAAACACTTATATGCTAAGCTTCGTTCTATTTATAAAAATATTGTTAAATAAATACAAGTAATAATCATATGCCAACCTGCTAAAAGACGAGTTTTAGGAAGTGTTTCTCGACGTATTCTTCCAAACGTAACTTTGAGCAAGCTAACTTCTACGTTATATATCCGCTAAAAACACTCACTGCAGCTTATTCGCTAAGCTAAAGAGGACTGTTGTTGAAATAAAGACTAAAACAAGAGTATTAACTACACCTGAGAGAAAACAAGTATCTTCTCCAACACACTCTCCTCAGTTTTGGTAGCATTAGCACTGTTTGTGGACAGAAGCAGAAACGACGGCGGCCGCGACAGTCATACGTCTACGTGACAGACGTCTTCTGTGATTGGACACAAAACCCGGAAGTACTTCTACTGTCCATGTCAACAAAAACATGGCTGGGTTACAGAAAAAGGGACACAGCTGCTGTTATTAGGACAAATTCCAGGGGAAAACATCCGTCCGATTTTCATATGAAAGTATCCAGACTTCAAAGTTGTCCTCCTGTTTTTTGCGGGGCTTGTTCCATGTGAAGACAGAGTAAAGACAGAATTATGCACAAGCTCTCAAGGGCAACGCTGTTCCTAAACGGACTTGGTCGGTGTTTAATTGCAGAAAAGTATGTATCTGCTATAAAAATCACCAGCAGAGGATTTGTGTGTGCAGAACATAGGGACGAGTCTGGCAAAAATGAGGTTTATGATGTTATTATTTCCGGGGGAGGACTGGTTGGATCTGCAATGGCATGTTCCTTGGGTGAGTGACATATTTGTTCATGCAAACCTGCACTACATAAGATAAACCCATAGAAACGTTTGTGTATTAGTCTTAAAGCTACTAAATACTAACTCAATTATGCAAAAGGAGAGTCTTCTACAATGTTTTTTACACTCGCAACCTAAATATGTTATTCTTACTGTATCAACACTGCTGAGATCTAAACACTGTATCAACACTGCTGAGATCCATTTATGTGCTTCCAATTGTATACATGTTTTTTTGCCAGGCATGGATCCCAACTTGGAGGGTAAGAAGATTCTTCTCCTTGAAGCTGGCAACAAGAAAGTGATGGACAAGGTCCCAGACACCTACAGCACCAGAGTTAGCTCCATCAGTCCAGGCTCCGCCTCCTTCCTCACTGGTAAAGTATATACTTAAACAACCTGGCACAAACAAAAATGAACATGTCTTATACTATTTTTGGATTATGTTCTTTTTTAAAGACGTTGTACTTTTGAAAAGACAAATTCATCACAGACAGAAAATAAATCAAAAAGTTATTTTTTTTGGGATTACCTCCCTTCCTGTGAGAAGTGAAATGGCTCCCACAGCGTAATCATGGGATCAGACACTGTCCAGTCACCCAAGCTTAGCAGGGATCATACCTGACCGGACTTGTTCCTCCCTGGGCTTGATGGATTTGTCTGTGAAACATTTTCTAAGTCTTAAATTTGCCACAGTGGATCTAGAATCCATAGAAATAGCTAAACATTACCCATAGACGGTGCATCTAGTTATTAACCATATGATAGTTAAAAAGTACGGAGCAGATTCATTTTGTAATTTTCCGCAGTGTTTAGATCAATTAGATCATTTCCTCTGCTACCCCAAAAACAAACAAATACAGATAAACATTTATAATAATAATAATATTACTTTGGGTAAATTAATTTGATTGTTTGAAACATGAGTTCATCCACATTTATCATGCTTCATGTCTTAATTGTTTAAGGTTAGTTTATGTTTATTGTAAAGCACATGGTTGCACAATGAAATGCAGTTATAGTCCCTTCATGCTAAAAAACAAAAAAAATGGCATGAAACAAAACAAAAATAACAACCATACATTATCATGTATTACGCTGCACCATTGTATTTTTATAACAGATAATATATGCACAGGTGCCAATGAGAAACAGACACACTTGAGCTTTGCTCTACATCTCAAATAACCTCCTTGACCTTGTTTAACCCGTTTATCTGATCAAAGATTTTGCCAATTAAATCTCAAGAGAGAATTTGATAAGAATGCAGTGGTGTGTGGTCATGAAGTTATTGGAAATGTTGTGCTTTGCTGTGACCTCGATGCCTCCGAATGGCGCCTGTGCAAAAATTAAAAGGCAACAACTTGTAGCAGTAACTTAAAACAATGATTTACATTCTTATTCTATTATATTTGAGGTAATTCCATAAGATATTGCCCTGAACAGTCTTTTTTAAATGGATTGGCATTCATTCATATGCACTTGACTTCCACTGAGAAATGTTACATTCATCCAAATCATCATTTTTGATTGATTACAATTATTTGCAACACATACTACTTTAGGTATACATTGTTGCTTTCAATTAGTGTTGTAATTGTTCTGAAATGTGTTTCTGCACACACAGGTATTGGAGCATGGGATCACATCACACAGATGAGGTGCAAACCCTATAAAAAGATGCAGGTATGTTGAAATATTGCATCACAATGTTTTAGTAACTCACATTTATGTGGTTAAAAGTTCATAGAAAACAAACAAAAATAACTAAAGCCAACTTCAATATGGAGCATCTTCCAGAAACCTCCTGTTACACAATTTGAGTTCTTCTTCACATGTCCTCCAGATTTTCTAGTTTTAAGAATACTGTCTGTATTTCTGTCAACCATCAATCACAGCACCATACAATTTGTGAGGAGAAAAATCTGTGACACTCGGCTTCTACTCATTCATCTAGCTTAATGAACAAGCAACACAATACTGTATCATATAATCATGTGTATTCTATGTAATTGTTCACATAAAAATGTCTGGAAGCAGGGGTTTCATGTAACATGCATTTTGTTCATACCTTCGTGCAATTTATGCCTTAGTTTTGAGCAGTTTGGCAGGATCTGTGGCAAGAGCAATGCCAAAGAACACAAAGTATATTTATAAAAAAATCAAAAAGAACATTTCCTGGCATATTCGAAGTACTGGAGTTTGACCGTGCAAGTTTTATTTATTAAAGCCATGTTTTCAATGAAGGATAAATCATTTTAACGTCCCCAAATTGGTAGTCACTCCCCACATCTTATAATTACGAAGATTCATGTGAACAACGGGAAGAAGATGAAAGATTAGGAGAGCGGTTGTTTGCTGCAAAGTGAACCCGCTTTACGGCTCTGGGTGCAGGCTCAGTCGCTCTTGTAAGATGTGGTCGGTGTGAACCGAACACCCGACCGCAGGGTTTCTCTCTGGGCCTAAGATGTCATCATGCAGTGCCTTACAGTGATTATGGTAGTATGCCTCTCCCATTATACCTTCACTCTGCTACCACTGCTTTGGCTTGTTTGCCGATTGAATCTCATCATATACATTTCACTGGAAAGTATGTACTGCACATCAGCTCCAAATAACATTCTTTCCATGCAGTAAAATGTTCATCCACGTTAAATGTCCAGTAAGCATTGAGGGTTTGGATTGGAAACACAAGGCAAACACAGTTTTCTTCCATTAAAGCATAATTTTGGCTACTTTATTCTCTTTTAAAGTTGCGAGTTTATTCTTTGAATCGTGAAGTATGTAGTAATGCATTCTTACCCCAAAGCTGCATAATTTCACCCAGCACTAAACAAAACCAAAACATTTTTGGGCTGGTCTCCGTAAATCTTTCTTTCTAACCACTTATCACAAGTTGCAAACCCACTGCCATTAGTGGTTTTCTGTAGGGTATGTCCCCCCTACTTTATGGCAAGTTGGAAAAAAGCAGTGCAGCAGCATATTACTGCAAAATGAAGGGTTTTGTCACCATAGTTACAACCCAGGAGAGGATTAACCTTGTACAAACACTTTTCACCCCCACATGTTTAAGTCAAACAGTACTTTCAGGGTTGGAATTAGAGTAACCTAAAACTATATCTCATTCTGCCGCTTTCGGTTGCGGATAAATATTGACTTCCTCTTCATGTTCACAAACACGCATTGGTTATTTATGTTTCCAAGAAAATGTTTTCTAAAAATCCACATCACAAAATGTCATGTAGTCTTCTACCTCAGAGAGCTCCATTAAGCTGAAGGCAGCCGAGCAGCCGGAGGGTGTTGGTGACCCTCATGGCTCTGGGTTGATGTCTGTAGGCTGTGCCAACCTTAGACAGCAGCTAACCACTTTGATGTGTTCAGCTCAATGAAGCTGCACTTCTCTGCCCAGCTATAGCATTATAGCATTTAAGGATAGAGTTGTAGACCACAGGCATAATGAGTCTCTCATTTAGGTTTGGGACGCCTGCTCAGATGCCCTGATCACATTCGATAAGGACAACCTGGAGGACGAGATGGCATACATCGTGGAGAACGACATCGCTGTGGCTGCTTTAACTAAACAGCTGGACAGCCTTTCTGGTAAGCACAGCAGTTATGATTAAAACATGAAGCCCCACACAGTAAGCAGCAGTGCTCTGTACGACCTTTTGATTCCTGTTCCTTCTGCCTAATGGATGCTGAGTCTGGCAGCTAATGCAGCCACATTTATTCCATCCTTCCCCCAGGTTTGTTTATTTGTACTCTCTCCTGGTGACTGTTTTTAAAGACGAGTTAAGCCCATGGAGCCGTTTATGTTTTTCCTGCAATTTCAATCAAACCCTCACATTTTGGGAACTGCCGGGCCCCGTCACCCTCTGAGGACACGTGAAGTGGTCCAGTGACCTATTTAAAGTTACCATGTGCTCCCAAACTTCACCACCTCTAGACACCAAAGCCCTGACAGTGTATGGTGCTGTAATGCTGTTGACATTTGACCAACTTTTGTGAGGTTCGCAAATAAAACTTTGCTCTGCTACGTGCTTGACAGTATGTGACATATTTATAAAACAGTTTTCAACATTTTGCACCAACCAACGGATGTGTGGTTACGGCACGTTTTTGCCTCATGTGCCTTCCACTGTGCCTGCTTCTCTCTCTCTCCTCCCATTTTAGCCATGATGTTGTTACGCTCAAGATGCAGTACATGAAAAGTGTGCACCACGACAGCTGGTTTCAATGTAACCCTGCTCTCCATCCTCTGGAAACCCACACTTGACATTAGCGCTCAGAAACCAGTAGCAGATCTGTGCATGGGTCCCACTCCAAGTCGGCACGAGGCAGCGTAGCTCGGGATCCTTTCATGTTTGGGTTGACCTGCTGCTGATATTTTAGGAAGAGTGCAAAATCCAAAAAGCAGGCAGCATGTGCAAAGTGTGGCGTGGTGTTTTTGTAGATAAACTTTATTAGTTAGGGCAATGTGGCAGGCCAAGATCATTAGGGAGATTGTCAAATGTCAACTTTTGCAGCTACTGTGTGCCAGGGAGGAAAACCAATGATATTTTATGAAGTGGTTTATAGATCTCCCACTGCTTTGGTTGCAGAAAAAAAGCATCCTCTCGATTTGGAAATAGAAAGTAGTAGTAGTGTGATGCTACAAACACACAACTGAAGATTGATCCTCTTGTTGTGAGAGCCTTACCAGTTGCCTTTTTTTTTTTAAGGACCACTGTTTTTCTTTTCTGTCGCCTTTGTAGTCACCACGTTTATGTCCTTGTTGTTTGTCAGATAACGTGCAAGTTCAGTACAGGTCCAAGGTGGTGAAGTACGCGTGGCCGATGCCCCACCAGGCAGCTGACTCTATCCCATGGGTCAAGGTCACGTTGGCCAGCGGAGAGACGGTTCAGACCAAGCTGTTGGTTAGTTTAATCCCATCAACACAAACTATAAGTCTGCATTTCTTTAAGCCTTTTTTGTTTTTTACTTTTGCTCATCTGTTTTCAGATTGGTGCAGACGGACCAAACTCAATGGTGCGCCGGGCCCTGGGGATACCCACAGTCAAGTGGAATTATGACCAATCAGCTGTGGTCGCTGTGCTGAATCTATCAGAGGTGAGCATCACATTCAACACATTCTCCCCACAATTGATATCCATAAAAGATACACTCTTAAGCAATAACTATTGGGTGTTACTGAGTGAATTTACTGTTAAGTGTTTTTATTATGATCGTCATTTTAATGTCAAATCCATCCAGAAGTACCCTTTGTAATATTTTATGTAATAAGATATGTAATTAGAAATGTGTGCCATATAATGCAATGCCACAATACTTCAGTATGATATTTGATTAAATCTGATGTATGTGTTGTACAGCCCACAGAGAACAATGTCGCATGGCAGCGGTTCCTCCCAACTGGACCCATTGCAATGTTACCGGTAATATATCTGCATTATTTACTGCAGTATTTTTTTCTACTCGAAGTCTCCTTGGGTCTCATAAGTATTTGATAACTCTTCACTAACCCCGCTCTGTGCGCTGCAGCTGTCGGACACAGAGAGCTCTCTGGTGTGGTCGACCAGCCATCGGCTCGCAGAGGAGCTGCTGGAGCTGGATGAGGAGAGCTTTGTCGACGCTATCAACTCTGCCTTTGTGAGTCATGCCTTGTTACCATTAAACTGCTGATGTTGTGTTCATAGACAGTCTAGAAGATATTGCAACATCTGTATTTGTGCTACATGTGGCAGGGATTCTCCATAGACCCACTTAAGTGTTGAGCTGTTTTTCTGTGACTCATACAAACAATGCTGTCATTGTTTGGCCCAAAAGTTATACAATACTAATATTTCACTAAGAGAATGGCATACCTATCCATTTTTCTTGTGTTTGGAGAAACTCCTTTTCCCCAAGCTGGCTATTTTTACTGGGCCTGCTGATGGACAGGGTCACCACGGTTGAGTCATGTTCGGTTTCAGGCCTGGTTTGCTAATTAAACCTGTGGTTTCCCAGTGTCGACCATTACTGCATGGAATGTTTTTAAAACAAAGCTAATTCAACTGCATAGCCAGGCCGGCATCTTCTTTTAATTAGCCCAGCTCTCAAAGCCCTGCCAAACCAGTTAGTTAGGGAGGGGAAAAATAGTACTTTCGCTGGCCTGAAGTTCAGCTTTACTCCTATGTCAGCTAATTTATTTGACCATTCAAAGGGATAATGTCTGTTTTGTCTCTCTTCTGGTCGTTATTCATTCTGTGTGAATATGTCTCTGTCTGTTTGCAGTGGAGTAATGAGAACCAGTCGGAGCTGATTGAGACGGCCGGCTCTCTGTTCCGCAGCGCCCTGTCTGTCTTAATGCCGTCCGCAGGTTCACCTCGACAGCTTCCCCCCAGTGTGGCGGGGATCAGCCCGAAGTCCAGGGTCATGTTTCCTCTGGGCATCGGTCATGCCTCAGAGTACATCAGGCACCGCGTAGCTCTCATTGGGTAAGATAGCCATAAGGAAAGTAATGTTCTGCACATTTTGTAAGTCAAATACTGTTAAAAAAAGTCCTGAATATCAGATTTATATATGAGTATGCATAGGAGTTGTTCATTGTTTTCTCTACTAATCATTAAGTTAATTGAGGAATGTAACTTCTTATGCTATTGTACTTTAATACAATTTGTGATACATGTACTTTACTTTAGTCTTTTTAGTTTTCTGTTACTTTAAACTTATAATTTCAATGCAAATAATCTTAGTTAATTACCACAAAATATACCCCACATTATAAATGATGATGTTTAATAATGGATTCAGCTACCAGGCAGTATATAAAGTTGTTTTAATTAGCTCCACGTAACTAGCCGCAACATTAGTGATGCTAACATATCAATTCATCAATAATTATAATCCAGTGATATAATTATATTATTCTGAATGGGCCACTCTGCGTAATGAGTACTTTTACTTTGCTATTTCTAAGTATATTTTGATACAGAAGTGCATATTTATATATATTATATATAACAGTATATTTTTACATTGTGGTTTTGCTACTTTTTTTTTAAGTAAGAGATATGATCTGTTCTCCATCACTGGTTTTTCAGTGCATAAAATAGCCCTCTGTGAGTGGAATGCATATGAGGGATATGTTTGTCTTTGCAGGGATGCAGCCCATCGTGTCCATCCTCTGGCGGGTCAGGGAGCCAACCTCGGCTTTGGGGATGTGGCTTGCCTCACAAAGCTCCTGAGCCAGGCAGCCTTTGACGGGAAGGACTTGGGTCAGTGAGAACTCTAAACAGACACAAGCACTGCAAACCATAGTGGTTTCCGCTAAGCTCTTTTCCATAGCCCCAACTCAAATGCATGCTGTTGATCCAAATTATAAAAAGCAACAGCTTTTCCGGCAACATTTTATTTGATGTGTTTTTGTCTCTTCATTCTGCCAAGAAAGTAAGTTGGGTTTTGAAAAAAAATTAAATGCTGTTATGAGAAATGTAGTTGTTTCCTTCCACTGTTCCTTTCCCTGAAGTCAAAGCAGCACCAGTGTTTTGACTTAATGCAGAAAACATATGAAAGACAGACACAAGCTTATACTATGTCTTCATATTCTCTTTGTTTGTTTGTGCAGGAGCAATACAGCACCTGTTAGAATATGAAACTGAACGCCAGCGGAAAAATCTTCCCATGATGGCCGCCATCGACCTGATGAAGCGCCTTTACTCCACTAACGCCGCTCCCGTGGTTCTCCTACGCACCTTTGGTCTGCAGGCCGCCAACATGATCCCAACGCTAAAAGTAAGCTCCTCTCTTCTAGCTTCTAAATCCAAACATTTGTTCCCACACATTCCAGTGGACCTGGCCATCTCACAGATAATATAAACCACCTGAACTCCGCCTCCAACCTGACCCCACCCTCCACCCTCTTTTTCTGATTACACGGAGCTTTACTTTAAAGCTAAAAGCTTACTAGCGGTGTCTATAATTTCCAGGGTTCAGAACCTACTACTATGGCATCTAAGTTTAGCCCCAAATGTAGTGTTACCAAAAGTGTGTGGGTGGGGTGCTGGGCTGGCCCTCGGGCAGCGGACAGCAGTGTTGGCTTGTGTTTTCACACCCCTTTTATTACCGACCACTCATGTGAAATGACTTTATTCCCTACTAAGTGATTCAGACCAACACAACTGTAACCGGCTGTAAAGGCAGTTCACCATGTTGGCACAAAAGTTAAACGTGACTTTTTTCCATATTAAATGTTGAGAGTTTGCTGGTTTACAGGTCTTGTTTAGAGGCCAGCAGTGCCACGCACTTGTTACAGGCTTTTTGTACGTGTGACTCAAAGGTTACGGAGTTTCTGAGTACATGTCTTTTTTTCCTCTACAGGAGCAGATCATGTCATTTGCAAGCAAGTGATGCATTCGTTTTCAGTGGATCTTTAAAGATTGTAAGTTTCAGAGGCTGTAAAATGTGTGAATGTAGAAACAATTAAATACTAAGATATATTTTAACCGTTGTGATCGTCTTCTTTCTTGTCTTTGCTTTGGTGCAAAATTAACCCACATCTACAACACTGCATTTTAGCTGGTACAGAAAGCAGAAGAATGGCAGAGTAGACTTTAATAGCTGTTTATTTCATTACGTTATCACTCATTTTCCTCATATTGAGCAGCCCTAATGAAGAGCTACATTCTCGGATGAAGGTAACAGTATTGAGAATGAATAGTCATAATCCAATGTTTGTAGTTTGATAAGAAGCTTAATTTTATTCTCAATTTAAAGGAAAAATAACGTTTACTTCATTGACAATTTGAAAAAGAGAAGACTGTCTGGGTATAAAAATGTAAAAGTACACAAAGTATATTTCTCATGTTTTATTAAAACATACATGTATACAATACACTTTTTCACTGGATTTAATAAAAACAGCATTTTACTATTTTCAGTCATCTTGATATTCATACTGATACATACATACAGGTATATCTGATCAATTGTGCAGCGCAAAGTTTTTTGCAACGTAAAAGCAGTTCCTGGTGAAGATTTCACTAATACACATTTACATTATGTATATACAGCAGTAGTTATTTAAATACTGAACGAACAGCAAAAGCATGGTTTACAGAACAGTTAGATGCAAATGTTAATGTTGGATAAGGATAATTTAAATAGACTAAATTATATAAAGTTATATAAATATTTGTACAGTTCACAAGAGCATTCAAAAACAGAATTCATAATGGCTAATGTTTTTGAGAAAACGGCATCAAATGAAAGAGCTGGGTTTTAAAGCTTTTACATTTTTTGCTTACATTTTTGCTGTTTTTAATAGCTGTAAATTACGTTGTTTGATTCACTATCCATGCTTAATGAGAGGTTATTGACCTCTAAAGTTTGACCTTGGGCCCCTGCAATTAAGCAATGCTGAAGGTCCTTTCCACTGTAGACAAAACAAATAATAATGGCTGGACTTTAAAACTACAGACATTAAGCCCATA
The DNA here is from genome assembly GCF_902827175.1 of Gymnodraco acuticeps. Classification (NCBI taxonomy): domain Eukaryota; kingdom Metazoa; phylum Chordata; class Actinopteri; order Perciformes; family Bathydraconidae; genus Gymnodraco; species Gymnodraco acuticeps. The sequence continues at coordinate 6,034,449 of NW_022990295.1, read as the reverse complement.
CATGTAACAGCTATACAATTCAGTCTGCCAGAGGCCTCTCCACGGCGCTCTCTGAAGTCATGGTCGATCCTACTCTAGTTGATGAATATATATACAACTCTTTTGTCGATATCAAAGCAAACTTCTTAGCTACACTATCTGCAAATAAAGTGTTATGTGCAAAGTTGAAGACAATAAGCTGTACAGTATGGTTACAAACTGCTCTATTTCCAATAGTGACTATGAGGAAATGAATTCAGGTTAAAATAATTAACCCCTAGAATGTGAAGAAAGTTGATTTACAAGCATGAAAGATTGTTGCTGTTTCAGCAACTAGTCTCTAAATAAATCCCACTGTACTGTACAGTGCACACCAGGATCATAGTAAGTACCATTATACCATGCTGGTTACCCTCCACACTTAACAGGCAGGCGAGAAAGACATTTCAGATCAGACACCCCTATAAGGAATCAAAAATGTAAACGTTTTAAAAAAAATAAAGTCAGCCCACCAGTTATGAGCTCAACATACAGTAGAAATAGCTGGCCTTATAAAAATATAGTGATTTCTTTTTTCAACTGTTCTCAGAGTGTTCGCAGGGTGCGGAGGTTGAGGGAAAAAGAGGAGGGGCGTGGCCGGACCAGGTGTGTCTGATCAAGGGTGGACGGAGGACGGAAGCCCAAAAGTAACAAACTGTCCCTCTCAGTGCCGGCTGCAGTGACAGCGAGCCGTTCTTAGTGGATGTTGAGGTTTCTGAAGTAGTCGAAGGTTGCCCCTAGGGCCCAGCTCGTCTCCACGTTGTTCACCTTCTTGGCTAGCTGTTGAACAGATTGACAGGGGGGGGGGGGGTCATTTAAACCACAACGAAACAATTTCAACACTGTACAGACAGAATATGAACATTTTGTCATGTAGCTTTTCATATTTTTTAACTCTTAGACTCCTACTCTCCATATAGTAATCTAGCACTGAGTCACTCACCTGCAGCACAGTGCTGTCCTTGAAGCCAAAGCCGTCCTTTAGCAGACAAGTGATATATGTCAAATCCATGCAGAGGAAGGGGCTGATAGCACGGTACTTGGTCATTTTGTTGCACACTGCAAACACAAATAGCAACAGGTTTAATATACAATTGACAAAAAAAGGATATTACACCTTGTTGCATTATATCACGATGTCACATTCCATGTTTTAGCAAATAAGCAGCCTTTCTAACCCCTATGCTACATGATTAGAAGATAACCTATCTGTTTTGTTTGGCTGAATAAACAGGGAGGTGCGAGGAGAAGGGCTGAGGGTCAGCACAAGGCTGCAGCAGGGTGGCGGTGTTAAATAGCCGTGTACACAGTTTGTGTGTTTCAGTATGTGTCAGCCCCCAGGTGGTGTGTGGCTGTCAGGTGCCCTCCTGCCTGCACCAGACAGACATCTTCAGCCCAGCTGCCAGCCTGAGCTAGACATGTTCCTCAAGACCATGTGACAGTGTTCTCACAACACAAACAGCCTTACATAACACATCAACTCCTTCCTACTTGCTCAAATCTGGTTCTACATGGACATTGCAAGTGTCAATCACTGAAGCTAATGAGCGCTACAATGTTTTACAGTGGTGTTAGCATGTATTTGATCTTTTATAAACTACATTTGTCTTATAACCCATCTCCATAATACATTTTACTACTGTATTAAATTATTTTCGACAGGATGGGCTCTGCCAATTGTGCCAAGTGTTTTTGATACAAAATACGTTTGAGTGTTTTTGCTGTTTAGGGCCTGGACTGTTGCATTCAATTCAGTGGTTAAAGGACTGATATAACTTGTAGATTGTTGGGTTCATTCACATGTGTATGAAACCCTCAAGAAGATAACATGTAACTCTTACCTTCTTTGGCTCTCTTCTTAAAATCCCTGACTTCAACCGCACCACCCCGACTGCCATCTGTGCAGAAAAAACAAACATGCAATTTGAATACCTATTTTGTGCAGGGGAAGATAATTAGCATGAAAGACGATGGCACTGGAAGGTTACTCTTTGCTCTGCACCCACTCACCGATGAGGCCAGACTCCACAGCTCTGTCGAAGTAGTAAGAAAAGGCGTAGAAGACACTGCTGCCCTTCACTTCATAAGGCTGGTGCACTATTCCTTTGATTACCTTCAAAACCTCATAGTAGCACAGTTTATAGCCTGCATAGCCTGTAGAGAGAGAGAAATGGTTAAATGTAGACAAAATAAGACTTAACTTATATAGGAAATGTTTGAGTAAACAATGAGTTAAAGGTGTTTTGGGGCAGCGATGTTTGGAATGCCATTGTGAGTCTGGAGGCCGAGTTTGAGGTTAGACAGTGTCTGAAGCTAGGGGTTCACCGTACAAGGGAAGCCCCAGAAGGACAAGTTTCACACAGCCTCATGGGTATGGTTGGCTCAATTGTGCCGGCAAAACCATGTGATAAATAGAGCGGCAGTGAGTGCGGCCCTGTTGGGCTGTCTATTTTTACCACATAATTGTGAGCGGTCCAGATCAAGCCGCACAAAAAATAACAACTCAGGGACAAGCCCAGCATCCTTTGGCTACTTGACTGTGGTATGGGAGTGACTGCCTTATTTGTGAAGTTAACTGACAGTTTTCTTTTCGTTTAAATACAAGGTTGACTGCAGTATAATTGTTCAAGAGGGAACACAGAGAGAGAGGATGACAAAACATGCGTTTGGCGTCAAGGTTACTGAAACTTCAGTGCATAAATGTTCTCATGAGACTGTATTATACTGTACTCGATTGTTTACTGGAGTTGAGAAAGGAATGTGTGGATCACTTCATCCAAAGCACTGGGAAAGCAATCTAAACCTCAGGGTGCTTTTATCTTACCGTCAGGAATCCCGCTAACTTTGTAGGTGGTTCCACCAAAAGTTACGTTTTCAGTGAACTTTTTCGGGAGGCAGGAACTTGAGAAGACTTTCCAATCTAGACCTGGGAAAACAACAACAAGAAACAGTTTTGTAATCTTCCCTTTATACATTTATGAAAGAATGGCCAAGACGGCAAATAGGGAGGCTATAAGAAAATACTTTACCATCGGCTCCTAGTGCTCCAAGAGTCGCCAGTCGGGCCGCAAAAAGTCCATTTCCCAGGTAGCTATTTGATATTGACATATAGAATATGAGTTATCAAGCTAAATCTAAATAATTAAGAATATAGCATCTTCTTTATCTGTTATTTACCTGTGTGTGTAGAGTTGATAGGTATGTTTGAAGAGGTTGAAATTAGCAATATAAGTGGCGGGAGCAGACTGAATCGTTTTCTGTTGGATAAAAAACAATGTTAGTGTGGCATTTTTGGTAGGAAATTATTTAAACAAGCTTATACAGGACATACAAAAATTCACCTTTGACTTGGGAAGGAACGTGATCTGTGTTGATCCTCCACCCAGGTCCAGGATGCCCACTGTCCTCCTTGTGTTGGAGTACAAGTGACCTATGGAGAATAAGCTCAACATTAAAACCATGATATGACTCCTCTTCAGTGAAACAAACAGAGCATAGTGTGTATTACTTTAGCTTAATCACCAGTTTGAGTTAGAACTCGTTCCATTCACAACCATTACTGTCAGGATGATGCATGCTTACAGATTACATTTTTCCCCACCAAGAGGGAAAAACATTTATATTTTTAAGATTAAGGTGGTGGTTTAAAATAAATGAGATGATTCCATAGCTGTGTGAAAAACGTGAGGAAATGTTGCTTGTTTTTGCAACCTGTTTGGGGCCAGTGATTCAAACTCATAACCTCAGACAGGAGACAAGAGTCTTTCACTGCCGGGCTTCTGTGTACACTGGAGCCTCAGATATGAGCCTCTTGACCACTAACACCAGCATAGCAAAACACAAGCAATGTCTTACCTGTAAGGAAGTTCACTGTGACCCAGGCGAGGACTCCTAAAACAGCACATGGGTGAAAATGTCTGTATTAGTGTAAAAGTGATTACAACGAACCTAGGCTCAACTTTCACATTTAAATGTCTTAACTTTTTAGTTCAGCTCTCTGTCATTATGCTGATATTAAAGTTGGTGTAACCAAAATGCAGACCAACCCAGGTAATTACAATTGTCTCGGATGTCAAGTTATTGCGCTCATAAAGTAAGGATAATGAATGGCAGATATTGTATGATGAAACATTACATTGTGAGGGTGTCTTAATGAGTGATGTGGAGGATCGCACTAAATGATTGGGCGTGGGGCAACAACTCACACTGGCTTACTTATTTGTCTCAGTGAGGTAGAAATAGAGCTCTTGTAAAAACAATTATGAAAGAAGCATTGTCTGATGCATCCGGAGTAAAGGAGGCACTTAAATCACCTGATATATCAAATATAACTGTCTTAAATAAAACTAATACAAATCATATGTTTTGTTTATTATATATAGTACGAATTGGTTACAGGACATTGAGAGTTAATTTACCTTCTTTTGCTCCGTTCAAGATAGAAACACTGTTGTTTGGCACGAAGAAAGGGGACTCGTCAAAAACCTCTCGCACCTGTAGATGTTTAATAACAGTTATCAGCTGGATCTGTTAAAACACAACAAATATTCAAGGCTGCACACCCAAATATTCTGCCAGTGGCAGGATAAAGTGTATTCAGGCTCTGGTTCTGTTTTAGAGTGACAGATAACCCAACCACAAGCATGGCTGGAACAGTAGCCTGGATTTAATACTCTAAATGACAAATATGGTTACTCCACACAACCCCACAACAGCTGTTTTTTTGCAACATGATAGCCACCAAATGGGCAGACTTGCTGCTTTTTTTCAGTGACACTTGTAAGCACTTAGTGGTTTCTCATCCCGTTCCATGGCGAGACGGGTGCTGTTTATACCAAACTGTCTGACGGCAGAGAGAAAACATGTCTTACCTCCTTCAGAAGAGCATTTGCCTTATCCTCAGGCAGCAGACGCAGACCCGCTGTGGCCTTCAGGACCACCGGCGTCCTCCTCCAGTCCTCTTCTGGCACTGTCTTCTTGGCAATTTTCAGCAACTGACGGATAGTGTTGCCACCCTATGGAAAATATGACAATCAGTTACAGGCAGCTTAGTCATCAAATGGAGGAACATTTCATAATCAAACTAAGATATTTATTCAGTGGTCAAAGTCTTTAAAAACATGTGTAAATCACAGGTAGCAGACAGCAGCAGTGACAGCATCAGAAGCAGGCATTTTTTGTAATTACACACTGTTTACATCACATGAACCCAACCCAAAGAAAATCCCAGTGGTTTTGCAGACTGTGAACAACTCCCTAATATACCTGATAATTAATATTGATTGATGGTTCAAAGGCGCATACATACCTCCTCAGGGTTGTCTTTATAGGCAGAAAGACCAGGCTTCACGGCGTAGTACATTTCATTGTCCAGGACTGGCAGCTCAACTAAAAAAGACGTCAGTGTCAGTGAACAGATCATAAACAAGAGGGATACTACTGGGAGAAAAATAGAAACTCAACTACATATAATTGCATATTTTCCCTTTTGCAACTCATGATATTTAGACTGTATCACCTACACCCTGACCTGCTGCCTACACATATGAGTCAGGCAGTTAACATTACAAGTGAACCTCAGCCACTTTCAGCAGCTGTATTGCTCTGGCCCTGTGCCGGTGAATGTTTTTTCTCACACCACACAGTGAATGACCTAACAGCAAGTAGACAGAGTGGGAGCCAGCAGTATATGCAAATCTCTATTGGTTTAGGTAGAGAGAGGGAAAGTGGTGCACTTACCAGGGTCTTTCTGGATGAACTTATAGATGTGGATCCTGCTGCCCGTGCTCCCAGCGTCAAACATGATCCCGTAGAAAACCCGGCTGGTGTTGACGGGGGAGGAGGCTTCAATCACCGAATGGAAAACCTCAGCTCGGTGGTAGGGCTCAGGTGCAGGATGCACGACTTCGGGCACCGGGTGGAAAGCCTCTGGTAAGGGGTGTAGGACTTCAGGTGCCGGGTGGAACACCTCGGGGATCACGGGGTAGATCGGCTCACCCGGCTGTGGGACTACAGGCTCCGGGTCGGAGACCTCAGGGAGGAGGTTCTCCGTGTTGTCAGAGTGTTCCCGGTAGCGGTAGACGTGGGGGACGTAGCGGTGGTGCCGGTAGTAAGTCGCCTCCACTATGAGGCTCCCAGCCAGGAGCCACAGGGAGAAAGTGAGGAGCAGGCTCGGCGTGGCCATTGTTTTCACAGCCGGGGAAAGAAAGAGACAGGAGTAAAGATGGAGGAGAAGAAGAAGATATGGTGGATGCTGCTGGAGTTAAAGATTGACAGGGGCCCCGCAGAGAGAGAGCGAGAGAGAGAGAGCGAGAGAGAGAGAGAGAGAGATAGAGAGAGAGAGAGAGAGCAGTGGAGATGGAGAGACGCAGAGTGGATGCGATGCACACTCAGGACTGTCCGGTCACCCGTTCACACTATATAAAGACATACGGGCTTGGCATGGGGCCACACCGAGAACAGCCATCCACCAATCCTGTGGCGGTCCATCCCAACTCCACCAGGAGTCCCCCCTCCTGTGAGCTGAGCTGGAGACCAACTACCTGCCTACCAACAACTTTTTCTTTCTTTTTTTTTGTGGAGGATTATTTTTGATAGTGTTTTTTCCCCATCTCATATTTACTGGTTATACCGGAGCCAAGAATTCCCCCAAGGAAAAGGATTTATAAAGAAGTCAAAATGAATGGGTTCACACTCAAGAAAACCAAAATAAATTGTCTTATAATGCTTTTTATGAGTGCATTTGCCTCAGAATGTCCTTCACCCGGCAATTATTTGGACTTTAACAACTTAACAAGTGCCTAAATTAAGAGTGATGTAAGTTTTTATTTGGCAGCTCTAAAGGCACATCTAAATCTCTTAAATTACACTAATTTTTGGAATTGAAAATATAAGTAATGGTTAGTTCTGTTTAATTTAAACTGCACTTGTGATCAAAGGGAAGACAATAAATTAAACAGAAATTCTAAGTACTAATTTCAGAAAATGTTGCTCATTATGTTTTTTAATGGATTCTTCCTTTGTCTTATTAGGTATTACATCTACTAAATCATGTTAAGTAGCTCAAATGAATCTTGTGTTTTTTTTAATACTCTCAATCTCCTTATTGTGATCCTGCAATAATCATCACATTAAAGCTGCTATAGTCCTTTTACCAGCCTTAAAAAAATGCAAATGTAACCTGTACTCCAGCTGTCATAAAAGTTAAAAGAATGTTAGCAATCATCTGACTCCCACTCATCCTCGTGTTAACCACAGGCTTTCCAAGGGAAAAATATTTGGACAGCACGGCACGTTTCACGAGAGAATGCATGAAAAGCATGAGTGGCTGTTTCTCTGCTTTTGGTGGGTGGTTGGCGTGCCATCATGAGCCATGCTGAAGTGTATCAGCTTATGCTTTCGCATGTGATGTGCAAAGTTTCTGACTTTAGTGCAGGATGCAGAGGCATCAAGGATATCCCACAGCAGACACTCTGAGAGCTTACATGAACTGCGTTTTGTACTGTGCTGTGATATTTTTCACCCACTTTATATCAACAGAAACAGGATACACATCTAAACCAGGAGCCGCTGGTAGCAATTGAGGCATCCTGGGGGAAATGACCCTGCCCCGGCCAGCACTGACCTAACATGAGCTTATACGAGGCTGTTTCACCTCAGGCAGCAGGCCGAAACCAAGCTGTCCACATCCCAGGCAGGAGGGTAAGGGAAGGGCAGAGGTCCTGCAGATTGGCACAAGAGAGTGCAGAAAGTCCACAGAGAGGACAATGTGGGGAGGGTGGGGCTTGGCACCAGCGTTAACCCATCATGCCATTCCACTCCCAGGACACTCAACTGTGCAAAGCACTGTTCCAACACTGTAATTTGGACTAAAAATATTGGACTTTCTTGCGTCCTTCCTTTTTTCTAAATACTGTGGCTACTTTTTTCAATCCTGCGGCTCACCAGAATGGTCGTTTGCCCCTATCAAAGAGTACATGTGCAGGACCTCTCACTGAATCTCCCATAGATGTCTTGGTTGCATGTTAACAGTGTGACAATGCGACAATAAACCCTGGGTAAAGATGTCCCATTCAAACATATTGAAAGAAGCAGTGTTTTGTCCGGGGTGTGTCGTTATTTGGAAATCATGGTTCAATATTTTCTTGTTTTTAATGTTGAGACACATTTTGTGGTAATTTTAGTGATGTGATAAGTGATGTGGATAATGAGCAGTGTTTGGAAAAGCTGCAATCTACCTCAAGCCATTTGTAGCATGAATCACAGCATGTTTAGTTTTAATTACACACCTACTTTAATAATAGCATTATAATGCGCCTTAGAAGGTACTGCCCTCCGAGTAAAATGCCATGAATTTAGATTTTACAACTGAAACTGACATTTTAAATATTGAGTCTAGAAATACATACAATAAACTAAACAAATCTAAAGGAACATCTATAGCCTATGTTGCCAAATCATGTTAGGATGTCGTCCAAATGTGCACTGCTGTAAACTCTGTATGATAAATGCCTTTCTACAGGATGACACATCACATTACAAACAATGTTCGAAAGGACATTTTGGTATTTTGTTTCAAGTTAACTGAAACCATAAAGCATGAAACGAGACCCCAGCTTTGTAATCCACACTGTGCAATATATCATTAATATGCTGCAATGTTACCCTCAGGAATGCCATGTTTGTGGGTGTCCTACCCCAAGAAGTCAATTGAAGAGACCCAAACCTTGTCATTACAATTCCAATGATAATGACAGCTTTGAAAAGCTCAGGGTTATTTCAGTTTTCTCTCCTCACTGTCATAGTAATTACCTTTAAATTTAGTCTTCAAGCTCTGTTGATGATGCCAGCGCTGTGAATGACCCTATATGATTCAGTTTACAGAAGCTACACCCAACACTTTTGTGATATTTACTTTCTTGTTTGATGAATAATCAACACTGGACACTCTCAGGCTTCTGCACAAAGCTGAACAAGATAATGGAGACAATTCTGTGGTTTCGAGCTTTAATTATGACCTACGCTACCTTACATTGTTTTTTTTGGATTAAATTCTTGGAAGATGTAAGCCAATAGCATTAAGGTTGATCTCAGTGGTTTCCCCATAACTTTAGAAAAAGCACTGTGGGGATGGCAAAGACTAACACATAGTTCTTTTCAGGACAACCTGGACAATGCTGCTGATAAGAGCCGAATGTTTTTCATGTCATCATGTGGGAGGAGATCATGTGCGAACAGATCCTGTTTGATGGAGCCCAGCAGAGAAGACTGTAATTACAAGAGAAGTGAGAAAGCGTGTCAGTCAGGAGGCTGTTGAGCAGAACAGACATCTGTATTTTATCTCCCAGAGTGATGGGTTGATAGATTAGAACCTTTTGGCAGGAGAAACACACATTTTCCAAGAGGATAGACATAAAACCAAACCCTGCAACCAAAGTTAGAAAAGCAATAGGTGATGATATATAAATGCAAATAAGGAAAAGGGTGTTAGTTACAACAGTCAATCCAACATGATTTTTTACGTTTTTTAATAGGGTTATAATTAAGGATTTGCTGTTGGTCCGTGACTCATATATTTGTAATAAAAGAAGAAATGTAATACACCACTGGGTGTAAGACTCTTTGTTGGACATCACCGTGTACTGGGACATTTTGAGGGACATTTTTTTTTACGTTTACTGACTTAATAATTGTTCTTCATTGATTTATTTTTGTTTAATGTTGGCTTATTTGTTGTGATAAACTCATTTAAACTTTATATAGATGTGAATAATGTACTTTTTCATTCTGTTATGTTTATTATTATTGTTATATCAATATAATCCATTATCTTACTGTTACACACTTGCTTTTATATTACATGATACCTGTACATTGCTAATTGTTTCATACCTGTGCATAACTGTGTATACAGGTTCACAATATAATTACTGCCAATAATCATCTATGCCATCTAAGTTCTACATCCATACAACAAATGATACAGTATATAATAAACAAACTTGCACTAACCATGTAAGCCTACAGAACACATGTGCTTTTTACATACATAAACACAAACATACATAGGTTACATAAAGATAATCACATCAGAATGGGCATACAATACCAAGCAAACAAACTTAAATAAGTCTCTGTGTGTATTAAATATATATTAGTTTGCCTATAGGGTTACCAGAGGTCATATAGCAGAGAAATGCAAACCTTCACCCGGGTTACAGCGTCTCTATGGCAACAGCACCACACAAACAAGTGGGCTGCACAGGAGCTCGGTACCGTTAGCCACTCTCTTCCTGGACTAATTACCGAGCCACTTCTTCTCCCTTTTGTAGAAGGGAGGTGTTTTCTGTGCTATCACAGTAGCCATTTAAAACTAGCAGCAATGACGAAGAAGAAGGTCCCCAAAGTGAAGAGGGCGAAAGCCGGGTAAGTGCGTAACTTGGGTGTATGTGTAGGCTACACGTTGTAGGCCTACTGCATTAGCGTTCAAAACTCCAACTACACTTTTGTATTTTGTCACAGAAAAGGAAAGAAAGAAAGCAAGCATGAGTCAAAAGCGGACAAAGAGTCTGACAGTGAAAAAGCCAAGGCCAACGCTGGGCTGTGGGAGCTGAGGTTAAAGGTCACCGAACAGTCGCTCGTGGAGTATCGCGAGGCCTGCCGGAAGTTAGCACGCGCAAACGAAGAGCTCACCAACCAACTGTATCGCGCAGAGAAAGACTCCATCGATATTACTGGCTTTCTGAAGAAACAAGATGCTGCTAAAGCGGAGAAGGTCATAAAAACACGTTATTTATGTTTGTAAAATAAACAAGATGAATGATTAACAATGTTTAACTGTTTTTAATCTGACTCATTTTGACAGATCAACGTGCTGCAGAGAAGCCTCAAAAATCAACAGGCACTTGCACAGGGGGAGCAAAACAAACTGGTGAGTTCATTTTTTTTAAACGGTCACAAAAAAAGATAAGCAATTTTAGCTTACACCAAACATGCTGTAGCTTGCTTTATCATAGCAGAATATGACATTGTTGTAATTTACTACTTTGAGCTACTTAAAGTAGTACAAATGTGCTGCGCTGTGTCTTAACAGCTGTCTTGTGTGCAATTATACTGGCATTCATTATGTAAGAAAACAACAACCAAACAAAGCAGCCATAAAACAAAAGAACAAACCCTGACATTCCGACTTACTGGGTCTCTAATGCTATTTGAATCCATGCTAGTGGCCACAGAAGAATTAAAAGTGCTTGCACAGGGAAAGGGAGTCACACTGCTGCTGGTCCTGATGTGTTAACCATCCATCAAAAGTCACACTTATCCTTACTCTAACAGTGTAGGTTGCGTAATATACAACAAAGGAACTTATTTTGACTCCATGTATCCTTACTGACCCCTGCTGCTTGTTGGTAAGAAGATCAAGCTATCAAACTGACATGACAACGTTCAAGTGGCTTTACTGGACAAAAAGGCTTCAAAAAACTGTTGCTACTTTTGCTAGCAGCTGTTTTCCATTTTCCAACTCTTACTTCATGCTGGTAAAATTGAGTCCAATAAGCTTCTGAGAAGGAAAAAAGAGGCACGGTCTGGACCAAGTTGTAACATCCCTATTTTAGACATGTATGGAACTGTCACATATGTCCAATAAGGGGGAAATAACACTGTAATGTGGTTGACCCTCAACACGTGGCTTCAAGGCTCGCAGTTCACAGCCCTTTTCTCATTTTGAGGTGATAATAGGGTTCATCTTGAAAATTGACTTAGCTAACAAAGAAGTTCAGTGAGCATGACCGCCTGGCTTTTGTCTCAGGAGAGACAAATTCAGCAGTAGTGTAATGAAATTCCGTCAGCCAAATAAAAAAAACGGTATACTGCACGCCATGAGAAAAAGACAGAATGCATGCAAGACTAATCCCTTTTAACTCAAAACGGGTGCATATTTTGGGGTAGGTTGACCATTCGGTAGATCACACACACTGAGAATTGCTTATGATGCAGACCGACTTGCATCATGATTGGCGCATTGGTGTAGATTAACATACAAAGTTATGTGAAGAATAACGATTAGGCCTAACGTTGTAATCAGAGGGATGAAAACCTCTAATTTAGTCGTCATGTACATCCACCCACGTTTGTGGGTGGATGTTTTTCTAGGCTCTCATGACTTTGGTCATTTTGTCACATTTTTCTTCAGACTGGCTTTTCCACAGTAGCATCTTGAGGTATTCAGCTTGACTGGTCTGTGCTTAAGTTGGTTGGCAAATGGGTATGGCCTGTGTGAACTCTGGTATGAAAGTATTTTCTTTCCTTACCGATTCAAACTGCACTTATGGGAATCTTACTGAAGCACTAGCTGGGTTTTCCTCACAGTTAAAAGGCTTAGTTGTAACACCCATCCAGCTTGGTCACCACCAAGTAAATGTTAAAACGAGGTGGAGCGCATCTTAATTCACAAAATGACTTTTCACAGATGTAAAGTTTCAGTTGTTCAAAAGTGCAGATCTTATCAAGTTTTGGTTTATGCTTTTCGGGTGTTGTTGATTTATTATCCAGCTTTTTCTTTTAACTGTGCACAGATATGACAATAGTAATTGACAAAAATGATGTTAAAATCACACATTTTTCATTGAAATATGTTCTAGCGGAAGGACCCCTCATCAAATGCACCCATGTCTCATCTTTCACAAACTTCCGTAACACACTGTTTAGTATTTAGATGAGCAGCTGCATTTTGAGGGTTAAGGCATGCATTTAATACTGTTGCTATAATGAATCTATATGATTGTTTCTAACAGGTTGATGATTACACGAGGCAAATCAATGAGATGAAGGAACTGTTCAGAAAGAAGTCCAGTGACTTTAACATGATCCAAGATGGGATGAAGACAATTAAGGAGTTTGAGAAGAGGAAAGCACAGATGGAGCAGGAGCTCAGTGATGTGAGGAAAAACACTTTATAGACTTTTCTATTCAAAGCAGTTGTTCCATTTGTTAATGCTACTAATAACAATAAAACATTTCTTTTTTTAGATTAGAGAAAGCATGGATCTTTCTGACAAGAAGCACAGGGAAAACCTAAACAAAGTGGAGTGCAGATTCTTCAAAGAAAAGGTGGGTCGAGTCTAATGATCCTACTCTGATCGATTTGGAAAAAACAGTGAAACAAAAGTGGTTTAAAAATAATTTGTGGAGACCTGGCCCACTGTTCATGGACAGATGACAGAAGATGTTATCCCAGGTGGAACAAGAAGTGATTTGTTTGCCAACTTGCCCGCAGGATCGCCTGGAGAAGGAAGCAGAGCGAACGATAGCTGTGGTGGTGGAGAGGGCCCACAATGAAGCCATTGTGTGAGTGTGTGTTTCCGCTTCCCCTCTCACGATCTAATTTTATTCTTTAAACTGCACTTTCGTGTTCTCAGAACTCAAAGAAAAAAAAATGTACTCACACAAGTGTTTATGTGTGTAAATATATATATAACTAGGACTAATGTTATTTCCTTGACCACACCGGTTGGTCATGTGCAGATAGTGTACATCACCGCAGCCAATGATCACATCTCCATCCCAGAGGAGAGTGTAATGTGTGTGGGGAAGCCCAGCGTTTATTACTTTTGAGGCCATAGGATGTACATTTCACCTCCGCTATGTTTAGTCAATTTTTTACAGCTCATAAAACATCAACATTGATACTGGTGTGGTGCGGTGCGGTGCTGCCGCTCTGGTCTTAGTGTCAGTAATTGATTTAATTTTGAACACACCCAGCTTGTCTTAAAAAGTCAAGTACATTGACCAACGTTTATGAAGAGGAACCAAATATGTGCAACATGTTTAAAAATCTTCATATTAACACCAGGACAATTATTTCGTTTTTCCATTACTGCACATATTTTATTCCAATTCTATTTCTACGATTTCAGTCATATTCAATGTAAATACTGCTATATTTTACTATATTTGTTTAATGTTAATATAGTTATCTTCAAATAGTATTCGATCTGTGTTTTTAACTGTTGTTTTATTTGTATGTATGCACCACAACACCAAGTCAAAATCCTCGTATGTGTTAGCCTACCTGGTAATAAACCTGTTTATGATTCTGATTGAAATATCTTTTGGCGTGAAATAAAGATTTGTCAAAGGCTTTTTCTGTTTGTATCTATATAGGCAGTTGGACGATGCCTCGCGCTCTGTGTTTAAGGAGAACGTCCGTCTGAATGAAGCTCTGAAATATCACATAAAGGAGGCAGAGGACCTGCACGCTTTGACACGTTCAACGGCTAAGGAAAAGGCCTCCCTGGAACTGGACAAGGTATGTTTGAACCAAAGGATAGCAAACAGTTGTGTAACTATTAAGCCCCGGCTGTCCTTGGATAGAGGCCATTCATATCCATAAACTCATATTTTAAAATCATTTCAGCTATGAAACACTATTCAGACCTGTGCAGAATATATTTCAGGTGGTTTTCCCCTCGTGTTGTTTACTTGTGCTGACCCTGTGTATTTTGCTTGTGGTCCGTCTCCCACCCCCCCCCCACCCCACCTTCTGACTACTACCCAGCCTCTCGGTGGTCAGTGGTTGTGGCGAGTTTCCACTGGGGTATGGGTTCAAATTCAGTGGCTTCTCCCTCGCAAGCTTCTGGCACTGATTTCTTTAGACAAATAAATATTGGGCACATTAATCTCCCCCCCCCCCGATGATGACAGTAAATGAAGGTTTCAAAATCCACTATGCTGAAACTTAGGCCACTCATGACAGCACAGGCGAGCACACAAACCATAATCTGTTTAAGATCTATGTTGGCATGGAAATGAAAGTCAGCTTGGTGTTCATGCATTTCACTACTTTGCTCTTCTGTCTACTCATGCAGAACGTGTTTGAGTTGACGGTAAAGAGAAACGCAGCTCAGATGGAGGCCCAAAAAAAGGAGATATCCAAGCTGAGGGCTAAGGTGGCTTCACTGGAGCATGCCCTCGAGCTTAAAGCTGAGGAACCTGAGATACAGGAGGAGGAGGAGGAGAAGGCTCTGGTCACCATTCAGGCCAGCCAGGTAGAACTAGATAAGCTGCAGAAAGTGCTTCACATGCGGGAGAGGGAGCTGGGGCACGTCAAGCGGCTGGCCAGCTCCATCGTGGATCAGCGCACAGAGCTGGAGCAGTTCTTCCATGAGGCTCTGGCTCAGGTGAAGCAGGAGATCATGGCCAGCAGGCAGCAATACAAAAAGGAGGCACTACAGGCTTATCGCCAGAGGCTAAAAGAAGCCACAGCAGGAAAGCTAAAGTTCCCACCCATCCGCACCTTCCATAAAGGACCTCACAGTACCAACTCTGTCTATTCAGACCTGGAGGCGGCTGCAAGGTGGTAGGTCCCCTTCTCATCATTTCAGTGACCTAGCTGTGTCTTTGTGATATTTTTAACATCTGATGTTTGTCAGTGGTCATCTCACAACAACATGATACATTTTGTTCAATTAAAGTCAATGTCATCCACCTGTTTTCAAGGACCCATCAACCAGACAGCAAGGTTGAAATCTCAGATCTCACTTGGGAGCAGAAGGAACAAGTGCTCAGGCTTCTCTTTGCTAAAATGAATGGACAGAGGGAAAGGTAATAAAACGCTCCAATAATTGTATTATGTTTGGCAAAATCCGTGCTCCGCTCGGGTTATCACTCATTAACTTGATCCTAAATAATATTCTATAATCCACTTGTAATCCCTGAAAATGGCCTTGTGGATAAATTGCCTCAGAAGAACAAAGCGCAGTGACACCAAGCAGAAGCTCTGGCTGAACTTCTGGTGACTCCGCCCTCTTTTTAATGTTTTAAACAGCCATATTCTCAGCAGAAGAGGATACCATAAAACATCAGTTAGGCTTCGACCAATTTTCTTTTCCATCCAGCTGCTTAAAAAGAATGAAGAAAGAGTCACAATAGTAAAAATAGGCCCCGCCACAGAGTCGTGTGCTTGGAAACAAACATCTGTTCACGTCCATTTGCTTTCAGCCTATTGGCCCCTCTTCACGTGCACTTGTTTATTTTGTTCTTTGAGCGCTTGTGGTTAGCGAGCAGCTGGTAACATGATTTTCAGAAAGGAGTGTGCAGGGGAGCTGGATGTATCGGGGTAGGGCAGGCAAGAGAAGATGTGTATTCATGTTACCAGTGGTCTGGCACCTAGTCCTGCAGAATAACAGAACATTTGGTGACCAAGTCAATGTGTATTGTGTTGACCCAGTCTAACCCCGTTTCCAAGACGGGCTGCAGGCCTGACTGAATAGACACCAGTGTGCTAAAACATGACTTTTTCACTGAGGGTCTGTGTTTAACTGCAACTCTGCATTTCCCCGATAGGAAAGACATCCAACATATGGCTTTGTCTGCCTCCTCCGAGAAGAGGAGCCTTATTGCCAGCGATGCTGCCGGGTAAGACACCAAAGGAATGTACGGGAATAAAAACTTTACCTCATACTTGCAATTGTAAAGCCTGTGCAGGTGTATTGGTGCCACATTCCATGTTTAGCTTAAAAAGCATTGGCTGTGAGAACACGAGTGCCTACGTGTGATTTTATCAGAAATGCACTTCAGCTTTACTTAACGATGACTGTCTTCCAGGATCAGAGAGGATCTCTCCCGAGCAACCTTCATCACCCAGGGGCCCGAGCCCGCTCTGCCCCCCAACCCCCTGCCAGATATACACACCACATGACCTCAGAGTGGCCTCTACATGGCACATCACACTCTGGATTGTTTGCGTCCATGCTTCCCACAGAGTGTCAATCGTGTGTAGTACAATGGGAGTTGTTTGTTTGTGCTAATTATAAATATCTTACCATGCATGTATATATGGCCTGTGAGTACTCGTTCATACATGGAGGGTGTTTGAATTCTGTCACAACACATTTAGAAGACAAAACACAGTGCTCATACCGAAATGTGCATCAGATAAAAACAATCATAGGAATACAAAGCTGTGTCCATGGCAACCTTCATTTATGGTATAACACTAAAGTTTAATTTAGTTTACAAAGCTTTAATATCTGTGTTGTATTTAAGGAAATGACATGGCCTCAGCTGTATAGATTATTTTCATTGTTAAAACCTTGGCTGCAATGGTTAACATTTACAGAGTATCTATATATACATATCTGATAAAGTATTTAAAAAAAAAAAAGGAGATTATTATTTAACTTTTTAATACTAAAACTTCTACACATTAGAGTGTCTACTGTCTAGGTATTCTGGTTCATGGATGGAGTTAGCGTCCCATGGTCGGCATGGTAACAGCAGGACTTGTCAAGGTGGAATCTTCAGCTTTCCATTGTGAGGTGACAGTTTTGATCTGTGTGTAGAACTGGATGCCCTGTCGAGAAAAAATAAAAACGTTTTCATCCAAACTCAGTCTGCCACAGTTGTGCATTTATGTAACTTGTACCGATAGGATGGGATTGTTGTTTTCATACTTGTTTGCCATAGAAGTTTATGTCGCCTCTGAAGGATCCTCTTGATCCAGTGAAGGAGAACATAGGCAGTGGGACAGGGATGGGAACGTTGACTCCAACCTGCAGAAAACAAGAGTTTTCGCGATCATTTCTATAAGTGTAAGCTTTGTTATACAATTCCCCCCAATTTAAAATTGCTAGTATGAGTAAGATGCAGCCTGAAAAGAGATGCGGTATATCCATGCCGTTTAAAAAACAAGCTAACATGATCTCAATAAACAAAGCTAAAGCTGTGGCTTATATTCCCAGTTCTGAAAGCAAAGCATCATCTCATGAAAGGGAAGAAAAACTAAATAAAAACATTTTGTTATGAAGGAAAAGGGGGGCACAGCATTGTTTGTTTAGAATGTTTAAAAACAGCGGGAATAGGTCTGGACGCACTATTGTCTTTTGGCGAAGGTGCAGGGTAAAAAAAAGAAAAAGTTGTTTGTTGCATCGAGGTTTGGAGCGGAGAACGGCACACGGCCTGCGCAGCATTCCCCGACATGTGAACAGCAAACACAGGGCATAACTAAGGCTCCACAGGCAAACAAACAGGGTAAAGGCTGGCCATATTTATGCCTGGTCGTTGAACAGCAACCTAGGAATCCCTTTTGATTTAATTAAAGATTTCCCTCGTTGGATACTACCTGGAAAAATGTTTCTATGTCCCCCTGTCTTCTATTAACGGACACATATTTGCTGTAGCTATTTGTAGTCTTTACCGGTGGGGAAGGGGGATGCCGAATGTGTGTGTATTAGGTTAGGGGCAAACAAGGCTATACTTGACATGGAAAATAATAGTTTTTTTTCAATGTGTGTAAAGGTTTTCAAACAGAAATGTGATGCGCTCTCCCCTGGAGATGCTGCATAGACATGACAGAGGGATGTGAATGTCTCCTTTCTCCCAAAACAGAGGAACACATTTGGAGGCTGCAGCCACTTACCTGGCCCACATCCACCTCGTGAGTGTATTTGCGTGCAGTGGCGCCATTTGTGGTGAAGATGGCTGTGCCGTTGCCATAGGGGTTATTGTTGACCATGTTGATGGCATCGTCCAGAGTCTCTGCTTCGAGAACAACCAACACAGGCCCGAAGATCTCTTCAGTGTAGCACTTCATCTGAGGCTGGGAGAGCACAGAAGAACAGGTTTTACTGGCAGTTTAAAGAGGTTTGTACTAATGTGCACATTAAGACATTACACCCACGTACTGTGACATTGCCGAGGATGGTGGGACCCACAAAATTGCCATTCTCGTAACCCTTGACCTTGACGTTTCGGCCGTCCAGGAGCAGCTGGGCTCCCTCGTCCACACCGCTCTGGATCAGACTGCAGACTCTCTCCTTGGCCTGCGGAGAGATCATAGGCCCCACGTCTGCCCCAGGCTGGTCTCCTAGCGGGGCCCCATAAACAACCAACTATAAGGTTTCATACCATGGCATTTGTATGATGTGAGCACATAAGTTAACGCTGACATTCAAATATGTCTTTTGCTACAAACACGCAAAACCAAGACGAGGGGCGCCCTGAGGCACTCCCTCAAAAATTGATACTTAAGGGTTTCCTGTGTACTACAAAAATAAGAATCCGTATCAATTTCCTTCTCTCGAAGGGACTTGATGCTCTGAACCGCTATTTAGGTCTTGGCCGCAGATCTGGCCACACATTTGCAGCAGGGCTGACTAAATGAGCTCTCGCTCCCAGCTGACTCCAATGTGAAGTTACAACACGGCAAAAGGCGAGAGGTGTGGTTAAGGCAGCGTGGGTGGCCCCTAATTGACTAAACCGAAGGCCCTAGGGGGGGAACAATGGCTCAGGATAGACAGATGAAGATCGGGTGATGGGGTGCAGTACCTGCGTTCACGCGCAGAGCCTTAGAGCGCTCCACCAGCTCCGGCAGCCAGCTGCGGGCCTCGCCCACCAGGATGGCCGTGGACAGAGCCATGCAGCGCTGCCCCGCTGCCCCGAACGCTGCACCAACCAGCTGGTTCAGAGTGTTCTCCTTGTTGGCGTCAGGCATCACCACACCATGGTTCTTGGCTCCCTACAGTACAAGACAAGTGGTTAGCCAGCTGCTGTTTAATCTCTTTACAGCAGCTGGCTAGTCACAAATCAGAACATAATATTAGGAAAATTAGGAAATGATGTACAAACACGGAAATGCTGTATAGTAAATGTGTTCGACATTTCAGTCTATAAAATAGATTCAGTTGACTGACATAAATAGATGGAACATTTATAATTGTGGCTCTTGAAGTAGATGCACAGCTGGAGTCTCATCTGTACAGCTGATAGAGAGGAGGAACACAAAATGATCATCTGTTGGCCAATGCTGCCACCTGCTGGACATTCACAGTATGTGTTGGACTCTCGTTTGATACTCACCATGTTGGACTGGACCCTCTTGCCATTTTTAGAGCCCCTCTCATAAATGTACTCCCCCGCTTGATTGGAGCCAACAAAGCTGATTGCCTTGATGGCCGGATGGTCGCAGATGAAATTCACAGCTGTGAAAGAAAGACAACTGCTGTTATAACTGAGATATCTATTTAATAACGACAGTGATTAATAAGTGATATTTAAAAGTGTGTATGTGCATTACAGAGTATATGACAAAAGAAGAAAAATTGTATTTATTGAAGGATCAATAAATAATAATAAAAAGGCACTGTCGATCAAAATCTCAACAGATTTATTTTCTGTGGAAAAACTAAGATTAAAGAGAAAAAGCAACAAAAACATTTTTGCCATGCATAAAATGGTAAATAATAGAATGTTTCAATATAAACTCATCAGAAGCTTTCTGTTTAGTCGTAGATTAACAAATAACCAGTAATTAGCCATATTTTCAATAAGGAAATTGATTTGTCCGGATTTGCTAAACGTCAGAGGGGTCAAAGGTCATTGTGTCTCTGTACCATCATTACCTCTGATGCTTAATAGACTGAAGTTTCAGACAGAGATTATGTATATCATGTTTCCAAGTGAAAATGTCAAGATGTCACATATTTAGTAAATGTGGCCTTAATCATCTGCCCTATACAATATGTTCTGACAGTAACTAAAGGTAACAGAGACCAACTCTCACCGTCGTGTTGGCCGTGGATGAGGTTGAGTGTCCCGTCCGGAGCTCCGGCATCCTGCATCATCTTGGCCAGCAGCATGGCGCAGCCCGGCACCCGCTCGGACGGCTTCAGCAGGTAGGTGTTGCCAGACACCATGCCCATAGGGAACATCCAGAGAGGGATCATGGCGGGGAAGTTGAAGGGTGCAATGCCAGCACACACCCCGATAGGCAGGCGGTAAGTGTAGGTGTCCATGTCTTTGGTGATGGAGGGCAGGGTCTCACCGAGCATCAGAGAGGTTATGCTGCAGGCGTGCTCCACAACCTCTGCAAAAACAGTAAACAGATTTATTTGTAGCATACAAACTGCGTGCGTGAGTGTAAATGATCTGCTTTACTGAGACAAGTATCGAGTGTGTTGACTGTGTGGAAGTCCAGACAATGTTTAAAAAACTATTTCTGAAAATGATTTAATAAGAGATTAGGCTTCCTCAATGTAGAATATATTGTTCTGGTGAAATGAGTGAAAGCTGAATCAGATATATTTCAACAGTCAAATAAATAATTCCATATTAATCCCACATTAATAACCAGCAATCACTTGTGGCAATCATTCAAAGGCTTCAGAAAGAAACTGCCCTTTGTTCTGGTTTAGTATCACTTATTAACTACTCCTGCAACCACAAACTGAAAGCCTGCCTAAAATGTAGCATGGCTTAAACGCTTACATATTTGTTGCCCTTTGTAAAGGTGCAATATGTGCACGTGTGTGTCCGTGTGTGAGTGAGTGAGATAAGCTTACGCAATCCTCTGAACACATCCCCCTCTGCATCTGCAAGGGTCTTGCCCTGTTCCAGTGTGATCGACTTGGCAAGTTCTTTCTGAAACAAAAGTTTGGGCCCTTCTTATTCCTTTTCTTAGATGTTATCTGAACTACAGTTTTATTATACAGTTTAAACAGCAGGCTCTGAACTAATGTGGAAATGTTCAAAAAGCTCATTTGCAAAAAGTAGTGAATTTAAACTTCAAGTTGAACAGTCCTAAATGGTAATGTCTTGTTTCCAATTGCACCTTATACCCTCTGACTTACAATGTTGTCCTTGATAATCTGCTGATAGCGCAGAAAGACCTGCTGCCGGGCCAAGATGGAGGTCTCAGACCAGGAGCGATAAGCTCTGGAGCAAGAGTCCACGGCAGCCAACATCTCCTCCTGGGTGGCTTTGGGTACTCGGGTGATCACCTCGTTGGTAGCCTGCAGAGGAGACAAAAAAGGAACGTGTAAATGTAGGTTATTATTCTAAAGATTACTTTTTTCAACCTGCAGGGAATGTTGGAGTTCATTCACATTAGGTAACAGGTCAATCCTAGCATATGTTTAACTTAGATATGCGAGCTTTCCTACACTTGCAGGTCCCCATTCAACCCTTAAGAAAACATTTAGGATTTTTAGGTGATGACTTGTAATCCAAGTGTTGCTGAAATGTAATAAATATTCCCCTATGACAAACAGTTTTTTGTTACATGTTTTTTTCATAATTCTAAATTAATTTTGATGTGTTAATACGTAATGAAAGATAATGGGAATGTGCTTTAATAGATAGGCCAAATACACATTTGCAAATTTTTCTAAAAGTTATTGGAGGATGCTCAACTTCTAAAACCAGTTTATACCAACAGGCAAGGACATCATCTAACACGTGAGATTAAGCAACTCCATAGATTTAGCTGTTTAAACCATGTTTGAGCTACCAAACCACAGTTTAGCATAACGATGTACAGTACAGTTTCTTGATCCAGGACAGGTGGAATACTTACAGGATTGTGTATATCCAGCCATTCTGAGGTTTTGGATTCAACAAACTTCCCATCAATGAATAGCTTGGTGGTTGGCTGTGGGGAGGGATGTAACATCATGTATAGTTGCCCTTAAAGATAGCAGGTTAATGATCAATGTATGAGATTTGATGTAAAGTGTAATTGCAGCCTGACAATTAAGTGTAAGCTGTTCTCAACTCACCACTGAGGAGTAGCACATGCGGCCAACTTGAAGTGGGACCTGAGAAAGAAACACAGTAGGACGTCTGAATTTACAGATGCAATGAATATCATCCACCTGTCTAAAAACAATAATCCTAGGTTTGGCTACATACTTTGTATAACGTTTAATACACATAACCAGCTCCTTCCAGTTGCAGACTTTTAGACTGTGTTTGCAGACTGGAGGCTCACAAGATTAATGAGCAACTAGGCCTATGTGTGTGGAGACAGAAATGGCTTGAGGACAAAGTCAAGTTTATGGAAGTAGAGTGAAATCAAATGTCAACACAGAATAGTAAGCCACTTGCTTCATACTATAAATCATCTCATTAAAGTTGATGCATTATCAAATTAAAAAAATAGAATATCCTCTAAAGAGAAGTTCATCTGTGAAACAAATGCCTAAAGCAACCCAGACCTAAATCCTGCAGCACATGACTTACTGTACTGTAAACAAAGTGAGCTGTCAAACCTGCCTGCGTTATTTGCAACTGAGGGGAGAAATAAACCATAAAATACTTTGATATCTTACCTTTAGCGCTGATCTTAATGCGGTGGTCGCCATAATGGACATGTTACTACGAACTTGTTTGGTCCAACTCCGCAGGTAGGAACATACAGCTATCTCCCTCACTGACATGTATTACCAGTGGGCGGGCTTTTACAAAATCCAAGTTTGCCATTCGCTCCATGGTCGCACTTCCACGAATAGTGGAAGTCTGATTGGTCAACTGTGGGTGCGTTCTATCAAATCGCTAGATGAGGAATTATATAATCCCGCCTCAACTCTGAAACTCGACTTTTCATTGGATAAAACGCATTCACGTTAGTTACGCAACCGGGAGTTGAACTGTACCCCCACAGTGCTGCTAAAACTCAGGAAAGCTACTTGAGTCAGACTGAGAGCGACAGAGATTTGCCTCTTACCCGAACAATGTTGAATGTCATGACATGTTATTAGTGAACGTAAGAGACTGGAAGAGGGACTGTTCTGTTAAATGTGAAGGACATCATCGACGTCTAAGCAGCACAGCTTATCCTGACCATTAATGCGATAAAGTTACCACAGCCACAACAATGCACTTGTCCTTAGTTTGCCTCGCCAAGGTAGCCTACTGTTATTCCACTGTTAGCTGTTTGCTAAGTGTGTGTGCACCAAATGAAGGCCAGATGTTGCTTAGTCATGGGCCAAAGAGTAGGTAGGAGGGATTTTAGGAGCACATCCCATTGGCTACTGGAGGATGATGTTAAACTGTAGAAAAACTGCAGTAGTGGATTCAGTATAGTTTAGTTAAAACTCGAGGAAGATAGCTATGGCAACTCAAGACAAGGTGAACCAGGAGACACAAGAAACGGTAACTATGTAATGTGATTTCCAAATAGACTAAAGTTTCTGTTTTGTTTTGTTTGTAGCCTGTTCTTCATGGATACTTCAGAAGTTCCTGCTCCTGGAGGGTTCGCATTGGTAAGTTATGTCAAGGAATCTGACAATGTATCTGTAACTTGACGCATTTTCAATTCAACAATGTAATCATTTATTATTTGTGCATCAGCTTTTGCTCTAAAAGGCATTGAATATGACCAGGTTCCAATCCATCTGATCAAAGATGGGGGTCAGCAGGTACAGTTTACACACACGATAAACCTCAATGCAGAAATAATATATTGTTTGTGACAATTAACGTTTTTAGTCTAACCAAATTTCGTCATTTGCTCAAGCATACTGAACAGTACAAGACATTAAACCCCATGCAACAAGTGCCTGCAGTTGAAATTGATGGCATCACCCTTTCTCAGTCAGTGAGTCCCCAAATGCTTTACCTACAGTATGTAATCCTGTAAAACACATGTTATTTAACCAACTTGAAAATGACTGATAATGGTTTCTTGCCCACACAGCTGGCAGTGATCCAGTACATTGATGAGACCAGGCCAGGGCCTCCACTTCTCCCTGCAGACCCAAAGAAACGTGCCCAGGTCCGGATGATAAGTGACATCATTGCCTCTGGTATTCAGCCTCTGCAGGTGAGAAGACAAATTAGGGTATAGTCAGACTAAAGCAGAAAGTTCAAACACTTATTGAGCTGCAAGTTCAGGTGTGACATTTTCTATAAAGGTCACAACAACACATGTTACTTAATAATGAATGTCTGTACATTTTCAGAATTTGCACGTGATTCAGAAGATGGGAACAGAAAAGGTGCAGTGGGCCCAGCACTTCATTGATCGAGGCTTTCAAGGTAGGTAGAGGCCCATCTTCTAAAAAATACATAAGCACCTTATTCTAAGATTCATCAATTTTCATTTGCAATATGAACATCTGTTTCAGCTCTTGAGCCCCTTCTGA
This sequence comes from Gymnodraco acuticeps, assembly GCF_902827175.1. NCBI lineage: Eukaryota > Metazoa > Chordata > Actinopteri > Perciformes > Bathydraconidae > Gymnodraco > Gymnodraco acuticeps. Next base: position 6,009,511 of record NW_022990295.1, on the reverse strand, counting down.
AGCAAACCGCAGGAAAATATTGTGTCGGTGACGAGGTAAGAGGCACAACTAATTTATTTTTGATTGATCAAATGTATATGTATTATGATTGTTGTTGTATACATATTTGAATAGTTTGCAATACTATTTGACTTATATTAATCCTGTTACCTATAACCTGACAGAGGCTTGAAATAAGCCCGGTTGGTTTTCCTTCTGTTCCTGCAATGTGTATCTTTCTATATAATCTTATATCATTTCATTCTGAAAACATATTGAAGCTTTACAGCAGTGTGATAAAGACTTATTGTTTACCTTTCAGATATCCATGGCAGACATCTGTCTGGTCCCACAGGTCTACAATGCAGAGAGGTAGGTGATCAGAAATGTCATTAAAACTGATACATAAATACCAGATTAACACTCAGTCTCCCTGAACAATTAGTAATCAACATGAATTTCATTGCAACAAAAAGGCAATACAAAAAAAAAGGGATCATTACTATATATATTTGATTTTCATCACTTTTTTGTACGTGCCATTAGTTGCTTTGCTCAACATTAAACAGGCTACATAGAAGCATGACCCCATCTGTCTTTAATCTCTACAGGTTCAAAGTGGATGTCGAGCAGTATCCAACTATCAAAAGGTTGAATGAAACCTTACGTGAGATTGAAGCTTTCAGAGTGAGCGACCCGTCCTGCCAGCCGGACACACCCGAGGACCTGCGAGCATAGAACAACTCAGCAGCTTAAAACAACTTTGTAATAGTCATTTGTAAAAAATAAAAATGCTTTGGAAATAATCACATTTTCTTTGGTGTTACTTTTAGATTAGAAGACAAGACAACTTTGAGTTAAAAAAATATTTATTGGCATTTCATGTACATTTTGATTGTATCAGTTTACCCTCAAATACATATTGATATGTGGAGACAAGTTACAGGACATGAAGTAATGTACAAAACATGCAGAGCAGAGATATTTGTTATTCAAAGTTCAAAACCTCTAAGCTTACTGCTTCGAGAGTATTGACTGGAAGAGGTATGTATGTTTTTAAAAAGACACATCATGCTACAATTATATGAAGTAAAGACAAACAACCAAATAGAAAAACATATAGATACAAACACTTATTTCTGTCATGGCAGACCACAGCATCCTCTACCATTTTTAAAAAAAAACACAATTGTCCCGAATGGGTTTCTTCCCATCACTTGTCCCCAGGGATCTCCACTGTGCACTTGACTGTGTCCTTGTAGAAAGTACCGGAGCAATCTGATCCACCGAACACGAGCACTCTGCAGTAGACCCTGCAATTTTCCTTGTTCCCTGCGTATGTCAGGATGGAGCAGCCCAACGTTATCATGCTGTGTCCTGCACGAGGCTTGGAGCACAGCAGGGGAGACGCCACTGAGCTCCACATGTTGGTCTCTGAGGAGAAATCAAAGCAGTTTATTTGTGAAACCTTAAATAAGTGTGACTTAAAGTAAAGGACACAACACCAACTTTTTTTTACATTATGATAATATGATGAGATGGAAGGGACACAAACTCACTAGTGTTGAAGATATGGACATCCTGCAGAGCTCCAATTGCACTGCAACCTCCACTGACTAAAATCCTGTCGTCTGAAACTGGTAGAGCTGCATGAAACCTGTTCATGTAAAGGCAAGGACTATTTGTGTGTGAAGCATAATGGTTCCTTAGCCAGTGGCAGTTTCTAAACAAAATGTAAACTATTACTGTTAGTATTCATATTGAGCCAAAAATAAATCTAATAGAATGCAGAAAGATGGTATTTTATCATTGATTATATCTTGTGTAAAAAAGACATCAAGTTCAAACGAGTTCTGCTTAAAAACCAGATGGCTACTTTGATGACAGCTCTCAAGTTTGATTTGTCCTGCACTCACCCTCGGGGCAGTGGTGGCATATTCCCACTCTTCACAGCTGTGTACTCCATGAGGCCTTCATTTAAAAAACAGAATACACATTTTTATCAGTTTCTGAACAAGAAATGTTGCCCTAACAGAGCCACCAAATCTTCATCTTACCCAGATCTAGAACATGGAGATCGTTAAGGTAGGTAGCAGTCTTCCGTCCACCAAATATGATCAACTTATTTGACAGCAGTGTAGCCGAGTGCCTGTTTGATACAAAAATAAGCATGGGATCAATATACTAAGAAACAGCATTTGAGGAGGACAGCGAATAGTGTTTTTAAAAAAAAAAAAAAGGATACTGACCCAAACCGAGGCAGAGGTATGTCCCCATCCACAATCGGCTGGTACCAGAGTTCAAACTCGGGGTTAAAGATGTACAGAACATTGCTGCAGGATTTATCCATGGAAGAATGGCTCGGCTGAACTCCACCGAAGACAAACAGCTCTTTCTTGTAAAAGGCTGCCGAGTGATACGCCACATTTGGAACATTCCCCTTTGCCTTAATGCATGACAAACCAAAAGAAGATTGAACAACTATACATCTGCTTGAGTATTTGACTGAATATCAGACTGCAACTTGCAACAAACCCACAGTGACAAGCCTCCACGTCCAGGTCAGAGTGTTAAGGATGTAGAGCTCATTGTAGCGCTGACCCTCCCTCAGACCACCGTAAACAAACACTGACTTGGAGTCTGGGTCGTATGTCGCAGAGTGTCCTCGGGCACATAGTGGCACGGATCCAGAGGAGGAGGAGTTAATGGGGAACCAGAAGTCACTGTCTGGAAAGAGGTCAACAAGGACTTTATGGCTTTCCATTTTATCTTCATTCGTCCTCTGCATATAGTAAGCAATAAAAAAACAAACGGGTAATTAACAAAACTCCACTGACCTAACTCCAGTTTCCACAGGGAGTCCTTGCAGTGGTTTTGACCTGCTGTCTCCCCTCCGATGAGGATGGCTGTGTCAGGGTCGCTCAGACACATCGTATGGCTCCAGCGCATTGATGGACACACTGAAGCTAAAATCACAAGCTCCGTCAAAATCCATTCTTTGCATTAAAATGTGACTGTTACGTTTTCTGACCTTCTCTGTTGTCATTCTTTATCTGCACCGTCATTTCCTCCGTGCTGTTCATCCTGGACTGCCTGATTTTCTTTGGGGATGAAGGCTGGTCTGCGTCCTCCGCAAGGCTCTCCGTGTCCTCAGTGCTCCATGTCAGGTGGCCTCTCTTACTGATAACTGTCCGTCTGGGTGTCTTATCCTACATCACAGATTAAGTCACTCATCTTGCATGCAGATATTGAAATACTCTTGACCAAGACTTACCGTAGGCCAAACTCTGGGTGTATCTTCAATAGTGGACTCACTGGTGTTAATTCTATTAACTTGAATGTCAGCATCAGAGCAAACACTATCCGCCAACAATTGTGACGAGTTGGTAGTTATCTGCAAGGCAGGAACAATAATGATATATTGTAAGAAACAAGTAGATTACGGCAAAAACAATTGTGAGCATATTATCTCACCGTTTCATTTCCTGCATTTTGGGGTAACGTGCAAGAGAGATCAGTGGTATCGTGCTGTTCTGGCATTCTAAATGTCCTTTGAGCCAGACCAGTGCTGCTGAAGGCGCTGGATTTATCCTGGGGCTGGTCACAAGTCTTAGGAGGAATAAGAAAAAAACAATCTCATAATAACCCAGGAAGTAAATGAAGCATATCCATCTCTAGAAAATGTATCTTCAACCAATAGTGTTGGTATCAGTCAGGTATAAACAGTATGTTTTAGATGGTAGAGTAACAAAGTACATTTAACCAGTTAAGCCCCATGCCCCCAGGCATTTTTCTGAAATAAGGTCCCATGGAGGCCCACCGGAAAGGGAGGGACTTCGCCTCTCTATTAGCTGCTACTATAGAGAGTCGTAGTCCCTCCCTTTCCGGGGGACCTCCATGGGACCTTATTTCGGAAAAAGTATGTATTGAAGTCAATGGCGAGAGAAAGATTATCTTTCGATCCCGTTTGAATTGTGCCACGAATTACACGATGTTTGTCAATTTAAAAAGATAATTTTGCAAGTAAAAAAAATATCAGAATGAGGCGAAAAGTATTAAAAGAGGTGAAAATCACTACAAGTCTGGGCATGTTGAGAGCTGTACATACACTAAAGGGGAGTTAGTCGGTTCCGTAAGAGCCAGCATGCGGGACCGGGATTTGTAGTATTTCTAGTTGCATATTTTTCATAGTCTTATATTTCAACAGTTTTACGACAAACTGTGACTTTTTTGACATGGAAATTATTTTTTAAGATTGACAAACATCATATGTGTAATTCGTAACAACAAATTCAAACGGGATCGGAAGATAATCTTTCTCTCCCCATTGACTTCAATACATAATTTTTTCCGAAATAAGGTCCCATGGGTCGGAAGCAGATGGGCGGGACTTCGCCTCTCTCGAGTGTATGACAGCTTCCGGTATTGGGCATTCTGGCTACGCATCACTCATTCACCAATGGGTAATGTTTAGATGGATTTGAGGAACTTCCCCTCGATTCTATTGGCTCCAACGATTAAAAAGAGGTGTCAATCAACATCGACCGAGGGGGCCAGAGATATGGAAAATGCACCCAAATGACCCCAGAAGTGGGGTTTTTTTCTTCTAAATCTAAAATGTCACTTATTTTGCATCAATCTTGATACAGGGTACTTATATGTTATAGTTTGGATTCCTAAAGCTTTTAGTCTACTATCCCATCATTCAAGGGTGGTTTTCACTATAAAATGTACCTTTTTTTACTATGTTCAATACTTTAAAATAAAAAAATTCTATATTGATTCTGACTTTTAATGTACCCCTTTTAGAAGTGAAGATATAGTCAATTGTTCTGGGAATGTCATTTTCGAGCCTGAGGCCTGAAAAACAGGCTCAGGGCTGAACTCCATTTTAGGCAACTTGTACTTTACTACATTTTAGAGGTAAACATTGTTCTTTTGACTCCACTACATTTATCTGACAGCTGTAGTTACTTTAAAAATATAACAGTTTTTATCCCTTTTCTGTTCAGTGAAAACCACATCTTCAGATGTTTTTGTGATCATTTTAAGGAAACATTAAATTGGGAGATAAAATGATCCTGCTTTATAAGTTAAATATAGCATTTCAAAACACTTGGATCAAAGATGATTCATCACAAAGCTTAAACTAGCTGACAGTATTAAAAAACAGTTAAAAAATAGACCCGACCATAAAGATCTACAGCAGTAAAATGCACAACACACAATGACACAGCAGAATCATTAATCTAAAAAAATTATATAATTGTAAAACATTGGGACCATTTTACAACCCTATCAACATTTTCTATTTAAACATGTTGCTGATAACACTTGCATATTTTTATATTAGTGAGGTTTTAAATGCAAGTTTTTTTTACTTGTAGTGGAGTATTCTTATGCTTACTTCAGTAAACTATTTTGATTCCTTCCTGCACTTAAAAATATTAATTGTGTTTTTTAAAATCTTAACATGAACTGGTGACAGTTATTACTTACCTCTCCACACACCGTGAGCACAATCTTGCCATAAACTCCTCTCCTGCCTCTCGCTGCTGCGACTGTGACAATGTCAGGGCTCCAGTCCCCCTCCCAGATCAGGCACCTGAGTTCAAAGTACATTTTTTACACATTTAGACTGTATAAAGACTAATATTAAGATGTAGACTTGCTCTCCACAAACCTCTCTTTGGGAGACAAAGTCCCAATCTTCTGGGCTGGTACTTCTGCACTGACCAGAACATCTACCGAGATTGTGGTCTCGCTGCTTTTCCATTCTCCAAGACCGAAGATGACCAGATGTTTGGGGAGAGGCAGTGGGATGTGGACCTGAAAGCAACTTCGGTTGGATTTCCTGCGGAGGGCGAGACACGCGACGACATGTTAGAATTGGGGTTTTAGGCGTGTAAACTGCTGTATGAAGGGTTTCCAAAAAGGCCTACCTGATGAACTGACGGGGAGCGTCACGCAGGGAACAAAGCACATAAAAACTCAGCCTCCCCATGTTGTTTCAGATACCTTCAGAGCACTGCAGTAGATACTGAAAAGTTTGGTGCGACCTGAAGCATCGGTAATCACTTCTGATTGGCTGAGGGGCGTTGTGAAGACGAACAGCTGAGACAGTAGGCCAATTAATGTATTAATTAACACCTGCGAAGTTCCGCTGTGTCTCTGAACACTATGCAATAATGAATTAAAAAGCTTAAAAAACATGTTTTCAGTGAGTAAAGTATTGCCTCACCTGTATTGGCTGATGAAGTGGAAATGGGGCTAACTGGAATTAAAGAAAGGACACACTAAAATAGCCTTATATTTATCTGAGGAAAAAACAGATTACAGCTATTTTTGTAGAGGAATATGCTTGTAATGGTTCACCGTACAAAGAGATATTTTTTTAATGAGCTTGCATTGTCATTGAGCTGTGTTTTAGGTTTCATTCACATTTGTAATGATTGGTGTTAAATAAAGCAGTATAAAGTTATATTTATGTTAACACAACATTACAATGTTTTAAGTGTTTACTAAGTTGTTAGTATATGTTTTACTTGTTAGGGTTTTTTTTCTACTGGTTAGGGTGGAATTTGTTTCTTATTATTCTGCCTCCCTCATATAGGGTTACATTCCAATAGTCCATTTAGTTTAGGAACCTTCCTAACGGAGTGAAATGACCCGGAAGTACGTCACTGGCAGCCATTTTTTTTATCATGAAAGTTACGGTGCTTATTACGCATTTTAAAACGTATGTGGTAAATTGCCAAAGTGCTTTGTTTTGAATGTTCATCAGTATTATAATCAAAAAGAGAAATATGAACGTTAGTTTTTACTGAAATGATCAAATAAAGTCAACATTTCACAGTCTTTACTGAGCTGTGTGGGGTTTGTTCAACTTTTAAAAGATGTTTGAATGGTGATATACACAGTGATAGATGTTAAGGACTAACGTTTATAATAAATACATTTGTATTTATTTTTAAGATCTTTTAATAGTTCATACAATCATACGTATTGGGATCATTTGTATTAATGTGGACCGGAGGGAGAGGGTGACGAGCATAAGTTTCACTTTCCTTTTTTATTTCAATTCCAACTTTGGTCATGAAGAATATGTTTCTCTGTTGTCCACGTTCATAAAGCATAAAGCAACAGCATCAGAGCACGGTGCAGAGTCTCTAGATGAGTTTACAGTAGTCCCTCCTTCTTATTAAACATTAATGTTGTAGTCCGCTGTATAGAAAACTGTAGTTTCCATAGTTTCCCCACAGCAGCAGACGCACATTCATGACGTCCGCTGGCGCATCATAAACACGTCGGATAGTGAAAGTGTATTCGGATTCTCTAAGCACCGCAGTCTCTTCTCCTAAATCCTTTTTAATTCTCCTATCCACTATCCCTTAACCTCGTGACGTTTCACTCAGAGGTCAAGGAATAGGAGATAGGGTTAGAATTTAGGAGCTGATTTTTGGATTATCGGAACGCACCTTCATTATAATACAGGTCAATGTAACAACACCACAAACTGCAGCCTAAAACAACAGCATTTAACATAACATAACTAGATTTGCTGGCAGCATTAGTGCAGAAAATATATGTATTCCTTAGGAAAGTGTATGGAAAAAACACGTCTTCAAAAAATATTTATCAGTACATACAACCACTTACTGCATGTCTCCATCAAATAAACAGTCATCATCAAAGACTTGTAATTTGAATTATACTTGAATTAAGAAATAAATACTCTTTATCCTACTGCTTTCTTTGAATTCAGCAAAACACGAGGGACACTTGATATCATTCTGGTTCTGAGAGGCCTTTGGGGAAAGCTGAAAATAAAACCTGGTTTCATCAGCACATCTGTAACAATTATATTGAACCCCTAATGACACAATTTAATGAAAACACAAGGGACCCACCTGAAGGGCTTTCTAATCTTGGCTCAGCAATGAGAATGTTATGAAACGTGGCGTCTCAGTCAGGACACACACACACACACTCTTCAGTTTCCAAACTATGAGTTACTTATCACAGTGTTCATATAATTGATCCAATCCCCAAATGAAGCACAAAGAAAATCGTAATTTTCTCTTTATTGTGGAATATACATTTTTAGGAACAAATGTGACCTTAACTTACAGTACAGGTTGAATAAGCAAACATGGAAAGCTTTAAACCGGTTGCTTTACAAAGTCACTCCATTAGCAGCCAGATCTGTGCCATCTTTGGGAACATGACGCACAAGTGAGTGTGGAAGAAGCATCAAATTGGAACAAAGCAACATAATCATTCTAAAGTAGGCAAAAAAAAACACTTTCACATTTTCTTACAAAGAACCGTGGACAAAATACAGTAAGAAGAAGTACTACAACTTCTCCCTACCTCCAAAACAGCAAATATAAGGGAGTCAAATGTAAATATTGAATCTATATTACATAATAAAGAGCTTTATGTGATAAGGATGGCTTTTATTTGTGTCATAAAAAGCACACTCTGTAAAACAGTTACCACTTGCTTCAGTACATTCAACTTATATATTTTACTCCACACAGTAGACGGTTCCGTGCACAGATTTGTACTATATCATAATATTCCTCATTTTCACGTGATTAAATAAAACACGTACAAATAAATTACGATACAAAGCAGAAGGATAAATGCATGTAACAACAAAGCAACACACAGGCAACAAAAACCCATTTTAGAGCACTGCTGATTAAGCACCTGTCTTTGTGAAATATATTCTGTGCAGGTGTTCCCTGATCACTGCTACCATAGAAATGTTACAGCTGAAGACAATATATGTTTTATGACGGCACTAAATAACACAGTGCATACACGGGAAGATGGCACATGATATGCAAGGCTTCTTCAAATATTGCATTCAAAACTATCTGATCATAAATTCAACATGTGGCAACACAAGCTGAAAGTGATAAAAATAGATATACTTATATTTTATCTTTTGCTATATTATAACTTCATCTTGTTCCCCAACATTGGAATCAAAAATAGTTCATCGATCCTAAGAGTAGTATTTGATTGTAAATTATACATTCATAAACTTGCATCTTATGCACTGTAATAAACTCTGTAGTAGAGGGTTTTATTTCGCCATAGTGAGTAGGAGTTGTCAAACTTCAGGAGGTAAGTGCCTTCACCTGGAAAATCGTGGCTCCCCCCCTGGACAGATACGTGACTGTCCTGGCGATATACAGGTAAGACTTCAGCCAGGTTAGAGTTGGTTTGAGTTTTGGAGCCTTTCTCAACATCTCCGTTACCGACGGGTGCTGCAACAGGAATCACATAAACACACAAAGTCAACACACCCAGCTGCAGGAAAACATATTACAACCCTATTATGGTGTGTTTTGTAGGAGAAAAATGAATGATATGTTTTATAGGCTCATCATTCTGAATTTAACTGACCTTCAAGCTCCTCCTCTTCTTCTTCATCATCACTTGACTCGCTGATGTGCACAGTGATAGAGCGGCTTGTGACAGGACTCCAGTCGAAATATATACCGAAGCCAATGTCATAACCATCTGTGGCAAACTCCCAGCATACTTTTTTGGCTTCAGGGACAGTGGGCACGTGAACGGTCATGATGTCGCCTCGGTACACTGTCACCACGCTGTCATCCTCCGTTCGAAGCTTTGCCTTCAGCTCCTTTAGTGCAGCAGATGTCCACGTAGTTGGGGGTTTCAGGGGTGGCATCTGGGCTGCCATCAGGAGGAAAACATGGCCATAAACAACTCTGATAATTACTTATCCTGATTAGATAAGTCTTTTTTTAATTGTAATTTGATTTTCAAAGTAGGTTCATGTTCATAAGGCTTCATTTCTTCAAAGAACAAATGTAATTTGTAACTTGATTTATAAAATCAAATTAAATCCAAATGATAGACAAAGCACGGCAGCAGTCATGATGGCTTGCTCTGCAGGTCCTCACCTTTCATCTCAGCGGAGAGCTGACAGCTCCCAGCACTGTTGTTCTCCTCATCTCCTTCCCCCGGGGCCCGCTCTGCTGGGGCCTCTTCATTACTCTGAAAAAGGCATACACAAAAGACTAATGTTATAGCTGAGAAATTACATTATAATGCACTCTCCCCTCTTCTGACATATTAAACAATAAATACCTCAGAATGTTGCACTGAATCCTCCTTGTTTTCATCCATTTCAGCTTGGTTTTTGGATTCGGTGCAGCTCTGTGAAAGGTCTGTGTTCTGGAGCCTGAAAAGATAACAGAAAAAAACATTACAATATTTAAACAGTGAAGATCTTAGGCTTCAAGAAGTATAACTAGCAACGCGTTTCCTTACAGCAGCAGCTCTATAAGCAGCACTTTCTGCAGCAACAGGCTACCTGTCCAGCGGTCTGGTGTCGCTCTGCTTGGATGTTACCCCGGGGAAAGACGAGAAGGAGAGGGATGACAGCCGCGACTGGAGCTCTGATGTGGCTTCTAATCCCTCCATGGCTGTAAAGACAAGACAAACACCTCAGTCTGCGTGGCTGAAAAAGAGAAAACCCCGCCCCTTCCAACCAGAGGCAGCGAGGAAAAGATGAAAACACTCAAACTAACCTCTCCTAACATAACGCTGGCTACATACACTAACTACTGTTTGACATTATATGAAACATATAAACCAAATTATAGTTAAAGACATATAAAAGAGCTGTTATGTTTATGTTGGTTTTTTCTCCCGAGCTTCATTATTAAAACTGGCATTAGCTAGGAGGCTAGCTGGTTAGCTCACATCAGCTAACGCTACCGAGCGGGCAGAGAAAGTGCAGCCGAGGAAGCTGCGGTCACACCGGGCACAGACTTACCACGATGTCACGCTGATGGTATGAAAACTCGACCCCGTTTTACTTAGGTCCGAATCAGGCCATCAGGAAATGCGCCTCCATATCACTGCAATCATGTGACGGGTCTCTCCAGTGTGCTGTTGCTTGTCAGGAAAAAACAGACCCTGAAATGTTGACACTTCCGCCTTTTCTCGAACGTTGACGAAACTGCGAGTCTGAGCATCGACATCCAAGGCTGTTGAACACATCTGCTTATGGAACATTATAGAAAGCGCCCCCCTGAAACATCTGAGTGAATATGTTTGTATCTGTGTATACATTTTATTTATGTAACTGTATTTGTGTTATACTTATGCCCAGCTGTATCCCATGTGGATTCTGTAGGTTTGCTGCGCTGTTTAACATATTTTTTGTACAATATATTTTTGTCAAAAAACAGATAATGTTCAATAAGTTCAATTATATTTTGGTAGTATGCCAGAAGATACCAACTACTGCTGCATGGTGTAGATGCAAATGTATTGATTTAATATATGAATCATATTCATTATGAACGACATACAAATACAGAAAAATACTATTGAGGCTTTTTATAGTTAAATAATCACTTTATATCTTGTTATAATGTGCCAAACAACATATGCAACATAAGGAACAACATTTACTTTGAGTGGACATCCTTAAATAAGAAACTGTTAAGTTTTACATAAGAGTGTAGGCTAATTGTCTTATTTTGCAGGTGTCTCAGAGATGCACTGTTACATATATGTGCTGCTTGATAGAAAGCACAGCAATGGTGTCTCCTTGGTCTGGGCATCAGCGAGAGAAATCCAGGGAAAAGGTCTTTGTGAGGAAAAAGGAGTCCAATCAGGAATGACATGACTAAGTTAAACAAGACAGAAATATATTATAGAGCGATATAGTGTTACACTCACTCCTCTGTAAGCAGGGTAGATGATGCACTGATGTAACTGTGTGTGTTTAAATCCACAGCGAGTGGCCATTTCTCTTTCAGGATTCTGTTGATAAGAGAGAGAGCATCACTGGATCCCAGACTGGTAGAGGTGCAGATATTTAGCAGGCTGTACAATACTGCACACACCCAGCTCAGACCAAGATAAATGCCACCTAAAAATAGGAATTACAAGTCAGCTTAGGCAGTTATACTTCAAATCAAGTGTGATGCATCACTGCACCACATTTGAGAGGCTTTCTCTTTTATTTTATATAACATTACACAAGCTCTGAACAGAAACTGCAAAGTCTGCAATAATGAAATACATACTGCTCATTGTAAGAGGACACGATGCCTTTATAAGCAAATGATCTGTCAAAGCCGTGGTCAGATGAGTGCAGGTTAGCACCACATCTGCAGTGTCACAGGCGACAAAGTCATACTGTGGTTTGAGAATGAAGTCGTGTCCTAGAAGCTGTGCCAATCTGGGATACAAGATCAAAAGGAACTGAATACCAATGACTGAAAATCCACAATGCTGTATGTGTTTGAGTGTGTGAGTACCTGTTGACAGGCACAGCAGAAGTGAAGCTGTACACAAGGCAGCTCTTTGACAGGTGAGAGTGGAGATCAGCACAGACTTTGGGGAGGTGAGACGGCAGAGAGCAGAGGAACAGAACATCTGCCCACGCTGCCAGTCTGCGATTGTCAAATACACATTCAACTCCTTTCTGGATAAATTCCACTGAAATAGGGAAGCAGCAAGGCAAACATGGACAGGATTTAGAGTATATAAGACGAGAATGGAATAGATTCTACATTTGACAGATAAAAGACACCTCTGTTTATTGGATCCAAGTGCTTCTTCTATCATTTATGAATATTTTCTAAGGGAATTCTGCTCTTTTTAATTTTTTTCAATAGCTTTCATGTAATGTTTTTTTATGTTAAATATATTTTTATATGATTAATAAATGAAAATTCAGCAAATTCTTTATTGGAAAGTCTAATTAATGTTCAACGGCTTCAATGTAATGTGACCCAATATCACATTGTATTCCTACATCAGAGAAGTAAGAAGACACTTATTTGTATGGGATTTTAGTGTTTTTAAATGTAAGGTATATCTATGGTCTTTCGAGTCCAGTTAGTTTCTTATTTTGCCAATGTACCTGCAGAGTCTGGTGTTCTACTGGAGATCTTAATCTGTGATGGTTTGATGCCAGACTTTTCAAGGAGGGAGGTGAGCAACTGTCTCCCCATGTGACCCATCCCAATGATCCCAACGCAGAGGTCGCTGTCTTCTCCTGGTACCAATGAGTCTCTGTTTGCTCTGCGGCTTTTGATGAGACATCTGTAAATGTAAACGTAAATCAATCAGAATAACTTAAAAGATAAACATATAGCAGTGGGGAAAATAATAGTGAAGTTTCCTGTCTGTGTTTTGATTAACTCTAGGCCTACATATCATTTACCTCAATGAGTGAACCAGTTTACATAGGAAAGATGCGTGCGCGCACCCGCAAAACGTCAGTCCAGCCGAGCGTGCACGAAGGTAAAGTAACTCTTTCTCATCCTCAGTGAGTGGATTCTCGAAAGAAAAACTTCTCACATCAGCTAATAAGTCGTCCTCCATCACTATAAAGTGTCACAGTAAACGGTTATAAACCTTACGATATACTCAACATATTCTTTGTCCTCCTGTTTCCATGGCAAAAAGACAACTTCCGATGTAACGTCCTATATTTCAAAATAAAACTGTTCGTGACAAACGCTGCGTGCTGCTCTACTGCGAATCACAAAAAGACACGTAGGCCTACATCGAATAAAAAAGTAATAGAAAATCATGGCAATTTGAATAAAACCTTTTGTTCCTACATCTGATCAAATATTGTAAATGTTTCAGCATAAGATATAGAAACGTTCAACTCAATTACATTTAGTTATGAAATGTAAATATCATAGCTACCCAACCACTACTCTTCTTAATCTAATCGTTTTTATTTCACTTTCATGCTTTTAATACAAATTGAACTGTACACTTATGTACATGAAATATTATCCTGGCCACATAAAGAAGAAAATAGGCAAATCAAAAGCCTGCAACACAACATTTCACAATCAGTCATCATCAGTATCATCAGTCAAATATACAGAAAAAAACAATTGTGCAGGATATTAAGACTTTGCTTCATGGTTTTGAAAATGTGAGTGTCAGAATGACACACACAACATTAGAAACTATTTTTAAATTTTAAAGCAGCTTTTTATAACAGCAGCTTATTGTGAAAATCCCACAACTTTGATCACAGCTCAAAAGAAAATGGTGAAACTTTATAACAAGTTAGGGTACTCCTCCCACCTGTCATTAATATAAGCGAGTTAACCTTAGTCACATAAAAGTGCTGACAACAGAACTTTACACAGCTGTAACACATTCAGTTTGCATGAAATGTTACACATTAGGGGGATATTTACAGTAAATAACAAAGTTAAATTAATTAAGGGTCATTACACCTATATTTATGTTTGTTGACACCAACCCCCATACACAAATTGTAAACAAAGCTGCTTGAGAATGAAGCCGATGTTGCACCTCATGAGACAATAGCCTATTTGTCTTCATTGTTATGATTTAGTATTTATAATGCCATTATCTATCCCCCAGCAGAACATTTTCCACATAAAGACGATGTGTGGCTTACAAATCCATCAATCTTCATCCATCCCTTTGATTAAACGTACAGTTAGACAATGCTGATAACCATGAAGGCACTGTGAGGGAACTGGTAAGCTGACACAAGCTGAATCACAGTAGCTCAAAATGCCACAAGATGAACAGTATTTTATTTACACCAGGGCTGTATGAGCACTTCTGAGATGTTCCTATTCAAAACAACGTTCTGAAGAAAGTTTCCGACACATTTATTCTGCACAGTCATGGTTTCAGGTACCATATGGCAATAAGTGTTACTCCTCGCCCTGCCTCCATTTCTGAGACTCCTCCTGGCGTGCATCAGGGTGAATCTGGTTCCTCATTCCGCCCAACACATTGGAGGTGGCTTCAGTGGCCATGATGAGGGGCTTCACCACAGCTGGGGGCAGCTGGCGGAGAACCCCCCCCACTGCCCCGGTCATGCCGCGCTGCTCATGCTCCCGGGTGGCTGTGTCATAGATGGTCAGGGCTGTGTCTGTGATGCCCTGTTGATAGAAACAACACCAATTCCTCATTAAAAACAGTTTCTCTCAATTACATTCTCAATATGCCATTTTCTGCACCTAGGGGTCTTTCAATCTAACATAAGATGGAGTTTGGTGGCGTTGAGTCTTTCATTGCAGTCAGCATCGTCCAATTACGAGTCCTACAGTTTAGGTGGTGTTATCAGGGGCTGCCTTATCTAACCAAAATAGTGTTTTGTAAAAATGTGGCTTAAAGCTTGATTCAATTTATGACAGCTTGGGGCAAATAACCACATACGAATGAAGTAGCCCAGTGAAGTGAACATATTGCTCATGGTATCTTTAGATTTGTTTACCTCTTTTACGACAGTATAGGCTTTGGCTACACCTTCTCTCAGGTCCACCGGCTGATGAGCCAGTCCGTAATGGGAGAAGCGTTTTATTCTCTTCGTGTCTCTCTCATCAGGCACTGGGGACACCATGTCATAGGCCGTCTCTGCTGCGGCCTAAAAACAACACAAAACACAAGAATGTCAGATGTATCGTAATGACTTTAGTAGTAAATCCAGACTTTTTTTTAGTAATGGTGGAAACGGGTCTTTACCTGGATTGTGCGCACCATCCTGTTGGTGAGCTCCAGAGCGGCCATAGCAGTGGAAGTTCCAAAGGAGGCCGTGCCGCGCTGGAACCCACGGACTATCCGACCGTCTTTCCTGTACTGCTCAATCGGGAGCCAGACCAAGTCCCTGAATCCCTGAACTGAACAGAACAATCATCTTAAGGACAGGGAAGACATTACCTAAGAGACGCACCAGAAGTAGGAGGCTCATATACTGTAAATTACTTTCACTGCACTTATCTAAGGAAATCATGAATTACACTTTGCCCAAGCTTCAAAGACATTGATTAACCCTGGTTTTATCCTTTTTTAAATATTGGAGAATAAAATATTCTGCAGTTATGGCTTACATTTGTAAAAGCTGACAAGAGGTAACGATAAACTGATTGTATTGAATAGCAATTGAAACGGGTTCAAAAAAGACAAGCAGTAATAGGTCTAGCTCATTATATCACTTGTCCTAATTTAAGTGTTTTGTCATTGTTGACTAAGTGTCAGAGCCACAATGTGTGAATATATGAGTTTATTTAAATATCATAAAATGTAATCATTTATATAATTTCTAATTATTGTATAAAACAGAGGAAATGTATACAAATGTAAAAAGACAAATGCATATATATTATATGTTGATCATTGATTAACAATATATATTTTTTTAACCGTGTAACCAAATCTAATTAAACTAAAAACTTAAATCTCCTCTCATTAGCGCTTGACTGTAGTTACTGTGCCTATAGCTCGTTTGTTTTAGGTTTGATATGCAAACGGAAGTCAATCCAATAACCATTAAAGGACATTGTGTAATGTAGGTTCACTTGATAACACAAATGCCTGTGACTGGATTCATACCCTGTATATAACTCACCGAGCTGGACCAGAGAGTGAATGGGCCCCACACCCCCCAGGAGTCCTGGAAGCTGATTCTTCTTTATGTCATTAAGCCACTCGTTTATTGCATAGGAAAACAGCTTATCTACACCTAATAATCTGAAACCCATATTAGAAAAGGATTAATTTCCTGGGAAAGAGTATTAGTTCTGAGTATGTACAACACCTTTTAATAAGGTCTACTACTTTCATGATATTAAATAATAAGCAACACAATGGGGTGTGAGATATTACTGAGATAAACATACCCTTGTCTATAACACAAGCGCCGCAGTTTCAGCTCTGAACAATTAAGCTGCGTCAACCCGATAATGATCCCTGCAAATGTTCCCTGAAACAAAGACGCCCTTAAATCATTCACAAAGCACAAGCTAAATAATGTGATATTAATACAAAACCCTCTTAGATGATTTACCTGCTCCATTGCTACATGTTTCCCATGGTAATCCAAGCGAA
The DNA here is from genome assembly GCF_902827175.1 of Gymnodraco acuticeps. Lineage (NCBI taxonomy): Eukaryota > Metazoa > Chordata > Actinopteri > Perciformes > Bathydraconidae > Gymnodraco > Gymnodraco acuticeps. The sequence goes on along the minus strand of NW_022990295.1, from coordinate 5,992,630 downwards.
TGGGAACCTCAGAGGTAAATCGAAACTCCCTGTTAGGAAAAGAAAACGTTGGCATACATGAAACAAGCTATTCCTTTTTTTCTTTACAGAGGTTTCATTGTTTGGTTATTTAACACAGACCTAAAGAAGATTGGTTGGTCTGGGAAGGAAGGAGTGGAGGCTTCGTCGTCAGTCACTTCCTCCCTGCCACATGTGGAGTAACCGTTGTGGCTCATGCGTCTCTGAGCAGGCACTGAGATGATGGGGGCCGGGTCCTGGCTGCTGCCCGCCTGCTTGGAGAAGCTGCAGGAGATCTCTGGGGCAGACGCTTTCTTTGTGGTCACACACACAGCTGCAGAACAAATATTATCATGAGTCAGTGTTTCAAAGTGAAGGTTTTGTTCAATGTCTGAGTTTAGGTATTTGGGAATTGATTTGACCTTCTTGAGCAGGCGGGGAGAAAAACTCTACTTCAGTAGCAAGACTGGTGAAGAAGTCCTTGAGGAAGAATAGTGCATCCTTCAAACAAACAAAAAACAAGACTTTCACCCTAATGTTGCAGAAGATGCTGGTACATACAGGGATACATGAATAAATAAAGGTCCATATCTTATCCTACATTTAATATACGCATCTGCATGAGATTTTACCTGATCAATATTGAGGCGAAGAGGCATCAGTGAAACACGCAAACAGCACTCCTGAGGAGCCTGGCCTGACTCCGGACACATGTGCAACGCCTTCACTGTCAACTGAGACAAAAGAAGAAAGACGTTACACAAAGCCACAACTTGACTGTGTTAATGTGAGTGTGTTGGATCCCTCACCATGTTAGAGTGGGCTTTTCGAGGCATTTCTTTGCTGGAATACAAATAGAGGAACTTGTTCATCTGTGAGGTAGCCAGTCTGTCTCGAATCTCCAAGTCCTGCACGACAAACACCTGCCGAGAGACTGGCTGATCCATCGCTGGCCCAGAAACCACCTGGGCCTGTGGGTACACCTCATGCTGAAATCTCACCTAGGGAAAAAGTCAAAGACAAGATTGTGAACGGTGAAGATATGACGCAAGGTATATGTAAGTAGACTATGGGCATGTGTTGATTTAGCGTTCTTCTCTCCTCATTGAAATGTGATAATAAGATGCAGGCACTCAGGAAAAGAAAATGCTATAAGGACACTGTAATTAGCCACTAAGGCTCATTCCAGTCGAGGAGGAACTTTACTTTGCTGAGTTGTATCTCCATCAGGACATCGGCGTTCCTTCCTCTTCCGCCTCCGGCCCGTCCTGAAGCCTTGGCCTGTCTGACTGGAGTTTGAGAGGGGGAGCAATGGGGTGTAGTCCTGCAAGGCAGAGAAAAGGGTAGAATCAAACAAGTCTGTTGAGCACATGTAATACAGTGTGTGCACGGTCACTTGTTGTTTTGCTCACCCCCGGCTTCTTGCAGGAGAGGGTGTGAAAGTTGCACCTCCAAAGTCTTTCCCGCCATACAGGTGCCAGATGACAGATATCTCTTTGATGAGGTAGCGCACCTCAGGGGTGGGAAAGTTCATGGCCCCGCGGCTGGAATCGCTCCCGTCTAGAGGCTGACTGAAGTAATCATCTTTGATTTCCACAGGATCTGAGGTAAGAAGTTTCACCACCGGCTCCTGATCAAGATCCTGAAACACATATAACTCACAGTGAGCCAACACACACTTTGAGTTTCTTGTAAACATAACTGTGTGAAGGAGTGTGTCCTGACCTGTCCTCTGGACCCGGGTGTCTCCAGGATACAAAAGTCGTCCGTCTCTTGGGCCAAGTTAGGGACAGGAGTGATGAGAGGTGAGTGAAGCATGGGGTAAGTGGGGCTTGAATCTTGGATACAATTCCCACTCTCATCCGGGAACAAGAATAGGTCTGAGCGAGGCGGGTCGTGGTCTTGATTTGGCTCCTCACATGCACCTATGGATGTGTACAAAAAGAATAACCTCTAGTTCAGCTGTATCATTTATGGAGCTAAAACTTTAATATCTACTGAACCTCACCATTCTGCTGCAGCCCTGGTGCCTGCTGCCCGTCGGTCTCCTCCATAGCTTCACTCATCAGGTCCTGCAACATCTGCTGCTCTGTCTCCGCGAGCAACAGTGTCTGAGATGTGGGCCGGCTGGTACGCTCCACCTGTACAAAAACACACTCGTTTTAAACACGTATGACCAACTGAGTTTTTTTAAATCCTATTGTAGCTACTGTATGTTAGCGTTAGTGCTGACCTTGGCTCTTTGTGTTGTGCTGCTCTGCTTGGCTTCTGGTTCTGCAGGGGGCAGTAAGTCTCCGTAGCTGGCCACATACTGAATGAGGTTCATGAGGGCGGCGCAGGAGTCCGAACACGTTCTGATGTGAATAATGTCACTGGAACAGCGCAGCTCAAATCTGGGTTCCAGCTACACGCCAAGAGACAGTGAAAATGTTTAATTTCAACCATATTTTCAAGAGCACACATTAAAATCATGAATGTCATCTAAAGACAGACAACTCTTACCAACTTTCCGTCCACTCCAGGTTTGACAGCTGTAATCCTCAGCTCCAAAGTACCCATGTCTACCACTTGGACATAATCTGTGACAAATAAACAAAGGCTAACATTGATCAACACATTGAAATTGTAATATTCGAAGCAGCCTTTTCAAAAGGTCTTGGTGGTCATCTTACCGCGCGCCAGATTGACGGAGACAGCGTTACTCTTGTCTGAGAGGAACAAAGCTGCTTCATCCAAAATGATCCTGTGAATAAAACATATTTTGACTCAATTGTGATTACATTTCTCGATTTTGTATCAGAAACACCAGTAGCCTGCTTATACCTGAGCGTTGAAGAAGAGTGGTCTAGAGAGACACTGCTGGAGATGCTGAACGTTTCTACAACCAACAGTGATCTGATTGGCAGGTAAAGGGGTCTGTCAAGAACAAAACTAATTAGAAAACACACACAGATAACATATAACTCATATTACACATAAACTCATTTAGTGGGAGGTCTTTAGTCTATAATTACCTGTAGTCTAGAGAGCAGCTCCACAGGTGTAAATGTAAGGTGGTGACAGACGTCGGAGGGGCGTAACCCAACACAGGCTCATCGGAAACATTCAGAAAGTCGACAATCTGTTAAACAGAAAATGGTATTAAGATTACAGATGTGTTGCATCATTTTCTTCCACTGCTTGCTGAACATCTGTGTGAAGGCAAAATAATTAAAGAGGTTGTGCAAAGCCTACCTGGTCATACCAGCCCAGGCTGGGCGGGACCACTCTGTGCTGCAGCGTGGCTCCTCTCACTCCAACAGCAACCAGGAACTCCTGCAGAAAAACAAAATCGGAATGATATTTTAAACACCAGTTCTGCCAAATGGGGAAATGTTGACTGAATGTGGTGGAAACAGGAGCCACAGCGCAGGTGTGGTGTCCGGAATAATCCAATAATCAACATATCATCATGTTGCCCAGGATTCAAATATTGACTTAAGCCCTGCTGACACAAAGTCAAAAGTTGTATGATCGCTAAACTGTTCACACTCTACATCTAGCCAATTTGACAAAAAGTGACAAGATAAATCACGTAAAACCAGCTAGGTATCTGGGGTGAGTCTGAGATGCATTGGACAGCAAAAGTGTGAACCTTGAAGCTTCAAAACAACTTCAAACCAATCGGTGACATCCCAGAGCCTATGGTAGTTTCACATCTTTAGGCCTCTAAAAACGATTCAAATGTAACTAACTGAACATCACTATGGGGAAACTGTTCACACTCTACATCTAGCCAATTTGACCAAAAAGTGACAAGCTAAATCACGTAAAACCAGCTAGGTATCTGGGATGACCACGGCAAAAGTGCCAGTCTTGAAGCTTCAAAACAACATCAAACCAATCGGTGACATCCCACTGTTTATTGTAGTTTCACATCTTTAAGCCTTAAAACTATTCAAATGTAACAAACTGAACATCACTATGTGGAAACTGCTCACAACTGGGACTGGTCTAAAAAGTATGTTTCTTCACCAGCAATCCCACACATTTCAACAGACAGCGAGGTGAACTACAGCTGTTCTTTCACCCGGCTTGGCCTTTTACCCGTCAGTGATTTGGGTAATGTACCTTGACATTGCGCTCTGCATTCTGTGATGAGATTTTAACAGCGACAGACAGCATGCTGCGAGCCTCCAGACCAATACACTCTGAGGGTGTCGAGGCTCTCTCAGGGGAAGTCTCTGATTGGTAGATGGTTGGCTCTAACCAGTGGGGATGAGTCCTGCATGGCAACTTGACATCTGAGCCAGACGCGCCTCCATCCACAAGTCCTGAGCACACCAACAGAGGGAGAGGCATAAGAGTGATGTAGAAACAGTATGGTTATAGAGGAGAAATCCATATATAGGTTACATTATGACAGGATACCTCATACACACAACAGCATTAGATGATATTGTCGTGCGGTCGGTTTACCTTGATGATACATGCAAATGTTACTGGTGTGGAAGCAGAGGTAGTGTTGGTCTTTATAGCCTTCGTACTGCGTCACACTGAACAGCACAGCATTCTTCACCTCCAGCCAGAACTCGCCATGTTTGTTTTTCAGTATGGTTTTGTCCTCCTTCTGGGAGAAACATGGAAAGTCAATTCTTCTTTGCATAAAACCAGATACAAGGAATGTCTGGATAAAACACTGTGAACTGTTTACCTTTGCGTTAGTTTGAAGAGCCACCAGGCCGTGGTTGACACTGATGATGACAGAGAACAGGCTCTGGGATGTCTTGCTTTGGGCTTTGGGTTTCTTCTTCTTGCGGGACCTGAGGCCCAGGTCAGAGGCAGGACAGTAATAGTGCATGGTATCCTCGTCTGACCCACTGGTCTCATCTGTAAGCACAACACAAAGCAAGTGAATGATGAGACAATCACTTGATGGTTTAAACAACAATTTCAATGTAGACATTTCTACAACCTGAAGTATATCAGGAGGAAATTGTAGATTTAGACATCAAAATCCTGACCTGAGATTCTGGTATATTTAATGTTTTTATTATTCTTATTTTCATTCTTACTTTAAGATGTTACCCACTAATGGACAGCTTTAGCTATCAACAGATGTATTCTGGTGCTTCTGCAACTCTCAATGCTTCTTGTCCCTAATTTAAAAAAAATACAAAATAACCTGACACAATGCAAATGACTGGGAAATGTTTTATTGTTGCCTCACCTTCGGGGCCGGTGGAGCGGAACTGGCTGAAGCTGTCCTTGGAGTAGGTGTTGATCAGCTGACTGGCCACAGAGAGCCCCACTCCATATGGCATGCTTTCCACCGTCTCCACTGGAGAGGGGGCAGTGGGCTCCCACAGCAGCAGGTCATTGTTTATCCTAAAATATTGGGAATATACAATGAATTAATGGAAGATGGAGGGGTAAGTATATATTTTGATGTTCAGCTACTACATGTGAAAAACAAAGCAAATGTGGTACCTGTTGTGTAGTTTCTCATAAAATGCCTTGCTGGGCAGCACTAACTGCACATTGGGGAAACACAAGTCAAGGATGAAGCGAGAGTTGTTCATGGTTTTCTCCTGGAAATCCGTCATCTCAGCAACATCACCAGGGATGACCATCTGGAGTAAAAATAAAAATAAAGATAATCTAAACTTGGTCATGTCAACACTTGCTCTGTCAACAGGTTGGCATGCAAAGCAGTGCTCATGTCGCTGTTTGCATAATGATGCATTTGTAATACATTACACAACATCTATCAGAATAAACTCGCTCCTGAATGCAAATGATTACACCTGCAACCTGCTTTGGACCGATACCTTCATCAGGACTGAAACAACTACTCTTTAATTAGGCAAATTCAAAACATTTCTTTTTCAAATATAAGGAAATATGTTGGCTGCATAACTACTTATAGTCTAAATAGTGTTTTTCTAATATCACACATATTCGTGCATTGATAGCATGCCTTATAAATGGTCTAAATCGAGATCATGTTAAGAATGATACTATGTATAAAGAGAGCAGACTTGCATAAATAAATGAGGGCGTTTTTATACACCTGGATATATTTTTAATCCAATGTATTTCGCTCAATTGCATTTTCTCAAAGTTTTAAAACAGACATGCAAGTTCACATGTAATAACAAAAACAGTAGTTGGCTGTAAATTCAAATGTTTTTCCCTTCGGCCAGGACATACCTCTTCATTCTCATACATAACCCTTCGTGATGAAAAGGGCGATGGCTCTGGTTTCCCAAAGTCACAGACATCCTTCAGTGAATGGGCAGCCCCTTCCTCCTCTTCTTCCTCAAGGGAATGGTCCTCGGCCCCCTCGTCATCTTCAGCCGTCACCCGCTCAAGGATAGAGTGGACTGCTGTGGGGTTGATCTTTAGGACAACCCTGACCAAAGAGATGCAATATCAATGAGAGGCGCCCCTGTTATGGACTGATAGGGCTGAGGATGGTTAGATCAACTTACCTCGGCCAATCAAATTTGACACTTTCAGATGTCGTCATGTCTCCATCCATGGTGTGGGACACCCTGAAGAACCGAACAGCTGGTTGATCCGGCTCCTCCTGAAACTTCCCTGTGCAAAGAATACAAATAAAAATCAGTTAGGGAGATAGTAAAATCATCAAAGGGAAGTTTAGATTAAAACATTTGACCACATACCAGTAAGCTCCCTGAAAGTCAGCTCCATTTTGGTTTGGTCAGGAGAGCTGCCACCCATGAACTCCGTCTTCATTTCCAGGTCTTCCAGCTCCAGGTAGAGTACTTCCTTCTGTAGGGACTTCTTGAACCAAGGGCCCCTCTCCTGATCTGAGCGCAGGTCAGGGATGGGGAAGCGGATTGCAAGGCCAAGCAAAGGAGCATTGACCGTTAGCGATACATGACAGTTGGTGGGAGTGTGGCTGTCATCAAGGAAAACCTCTGTAAAGGCCTTATGCTGCGAAATGAGTTTTAAAAAAACACATAATTAGACATGTAAGAGAGCCTAGACATTCAGTATGCAACTTTACCTTTTTCATCTCAGTTCATGTCAGTGGCTTACTACTTTTACATATCATTTCAGAAATATTAATACATGTGTAGTTCTGAGGAAGCCCTTACCAAGCTGACATGTTTATTATAGGATGTGTACATGTGGGAGGCCATCAACTCTGTGGTGGCCAGCTTCTGAGGCTGTAACAAGGAGTTGAGGCGGTCTACGATGCTGATGTCCAGCTCACAGCGCACAGGGCCCAGCTCCACCTGGATCTCTGCTTTCCTAGGAATGGTGCTGAGGCGAACCTGGCCGCCCTGCACACACAAACAAATGGTTTGACTGAGGAGAAGCAGGACAACAACGCTGATAATGTATTTAAATGTTAAGTAGTGCTGTGGTTTTGTATTGGACTAACAAACGCTGTTACCTGAGGGCCCCTGCGCTCGGCCTGTTTGTACAGCAGGTGGAGGCAGCTGGTCAGCGGTGCAGCAGCATCAGGGGTGTCAAATGTCAGCAGCTGAGGTGTGATACAAAATGAAGTGAGAAACTCTCATGCCAGGTGTAACATCGGCTGTCACGAAATCATGCACATTATATATATATATTATATTATATAACATGTCACTGTCCAAAAAACCTGTCATGATTTTTTTTTAATGAAAAATAATAGTAATGTTATCAAATGCATCTTTAGGCTTTTATGTTGGTTAATGATTTAAACTAAACATATTGTTGTACTGAGATGGAAAGGCTGTATCCATAACTGCACAAAAGCGTACAAGAGGAAATATATGTAAGAGGTGTTGGAATAAAAAATATGTGACTTATTAAGATGATATTCAAATATCATGGGTATCTTTGCTAATGGTATATTGCAACACCCCAAGGCGTATTGAATGTATATATGCAGTGTGTAACCAACCAAAACTGCACTATAGGCTAAGCTCAGGCTGGAAACACTAACCTCAGTGTACTGAATGCCTCGTTGGGAGCCACCAATGGCGGCCTCAGAGGGAAACAGACACTCCAGGAACTCCATCCGGTTCAGGGAGACGTCCGTGCTGAAAGTCCGCAGACTGGACCCCTGACAGTGCTCATAGCTGATCTTCAGGCCCTGGCCCACAAACCTGCACATATAAACCCCAGATCACACAGACATAAAACACTTACATGAAAAATCAAGTGTAACCTTGCAGAAAATATGTAAAAAGGCCACCTTAGATGGTCATGGGGACAAGCTTGGTTAAACACTGTCCGAGACTGAAGGAAAGCAACTGGAGCGAGCCGGCCCGGGCCCACCATGTTGAAGAACTGTGCCGCCATGGGGCCGAGGGGGCTGGGAGAAGCATCTGGGGGGGGCAGCGGGTCGATGTGGAGGACGGCCACAGCCAGGCTACTCAGAGTTAACCTCAACACCAGCTCTGGCCTGGACTCATCACCGTGTGTTTTCGTTGGATGGGCTGAAAAACAAATGCACAAAATACTTCATTTCAGTGGTTTAATGATAACCATGTGCAACAGAAGGTTAGGTTTGTAAACAGTTGTAACAGTATTCAGTAGTTCAATGTGTATAAAGTATGTAAAACATAAACAGGTACATTGTGATACTTACATGTCTGTCTCAGTAATTTTTGAGGGAAATGGGAATCCCGTTGGGCGGGACTTTCATTAGTGTGCTTTTCTCTTTGTTGGGGGACATCCATGTAATCATCCCACAGAGCCTACAAATGATGCCAGCTAGTTTAACAACAGAAGCTCATTTGGGAGAATTTAACCACAGAAACTAAAACACTGAAGTGTCAATTATAAACCTCGTAGTTTTACCAGCACAAAAATAAATAGTTATTGTAATGCACTTTACTGAGGATATCAGTATTTAGGAGAGTAACAAGACCACAGGGAACTCTTATGATCAAATTTGAATTATCATAATAATATTTTCACCTGATTATTTTCTTAATTCTCAATTATTTGGTTTACAAAATGTCAGGAAATGGGCAAAAAATTCCATCCCAGTTCCTTAAAGTCCAATGTGATGCCTTTAAATGTCAGTTGTATACAATTTTATTTCACATAAAACTGACATAACAAGAAAACTAGAAAGAATTTTACGATAAATCGCTTACCTCTTTTTTGTCTATCGACTAATGGACTTATTAGTCACTCTGCTTGTCCCTGCACTTATTTCAATGTGTCTTCATGACTGCAGTCAAACAGGCGAAGACTTACTGTGGCATTTCCAGAAGGAGATTCTACTGGTGAGGCAGAGTAGTTGCTATTGAGGGACAGGTCCAAGTCAACGGTGGGGGGTTCACCCAGAGGAGGAAGGGATGACAAGCTGTGAGACATGTCCATGTCTGCCATGGAGAAGAACACATCATCTACACCAAACACAAAAAAACAAATCAAAGGAAAGGAAGAAAAAAAATGTAATTAGTTAAATGCAACCATAACTTCGGATGCGTCTAAACTCTAGGGCTAGGGCATCTCAGTCCAACCTCGACTAGACACAGTTCTGGTGGTCTGGCTCTCAAAGAGGTCTGCGTCCGTCCCTGGCCCAGCAGTGTCCTTCTTCAGACAGCGGTTCAGCTCCATGTGGAGTCGATACTCATCCTCTTGCTGTATTGGTCGGCTCTTTCTATCCTTGGCCCATTCCTGTGCACCTTCACACAAAGGAAAGGAAAATACTCTCTTCTTAACATATGTATTTAGCACATTATGTAGTAGTAGTATTAGTTTATTAGTCCCCAAGGGGAAAATGGGTTGCAGCACATCACAGAGGCATTTAAAAAAGTTAAGACAATACATCACTGACAACAACATAGACACAGATAAAAACAAACAGACATAAGAAAACCAGATATCGGCAACATATGTAACATTATAACCCTGCTTGATCCACATGTTCTCCTTTATCTTTCCACAGAGGGTTTCTCACCTCCACCAGAGAAAGCTCCACACAGGTCCAGAAGAAGATGAACTTGCCGTGGGGACAGCAGAATAATAAGTGTATCAATATGTCCAACAACATCCAGCTGAAAAGCAAAGCATGTAAAACACACTGGTTAGTAACAAATACCCATAGCTTATTATATTGATTTAATAATGACTGATTTACCTTTGCTCCAGGCATAGCCATGTTGTTTTTCAGAGTGAGGGACAACTCAATTTGACCACAGAGGCTCCCGACCTGCACAGGTTCAAAGGGTGTTGTGGAGGAAACAGGCTCTGTAAACTGGGGATGAGGCTCACATATTATTTTGGGATTCCAGCTAGGTGAAAGTTTTGGCTCATTTTCCTGCAAAATAAGAAAAACATGTTGTTAAACGCTGATACATACATACAGTTTCATGGCAAATTTCAAAGACTTACTACACTAACCGTTGGAGTGGGTGAAGATTTACAACCAGCACGGGACACATCTGAGAACTCATCCCAAAACACGGTCATGTCTTCCATCTGCAAGTTTTTATGTGCAAATGTGGTTGGCTGATGCACATTCACACTGGAGCTCTCCTCGTCTGTTTCATCGCAGTAAACAATCCTGAAAGCAACAGCAGAACACGATGAGCTTAACAAGGACCTGCAGTTTAATAGCGATAACTTTCATACTATTAGCTGCAGCTTGTTTAGCACTGTGTGAATACTTTTCTGATTGCTTGTCAAATCCTGATCAAGGACTTTAAAGTGATAGTGGATGAAGGCTGGAGTTTCTAGAAGAGTAGTTACTGATTTAAAAAAATAATTAGAACATTTTGGAGATTGCCTGATATCCCATGGACAGTCCCCACTTACTTTTTTATTCGAATCTCAAGGGCGATTCCAGTTTTAGAATGTTCGGGAATGTGTTCGACTCTGAGGACAGTATCCAAAAATGTCACCTTAACTCTTCTCAGAACTGCACGATGGAAAAATAAAAGAAATGACTTTAAATAGACATAGGCTGGTTACAATGTTTGGTTTGAATGTTGCCTAGCAGCATAGACACACCGTACCTGTCTCTATCGTTTCTGCAAACTTCTCTAATCCCTCGAAAGGCTGGAAGCTCTCTCCCATATCATCTGTGAGTTTCTGGCTGAGACATTCTTTGGCAAGCTGCATGCTGCTCGTCATGAAACTGGACCAGTACATGGGCTCTGTGCCAGATGCTGGAGGAACAGCCAGTGGTGACACAGTTATTGACTTTTCTGTCAACTTTTAAACATGTAAGACAACATGTTTCAACTTACCCACTCTCGGCCTTGGTCTGAGCACCATCTCCAAACCTTTGATCTCCAGGGCACAGTTTTCGTGCAGTAGGGCAGCCCATGGAACCGTTAGAGAAATTGTCTGGATGAACCCCGCGATAACCTCAAAAGGTGCATCTGCTGTCTCTAGGAGCTCATTGAGTGACTGAGAAAGAAAAGAAAATGCTCAAGTCTCTCCTGAATCAAATAAATGCATCTGTTGTACGTCTGCAACAAAACAAACATACCCATTTATCCAATGGCACTTGTGCAAGTGTTCCAGTGCCTTGATAGAGGTCTAAACTGAGCTGATCCAAACTCAGTTTCTCTTGAAGGAAGTTTCCAAGGTACCTATGCAGAAGGTATCTGCAGGCCCGCTTCTTGATGGATTCCGAAAATGGCCAAGGCATTTTAACTCAAAAGGTGAACAGTTCAGTGTAATAAAAGGAATCTTGAGGCCCTGAAACGGAATGCTATAGCTACTATGAATTAATCACTAGTGGTACAGTTGTGTCATCCTGTCGACTTAAAGACATTGGGAAATCGTGAACTCAATCCCCCCTCACATCCTAAAATAAGGGTCACTTTGGAGGATGTGTTGACACTCGGGAAATGGTCTGACTCCAGTTTGCTGCTGCTATGGAAAGACCTATGACAAAACACACACATGCAATTTGACACTTGTCACAACATGAGCGTTAACACATAATTTACAACACAGCTGAAAACAACAAGCTGTCAGTTTAACATAGGAACTGATTTAAATTGCTCAAGCATTATAATAAAGGGCAACATAACATAACATGTCCAATTAACGTTAGTGTTATTCTAAGCACACATTTATCCTCCAAGTGATAAACAAGCCAAATGCACTTGGAAATAATCGTTAGCATGTCAGAGAGTTTGTAGTTAATAGCTACCCTTAGCTATGTTTACTTTATCAGGGCTGTCATCGTAGTAAAGGGATGGGAGTCGCGCTAGCTAAACAAAGGCAGACATTTAGCTTAGTAGCCGGCTAGCAAGGCTAGCGACGTTAGCTAGCCTAACAACCACTCCTGTCTGCAGAGTGAGGCAACATTAGCATAGCCGGCTAACAGTAGCAGTACACGCTCGCTGGATGTCTAGCTAACCCTTAAATCAAAAATCTCTCAAATTATGACCCTAACACCTGCACTGTACACTGACAAATAACACGTTTCACATATACACCAGCGCAATGTGACTAAACAGATTAACACACTTGAAGATATTAGTGCAGCTGTCAAATTACCTTCTGTGTGAGTTGTTTACAAACACTCTCATGACTCCGCACGGATTGAGCCCACTCACTACGGGGTGGGATTAGACCATGACGTCACAACATGGCGGATCTGTGTGGCGCACCGGACACTTCACTGGGTCAACCTTTATTTTAAGGTCGTTATTTAGACACTACGCAGTCACTATATAACAAAACGTGCGTTAATGTGATTTCTGTCTCTGGTTGTCTACACATTTGATGCTAAACAGAGAGTTTTCTGGCGTCAACGCTCACTTGACTGAAGCCTCTCCACGGAGAGCTCTGAGCGGGCTGGAAGCTGCAACTAGCCGGAAGAACACAACCAGCGGGGAGGTGAGGAAGATGCACGCATTTTGGTCAGAAATCATTCATGCAACCTAATTAGACCCAATGCCTGAGCCCCGTTAAATTGCGTGCAAAATGAATGCCTTTTAATTACGAACAAATTGATATAAATAGGTTTGAATGTCCCACAGCAACATATTGCTTAATGTAACACGTTAGCCCTCAAAGTAAGCTACAGTAGATCAGTCTCGCTAACTAGATGTATGTATTATATATGTACATTCCGAATAATAACATTTTCATTAAACTCACTTTGATTCAGTACTAACTATAATGTCAGTAACCAGGTCTATTTTTGCTTCAGTCGTCTTTAATAGAAGGCTCCTCAGAGTCCTCTTGATGGCGCTGTTATGTCATTGTTTTTATGAATAAACATTTTTTTTAACACTTTATTTATTGTTTTTTCCAACACATAACACAATAACAGAAGAGTACAAATGCAGGTGCTATATAAAAAAGATGACAAAACAATAATGATAATAACATAAAAAGACCATTACAGTAATAGCAATGACACAAATAAACCAAAATACACAATGACATGATAAGACAGAAACAGTAAACACCTAAGACCAGTCCCTCCCACCCCTACCTCCAGACAGGGCCACACTGTGCAGTAATCGTCAAAAAGCTGAAATACATATTCAACTACTTGCCTCAAATGCATGTGTATTTATCATAGCACTTATTCAGCCTACAATAGGTTGTTGGATGTTTTCTATATAATTCCTAAAGCCAGACCAGTACTTATCAAAACATATGTGGCTTTCTTTTAAGATTAAAGATATTTTTTTCTGACATCATGGAGGAGGAGATTTCTTTGAGCAACATGGAAATGGGGGTGGGTTCTGCACTCTTCCATAATAGAGCAATACATTTGTTGCCGGCGATCATGGCCGGGTTGATTAGGTGCACCTTACTCCTTTTGTGTGAAGGGATGTCAGAAATGTCGCCTAACGGGGCTAATTTAGGTGTACAAGGAATCTCAAACCCAGAGATATTTTTAAGAATCTCCCATATTGACTCCCAGTAGTGATTTCATTTATTACATTCCCAGAACATGTGAATTAGGCTACCTGTCTCTGTAGTACATCTAGGGCAAATATCTAAAATTTATTGATTTATCCTATGAAGTCTTTCTGGTGTAAATTAGGTTCTGTGAATAATGTTAAACTGCAAAAGTTTATGTCGGCTGTTGTACTTGTATGAGAAAGTGACTCCCATTTTAAGTCTCCAAAGGTACAACTCAGGTCTTGCTCCCACTTGGTCCTAGAATTCAGGGGTTTAACCTCTGTAAGGGCCAGAATGCGGTTATATGACAAGGAAAGTATACTTCTTTACAACTTTTAGAACATTGTCAATTGGGAGAGACTGGAGTTTCCCCCAGGAAGTGTGCTTAAAAAGTGTCTGACTTGCAAATATTTGATGAAATGATTAGTTGGGAGGCTGGAGGAGCTACACAGCTGTTCAAAGGTCATAAGTAAGTTATTCTTACTGATCACCAAATGTTTTGATTCCCTGGGTGTGCCACATCTTGGTTATCCCATCTCTAAGTGCACCTGGCAGAGCAGGGTTGGTATGGAAGGGAGTATGCTGTGAAGTACGACAACACTATTGAGATGTTTCTGTATATCAGACCAGATGGATGGACTTTTATTAATTCCTCGTGGGGAAATTGTTTCTCTGCATTTGACCCATCCTAGTGTTAGGAGCAGTGTGCTGCCATTTTGAACGGCGCCCGGGGAACGGTGCCTTGCTCAGGGACACCTCGGTAGCACTTGGTCTTGCCGGGACTTGAACTGGTGACCTTCCAGTTGCCAAGTGACCCTATCGACTTCGCCACCACCGTCCAGATTCTAGCTGTGTGATTAATAATAGGATTATCAGTATATGAATAAACATTTAGCATTAACGCTGGTACAGGATTTATAGATGGTAGTGCTGGAAAGCAAATACACATATTTACTCAACACTTTACACATCTACCACATTTATTTGACAGCTGTATTAAAAAAATATATATATAAAAACACAAATAATATAATCATCTTGTAAAATGTTGACTACAATAATAGAAAAACACTGTGTAAACACCATTAAAAGGTAGCAGTAAAAATCATTCTGTATTACAGTTATGATAATATAATGGGGCTATTTTTCTGAAATGAAATATTTTAATTTCATAATAATAATAATAACAGTAGTACAACTTGCTGACTTGCTTTGTTCTTAAACTTAATATTCACTTCAATAGTAAAAGAAGCATATGTCTCAGTATATTTGTATCTACTGTTTAATTGTTGCTCCATACAGGGTTCAGTCTACACAACAGGAAAGTACAAATGTCTATCTAATTCAGCCTCACCAGCACTGTGTGTTGGTTAAATATACAATTACAAAGGAACAAGCCATAATAACATTGAATTCTCCAGTAAAAACTGACAGATCCATTGGGTTTTAGCCCTAAAATCCCCATCAAATCAGCAAAGTGAAAGGGACAGGACAAATAAAGGTTGCTACATGTTTCGCAATCAGTGGTTACATTGGCAAGGGCTCATTTCCCTTTAAGGCATCCAGCCAACAAATGAATGTTGACGAAGCCCGATACAATGCAACAGGTTTAAGCTGTCATGCAGAAAAGAGACTCAAATGAAAGCGTGGCGTAAGGATCTCTGACATAAATAGGACAAACCAAGATGAATCTTGTTTAACAGTAATGCACCAGTGCTAAAAGGACACATAGTGGACATGTAGAGTGGGGTGGCTGTGGCTCAGTGTGCTGGACTTCGAATCAGGGGATAGCAAGTTCGAGTCCCACTGCAGTCAGCATGTCGTTGTGTCCCTGGGCAAGACACTTCACCTCAAATTGCTCCTGTGGGGATTGTCCACGGTACTGAATGTATGTAAGTCGCTTTGGATAAAAGCGTCTAACAAATGACATGTAATGTAATGTAGAAATAGAACAGGTATTACTTTGAGTTGTTAATATTAATGGATTACATGCAGCCATTCATTTTTGGGCCTTTGTAAAATGAGCAAATCCTAATTATTGTACAAAGCATTTAATATAATGTATAATCGTAACAGAACTTGTGGTGTAGACCTGACCATTTAAAAAGAGTTCACTCTGCACTAAAAAAAGATAAAGGAACCAACTGATGCATGTTTGTTTCAGTTCTACTTTTTACTTTAGATAACAGTTCTTAGGAAACATGTGATAAACCAACCCTGCTGCTGAATCATCAAATGCTAATGTGTGAGTGCTGCCTTGAAGCTTCCCATAGCTGTACAAAGCTGGGTTATTGGATATTTGAAAAGCTTTATGACCAGATGTAACAGGTGTAGTTTAAGACTTAGCTACTGTTTCAATTCATATGTGAATCTGAAGTGCACTCGTTTATTGTAGACATGGAGAACACTTTTTTTTGTGCCAGTCAGCAAGTTTTAAAAGCATATCACAACATCTGTGCGTCAGCTGAGTCGATCAATAATGCTGTTTCTGATACAGGGGATGGAGATAGACTGCCAGCCCGAGGAACCGGTTATCTCTTCTTTTGACGAGGACTGTGTTGAGCTTGGTGACGTCAAGGACATGAGATTGGAGGCAGAGGCAGTTGTCAGTGACGTTCTTTTTGCCGTTGCTGAAATGCACTTGTCACAAAGTTTCAACAGCGCGAGGGATGTGGCCCACATCAACGTGGAAACAAAAGAGGGAAACCGGTATTGTCTGGAACTCACAGAGTCCGGACTACGGGTAAGATGCACCAAAAGTGAGATGTGTATTTCTTGTTTTATTACGCCTTTATGGCCTGTTTTATAATAAATCACTCTACCATACAGGTGGTGGGCTATGCCTTCGATCAAGTGGACGAGGATTTGAACACCCAGTATCATGAGACTGTTTACTCTCTTCTGGACAAGCTGAGTCCGGGTTACAGAGAAGCCTTTGGGAACGCTTTACTCCAGCGGCTCGAGCAGCTGAAGCAAAACGGACAATAAAAAGAACCAACATGCTGTATAAGTGGAATGAGGGCTGATGATGCAGGGTGTATTTTGATGTATCCACCTGCCTAGCTACCATTACAATAAGAGCCCCATCAACTTATTTTCATACCATTGAATGACTTCTACTGCTAGGTATTGGCTATATGGGCTCTGTTGCAACATTGTGTTGTTGACTTTACTGTGGTAAGATCTTCCAGCTTCCACATGATTCGAATCTGTGTCAGCACATCGTCTGAGTATTCTGCACCTTTTTGTATTTGTAATTATCCGAGAAGGTGGAGCAGCAAGTTGTGAATTATTTTTCCAGTTTATTCCTCTACCCTGCTTTCACTGTAGTTCTGAGCTGATATCTGCTCAAATATACGTAGGTACTACTTATTCAGCACCTCAAAGCGCCAAAGCTTTATTCTTTCAACTCAAGCTGCCTTAATGACCTTTGGTTAAAAAAAAAAAACATTGACCCGTTACTTATTTTGTATAGACGGAGATAAAAAAGGTATTTTGTATGGCTGACAAGGTCATGAAACATTTTAAAAGTGGGCACTGTCAAGTTTTGCTTCAAGATTACATTTTCCATACTGCACTACACCTCAAGCTTGCGCTATACAAGTAAATAAACTCCTTTGTATTCATGTCATCAGACCTTTTTCATTCTGTCAGAATCAAAATCATGTTTATATTCGGTCAATTGCCTGTTTATTGTACACGTCACCTCTTAAAATCCTAATTCTCAAAAAACGTATTTAAAGAAATTGGTTCTTTGGATTTATACAAATATCCCTTCTGCCGGTCGTTCTTTGGACCAATACATTCTCAGAATGATGTTTGTCTGCTTTAAGTCATGTATAACAATCTACACATTAGCAAGACACATTTACTTAAACAAGGACTAGTTGGTTTAATCACTAGGCCAAAGCCAGTCTCTGCATTGTCATAAGATTATTTCAGAGACAATAAGTTTGCCTTTTAATTCAGTGCACATATGACAGGTATTTTGGATCATTTGAAAAATGCCATAATGATCCTTTAGAATAATTTGTACTCATCACGGTTCATATTATAGTCACACTTGGCCCAGATTATATTTCTTTATTATAGTTTATGTTCCCTTACAATTTCAAAATGTCATTCATCTAGTAGGACAAGATCAGTAAGAAATATAACAAGTGTTAGTAAAGAGGAAGTACAGTTTGTACCTTTTCCGACTACACAGCAGCCAGTAAGACAAGTATGCACTTTAGTGGAATGTGATTCAGCGTCACTCACACAAATATCAATCGCCTTGTTGCACATCCACATTTGTTAATGTTGGCAGGTCACAGACAAAAATCAGCAGTTCAAGATGTGCAAGAGCAGCAGAGTCTTGTGAACGTGGTTACACCTTAAAACAAACACAATGAGGAATGAATAAAACGAGATCTTACGAGAATCATTTAGTATCACTGGTTTTTACTCAAAGCTAAATCCCTTTAAAATCAAACAATCACTTGGTGAAGAGGTGCTTCTGCTTGTTTAGCTCACAATCTTGACTGGGAACCGGATGCAGAACAGGTCTTTGTTGTTGTCGTCTCTCAGTTCCCACTCAACAACCAGCTTTATCTAGAAAGACAGAGTGCAAGCATGATCAGTGAACATAGTGTGCTTCGTTTCTTACATTTAAAAAAAGTTTTGAGGAAGTGAAAGAGAAAGAACTAAAAATGGAAATGTTTTTTAGTTATTAAAAAAGGAACGATTGTTGCCATTGTAACATGTACTACTTACTGAAGGATACTGAGTCTTCACAGGAAGCAAGTTCACATAGTTATACTTATGCTGCTGCTGGATTGGACACACGATGCCAGACTTGCAACCATCTTCAATGGGAATGGGGAATGGGACGGGAACTCCAGCAATGATACCGTGAACCAATGCTGTGCTTGTTTGGCTCAACACATCTGTAGATAAAAAACACAAAAGTGAGGTCAAACGTTTAACAATATATGCATTTATGTTCTGATGTTTAAAAGTTAAGGCACCCTTACCACTGTTGAATGTCACATTGACACCGTAGGACACTCCTTTGTGTAGTTCACATGGCTGATTGGGACAAGGGGCAATGTCCACTGTGACTACTTTGCCAGTAGTTGAGCCTGAAGAGAAAATGGGGAAGGATGTTATCTTTTATAGAACACATTAAAAAAGGAAAGATTAATGATAAAAAAGAACCTTCATGCTTAAGTGAGCCAATTATTGTTATTTTTTAAATCCCAAATTGGGATCAATAAAGTTCTATCTTATCTTATAAGAGGAGTTAATTGTTGTGACATTATAACAATTTGAAATATAACAAATGGTGTTCAGAATGGAAATTATATATGTGGGACCCACTTTATTTGGACCCAGACATGTAGTACCGAAACAGTCAAGTAAAAAAAAAATCAAATCATAAAGAAGTTTTTAAGCAATCCAACGCGGGTGTAGGTTGGACAAAACAGCTTGAATACGTTACCTTTGTGGTCTAGTACACTTTTGGTATCAGTTCAGAATCGTTCAAAAATATAATTTACAAGTAAACAGATTGCTTCTCTCCCTATTGGATTCAGTTAAATGTGTTTAGCTCTTTAGAATTATTTACAGAGCATTTGAACGTCAATAAAGTGGCGTTGGTTAAGTTAAGTAAATCTTACCGCAGTCAAGGAATTTCACCGGCTCCGCACAGGTGAATCCCATCAAGCAGAACAACACGATGATACCAGCCCGGACGTCCATGCTTATTTCTTTCAGTGAGACCCTAAAACAAGGAAATATTGAGCATTACTCAATAGAAAAGTACATTACAGTGAACCATTCTGTAGTAGTCAGCAGAAAGTGTTTAATCACATGACTCAAGTGTTTGTTCCCCCAAATGTCCAGAAAGTAGCATTGATTATAAAGTTCGACACAAAGAAGACATACTCTTTGACTACCTGGCATAATGAAATAAAAAACAAAGATTATTATAGTTATAATATAGGAAGTTAAAAATCAACACACTGTACCTTGGTAGAGCTTCTTACAGTGTCCAAGTGAAGCCGAAAACTGCCTGGCACCTTTTTATTTCCGTGTATCACGAGATTGCTTAACGCCTATTTATCGGAAGTGGGTATTTTTTAGCCCGCAGTTTAGCCTGTCAGAAATCCTCTCAGGCTAAAAAACCCCGCCTTCTGTGATATAATTGCCAGATATAACCCTTAAGCAGTACATTAACTAATTGTTCTGTAAACTAAAACCTCAATTTCAATATGTGATTGGTACCTCTTTTAGAGGGTCGCATATGTTTTGGGGTAACTGTTCCTTAGAGGCAAAAATTAAGGTATCAAAAACCTATGGGGCCCTTACCCAAATACCTTGTTATTGGCAAGTTAACTGACAAATCAAATGCCTATATTGCACTGATCTGGGCGTTTCTATTTGACAGACAACGATTTCCGCCAATGAAAGCGGGATCTTCCTCTACTTGACGGTTGAGGGTGGAATTTAGTAACATTTGTTATGGAAGATGTTATTCGTTGGAGCTATGATAAATGCGTCAAAGTCAAAAGTATTAAGCCTTGCTAGGTAACGTTAATCTGTCTTTTATCGTACAAATAATTTGTTATTATAATCTACAAACAATCTCCTTGGGGGTAGGAACAACAACGGTGTGTTAACGTTTTACTAGGTAGTTAGCAAGCTAGCCCGTAACACGCCACCATTAGTTAGCTAGCACGTTCTAGGGGTTGCTATTACCTTCTGCTGTATTGCTGTCTGATGTTTACGTTACAATGTTTTACAGGGCTTCAACTATTCTGAGCAACATCAATGTGAGCCAACAGTTACACCGACTTCCCCTGAGCCCCCAGCCAGCTCTTTACACAGCGGGGCTTCAGCGCTTTAGCAGCGCCTCGACCCAGGGGCAGGCTGCTGTCTCAGCTCCATCTGAAGTACGACTCACTGAGTCATGTGTGAAGGTCAGCAGATACCCATGATTAAGCATCATACTGTTTGCATGTCTCTAAATAACTTAATGATACGTTTGCAGATTGAATAAAGCTGGTTCTTTACTAGATTATATGTGTCCACATCAGAGCCAGTGTTGACAATGGAAGAGCTACAATATAAATGTATCACCGCTACGTGTTACTGTGTAGGGAATATAGGCTTTAAAGTATAGAGTTATTATATATCTGAGACTTTTGACTGTGAGTGCACACATTTATTTTGATTCTGACTTACTGAGGTGCTAATTGTTTCTTGTCAAAGTTGTTGATATCTGAAACCAGTTATGGACACTCCAGCATAACCTTTTGTGGTATTCAACATTGCGATGCTGCTACTGTAATTGAATGTGTTGGGTTGTTATTTTAAATTGTACACACCATTAACCATGCTCATGTCCCTCCTTTCATCCAGAGACTAGAGGAAATCATGGACAAGGGTGAGTTTCTGAGAATCCATGTAGAGGGGGGAGGCTGCTCCGGGTTCCAGTACAAGTTTTCTGTTGATAGTAACAGGAATGAAGATGACAGGTAAATGGCCACTTGGAAGCTATTGTTTCACACTCATCGTTTCCTGATTGTTTATTGATCCCATCAACTCTGTTCCCATCTGCATCCAGAGTGTTTGAGCAGGGAGGAGTGGGCATTATCGTGGATCAGGACAGCCTGGAGTTTGTGAAAGGAGCCACTGTGGACTTCAGCCAGGAGCTGATCCGCGCCACCTTCCTCGTGCTCAAGAACCCTCAAGCGGATCATGGCTGCTCCTGTGGAAGCTCCTTCTCTGTCAAACTATGACCCTGCTTGCTTATGTCAGTCTTACTTATCACCCCGGTTCACCAGTTTATTAGGACTGTGTACAAAATACAGTAACACATTATAGACACGACTCGATTTAATGCACTCGTACTTCTGGTTTTGTAGTTGTGAAACTACTTGAACTGAATGAAAGGTATCAGTTAATCATTATGCTATCATGCAGATAGTGACAGTCAATGCTAATTGTTATCTAAGTACACAATACTCAAATGTAATCTGTCATTCCTGTCATGTATTCAAACTAAACAAAGACCCCGTTAAAGTGTTTTAGTATACAGTGCTAAGGTTCGCCTCTCTGTGTAAAATATGTAAATAGGCCATATATTGATTGCAAAGAGCTATAATATATTTGTTTTGTCTAAAATAAAACTGAGTGAAACTACAATATTTCTTCAGTCAATTTCATTAAATCCAGATTCATGTCATCATTGTTAGTGAATTCATATCACTCGAGGTCATGGTTGCTTTTTTATTTTTATTAAAGTGGAATTTAAGAAACATCTCACAAAAAATATACAAAAATAATATATACAAATGATATTTACACTGGTATAATGTAAATCAAAATATGCAGCAACAACTTTTTGTGTAGTTAAATGTTTTGCACTTTTCATATTTTCTCTGATAAAACATTCCATTTAGGTAATATATCTGACCACACAAAACATTTACTTACTGTTTTAAAAAGTCACACTGTTCATAGTCATGAAAATGCGACAATTATACGTCATAGCAGCACACTGAAAAGTGAGAAAGAGTTGCAACCGTGTATTGAAACATCAATTTACAGCTGTTCTTTTTTCTTTTTTTTCTGAGGAATTTGGTTCGGACAGATTGTCTTCCAGTAAGCCATGCACACCCACTAACCACAGACAAATCCTCAAACAAGTATGCGCACGTTTTACATGTCATGAGGGGAACACTGCCGAGGGAGCTTTGAGGTCAACCAGTCAACAACACAACCACGTAAACAAACCATAAATGAACCATGAGGGTTAACACAGTGACCAGGTCAGGTGTACAGTGCATAGTATGCTTTGGCATGCTGACATCCAGAACATAACAGTGGATGTTACATTCAGGAGGAAGGCCACAGGATTTGCAATCACCAGTACAAATAGAACAAACAAACGACTACATGATCCAAAAAGTAAATCCAACGTAATGTAAAAAAGGAACAAACCCTCATAAATTGAACTCTCAGATTAAGGCTAATTCAGTTTGCTACATGTTTTAAAAAATGGCATCGTCAGTAACACAATTGAATAGGCCCGCCAAATGGCAAAACTGACTAATACACAGATGCACAAAAAAGCTATCACTAAAATGATATGCAAATACTGTTTAAGAGAGATGTTTTTCTTTTCTTTTTTAAGGATGATGTGATGTTGTGAGCGCTGGGCTGTATGCCCTCCGCCTGTGTTCACAATCAGGACTAATGCTGTGACAAAAATGAGCCTTTCACATTAATGCATGCACTGAGATTTGAGGCAGTAAGTCTGATCACCACTCATTTACAAGCTGCCAGGTCTGTCCTCCTTCTCTTTGTTGAAATGTATCTGTTAGTGGGATTTTTTTTCTCTGGAGATTTTGGTGAGACTTTCTCTTCAGGATGTTCCTCAGTGAGGGGCATGGACACACCTCCACACAAAGAGGCTGGACAGGACACGGAGGAAATAGTATTTGTTTAGTATTTTGTTTAGTATTGTCATATGATTGGTAAACTGTAGTGTTATTTTGAGCTTCAGTCTTACCTTCTGTCATCTCCGCCGGCGCTGACCACGTAGCGATCTCCATTTGTGAAGCGAACATTAGTCAAGTGAGCAGAATGGCCCATAAAGCGTTTGTGTTTGGCCTGAAAACAAATCACATACACGTCATTCAGGTGGAAACTAGAGTCAAAAACAAGTGGCTTTGTTATAAGGCATTGTCATGTTATACTTTAAAACAGACACATTATGTACTGTATATTAGTGAGTCACAGTAAAACGTGATGCATAGTTAGCATGTAGTCAGATAAGGCAGAATAATCACAGTCACAGGTTAAAACATTTGTAAAAATAAATGTGAAGCCAGTTTTCCATAAACATTTCTTATGTTCTAGTTCGGTACTGGTGC